>NC_083883.1:16245697-16555697 GCF_032452875.1 Bos javanicus
GCCTTTTAAAATGTTTTACACTGTTCAAAAGGGAATGATTTCTTTAAATCCCACCATATATTCATTTGATGTATCATGTTATTTTCACTGTACATAATTATTTCCTACTTCTATAGATTGTACATTTTGCTGAGCTCCAAGAACAAAAACATAATATATTGCAATCAGTTCTCAAGCTGAGCATCATTTAGGGGTTCATTTAGGGCACAGGCTGTATATAAGTACAGAAATCCATTAAATGACTTCAGAATCACCAAGGGATGAGGAGAGCTAAAGACAGTGTCTAGAGTCTCTGCTAGGTTTGTCCATTAATATAAGAACAGGACTTAAGCAGAGTTTGATGTAGCTATCTGAACATAGGAAATTATTTAAACAAAGGTGTGGAAGTTAGCCTATTTAACTAATAATTTGAAGGAAATGCTTAGAGATCAATAGTAAAATACATACCGCAGGCATTGCATGCGGACAGATGCAAGAGCCTGCGATGCTGTATTGGGAGCTTTGCAGTGAAGATTCAGTTGTTTTTCTCTCCACCTGGGGTGACATACATGTTCATAGAGAATGCAATTAAAATTTTTGATAATCTAATTAACTGATTTGGTGGCACTATGGATAAGGCTACGAGACACTGAAAATGATGACAAAATTTAGTAAATAACTAGATAGGAAAGAAGTGTCAAGAAATGTGTAGGATTCTGATATTTTACCTTACTTGTGGGCTAATCTTTTTACCCTACTTGTGGGCTAATCTGTGAGCCTGTTACCTTTCATGGATGTTGACAAAAGACACTCCTGAGTCTGGAACAAAGGACTTTATTACTCACCACACAGCAAAGCAGTGAACACACCAGCATATTTTTCGTAAGGTCCCCTTGCCTCCAGTGCACACAGGGATGAAGTGATGGGTCCAAATAGATGCTTTATATATGGTGGGATTTCATCACAGCGGAGAAACCCAGCACCAAGAGCCCAACAACTTTTGAGCAAAAAAAAAAAATTCTGGTGGCTCAGTGGTAAAGAATGAGCCTGCAAAGCAAGAGACTTGCAGGAGACTGGAGATCGATCCCTGGGTTGGGAAGATCCCCTGGAAAAGAAAATGGCAACCCACTCTAGTATTCTTGCCTGGGAGATCCATGGAGAGGAACCTGGCAGGCTGCAGTCCATGGGATCACAAAGAGACGGACATGACTAAGCAACTAAACAATAGTAATAACAATCGGTAGAAAAGCTAGTCCCCCTCCCCCGGGGAGGTGTATAGTCACACAGTAGTCACCATCAGGCTGAGGTTGCCTTGACCTACTTACCTGTCTGTGTGACAAGCTACAGAAACTGTCCAGTATCAGGACAGATAAAGGCTTTCCATCTGGCACACTTGGCAAGAATGTGCAGGGAAGCTCAGGGCTCATGGTGACTCTGTTCCAACAACAGGAGAATTCAGAATTGATTCCCAGATTTTCTGCACTAGACTCTCAACCTCTGAAGAGCATGAACTCAGATTTACTCATCTTCAAAAGCTCAGTTGGTTGGCATAGACGAAGCCTTATTTACCTATATCTATACCTGTATCTCTATTAGTTCCCTGCTGCTGCTGCTAAGTCACTTCAGTCGTGTCCGACTCTGTGCAACCCCATAGACGGCAGCTCACCAGCTCCCCCGTCCCTGGGATTCTCCAGGCAAGAATACTGGAGTGGGTTGCCATTTCCTTCTCCGATACATGAAAGTGAAAAGTGAAAATGAAGTCTCTCAGTCGTACCCGACTCTTAGCGACACCTAGGACTGCAGCCTACCAGGCTCCTCCGTCAAAACGGCAACAAACTGGGTGGCAAAAAGCAAAAGCTAAAAGCAGGCATTTATTTTTATAATATTCAAGAGGCTAGAAATCCAAAATGAAGGTATTGACAAAGCCAAGTCTCTCTGAAAGCTCTGGGAAGAATATGTTCTTACCCCTCACTAGCTTTGGGTGGTTGTCAACACTTTGGCTTATAGTCACATCCCTTCAGTCTCTGCCCCCATGATCATATGACCTTCTTCTCTCTGTGAGTCTGTGTCTCTGTGCCACCTCCTCTTCTTGTAAGGACACCAGGATTTGGAGGTAGAGCCTAGCCTTAACTAGCATGAACTCATTTACACTTAAATTATTACATCTTCAGAGACCTCATTTCCAAATAAGGTCACATCGTGTGGTCTTTGAGTGCACGTGAATTTGGAGGGGTGAACGGTATATAGCCCAGTGTAAACTCTATATCTGTATCTGGTCAGTGAGTATATGAATGAATCAGTATGTGAATTAACAGGTATATACATGAATGAATTCAAGACAGTGTAATGCCTTGACTATGCGAATATGGATCCAAAGGCAGAAAAATAATATTAAAAAATGGAAGAATTCAATATGCTATATTTAAGTTGATAATGAGACTTCAGGTGAAAAAAACCCAGAGGCAGTTGAGTAAAGTTGGGTGTTGACACTCCATGGTTTATTTTGCTGTATAGCGTATTATTCTCTGCAATAATATGGCTCTGGTGTCTCCCTCCACTTATTCATATATTCATTCTGCAATGCTCGGCTCACATATCTCCTTTTTGTTTTTTCCTGTCTACATGGGTTGTATTTTTACAACTTCTACCATGCCTACTAGCATAACCCATAATTCACTTTTTGTTTACATTATGTATTTATTATATATGTTTAGAATAATAGGCACATGGAATTCACAAATAAAATCTGTTTATTTTTTAATCCTCCCTTTTCCACTTTCCTCACACAATATTATTTAAAATGATGCTAGATACATAATTAGAATTTAAGTATACTTACTGACTAAACTTTCACATTTATGCTTATGCAAGTTTTCCATAAGGATTTTGTTTGCATTTTAACTGATTTCAAATCAGGGTAATTAGGTAATAAAAATTTTAGCATTGGTTTATGGAAATATTATTTCCTTTTGTAAATAAATGTATACAAAGACACGTTTCAATAGCATTTTTTGTGAAAATTGATTTCAAGCAACATTGGATATTCAGCCAGCTCTGCTTTTTAATACTTGGTATTCTCTTTGCTTTTAGGTTCCTTAATATGTGCTTTATCCTTTTAATTCTAAACTTCCCTTGCTCTGTGCTTGTGGCTCACAGTGCTGTATTATGCTTTTGTTTTCATTTTTATCTCTGACAATAATACACCATTTTCATTCTCTTCAGATTCCCAAGTAATGAAACACATTTTATCATATTCTGGGAGATTATACTAGTCACAGTCTGCCTTTTAAAGAGCAAGAGACAGTTCTCGACCAGGGTATTGTGTGTCCTCGGATTCAGGTGGAGGTTGTCTTTCAAGACATCTTATTTCTTAGATTTGCAAATTTGCCGGATCTACTCATAATTCTGTAATTTTATTTCATGGCACTTTCATCTTGGTTGACAACATGTTGTGTTAGACTAAGTGGCCTCTTGTTTGCATTTTCCTTGGTTTAATTTCAATTCCTTATGTAAGTCATAGTTAAATTTAATGGGTTTTTTGTTTGTTTCTTTGTTCTAATTGTTTTTTGGTCTACAGACCTAGAAATCCATTATCTCTGGGCACTGTGGATACATAATTCAAATGTCATTTTAAAAGGTATTTTCTTTTGTGTACAACTAGTTTTAGGGAAATTCTGCACTTAATAAAAACTAGGTTTGTAAAATTTTATTTATATGCTTGCCCTTATAAGGAAACATTGATTATAATAACAATATTTATGTATCCTAATTGATAAATATACCAAGCATTTTCCTTTTTTTAGTATGTTGTATTTTTTATACATGTATCTCATGTAACTATTTCCTATTCCCTTTTCATTCAGTGGTAAAATTATATAATCAAATACTTCATAGTGTATTGATTGCAATGCAGTAAAGTTACCCCAAAGGAACGATAATGCTGAAGGGAGATGTTGAAGAGCTGGACTTTTCAGAATTCTGTATTGTTAGAATTCAGAACCACTAGCTTCTTATCATTAGCCTTCGGATTTTTAAATATACCTTTCACAAGAACCAAAGAAAGCAGTTAACTACCTTTCCCTAAAAGATAAAATAAAAATATCTCTGATCTAGCAATTTGAAGGAAAGTGAGAAAGAAGTGCAGCAATGAGATATTTACTGGCTAGATTTGACGAGATAGGGAAGGAAGAAATTTTCCTCTATGCTTCTAGGTTCTTCTGGCTGGTGTGAGAATTAGATTGACATGAGACAGATTAATAGCAGAAAGTCAAATAAAAGTTTAATAACATGTATACCCAGGAGAGACCGAGAAAAACTGACTCCCCAGAATGACTGAGGCCCTCACTTTAAACACCATCTTCAGGTAAAGACAAGAAGATGTTAGGAATAGTAGTTTGGGACCTCAAAGGGAAGGGAGGCAGTAGACCTGAGGATGAAAAAACGAATGGTTGATAAATGAATGTTTTCTGGGTCATAAAGAAACAATGCATCACAGAGTCAACCCTGATCTAGGCCCTGCCTGAGTTTCCCCCACCAAACCTAGTCCATATTTTTTTTTGCAGATCTCTGGTAATTGCTCTGTTCTGGGAACAGAACCACTGTGTCAATTTTAGGGAGCTATGTTGAAAAGCCAACATTTCTTTTTGTATCTTTGGGGCCTTGATTGTTTTTGGTTCAAAACAATCTTCATGCCAAAAAGAAGCTTTAGGGTACCAAATTGTATGGAGTCGCACATGGACTTATTGCAAAGTGAGGAGGCAAAGAGCAGTGCTCTCTGAGGATCAGTAGACCTTGAATGTGATGCCACCGGCCCTGCCCACACCGGGGCCCCCACTTGAGTGGTCCATAGGCCGCATGATGGTTCTCTACCTTGAATGCTACTAATTCCAGATGCTGGGTTCTCCATCTAGAAATGTTTATTACGCAAAAAGAGGTATGTAAGGCAATAATCAATCAATAGACTGCTGTCAAATCTCACCATTGCTGCTTTGCCTGTCCCTCAAGTAATTTTGTCCAGTGTGTGTGTGTATGCTTAATCAGTCATGTTCTACTCTTTCCGACCACGTGGACTGTAGCCCACCAAGCTCCTCTGTCAATGGAATTCCCAGGCAAGAATTCTGGAGTTGCTAGCCATTTGCCCTTCCAGGGAATCTTCTCGACCCAGAGATTGAAACCTCATTGCTGCTTTCCCTGTTCCTCATATAATATTTTGCCCAGTAATGTGCCTTAATAAAACACAAGTTGATTATCTGAAATATAGACATCTGCATTCAGTGTAAGTGAACTTTTTGGATAACAAATGGTTAAAAACTAGAAAGAGAAGATTTAAAAGTGTTAAATCTAATGTAACATCTGAACATTTATAAACCATCAAGTCATGTCAGGCTTCCCTGGGGGCTCAGTGGTAAAGAATTCACCTGCCAATACAGGAAACACAGGTTGGATCCTTAGCCCAGGAAGATCCCACATGCCAGGAAGCAACTAAGTCCATGAGCCACAAGTATTGAGCCTGCGCTCTAGAGCCCTGGAATTGCAACTACTGATGCCCGAGTGCCCTAGAGCCAAGGCTCCCTAACAAGAGAAGCCACTGCAATGAGAAGTCCGCACACTGCAACCAGAGAAGAGATACTCACTACAGCTAGAGAAAAGTCCATGCGGCAGTGAAGATCCAGCCAAAAATAAATAAATAAAATGATTTCAAAGAAGAAAAAAAGATGTAAGCATTTATATTAATTTTCATAATGGTAGCCTAGAAATGAATCTAACTGAATTTTATGTTTTCTGTTTAGCTACAAACAAGAAAATCAGAGAAACATAAGTAGCAATTATCCTTTGTTTTTTCTTCTTATATCAAATATTATGTCAGCAGATTCTAAAAGTCCATATTTTAACCGTTATGTTTAATTTAGAAATACCAGTAAGCAAACCAGAAGGAACATGAGATGAGCTGTTGGAATAATCTTTGAATTGACACATATACCAAAAAAAGAAAAAAAAAATCTCAGCTCAATAAGTGTTTCTTGAATGAACAAATGAGTAAATAATTTAGGTTTTGTCTACCTACTAAAAAATTCCCTCTTATCCCTTCTGCCTTTTTGTAGACTGACTTACTTTCCTCATGTATGCATAGGTCTTTCAGAATTGATTGATGTCTTGTTTTAAATTACCTGAAAAAAATGTCATTACCTTTTACTGTGCCTTTATAAAGAAGCTGGTTTTATGGAAATCTAGGATTAAGTAATACATGAATATCAGACTGCCTGTTTCAATCCCAGCTCAGCCATTTCAGTGTTCATATTTAAATTTGCTTCACTTCTTACTGTAATTCACTTCCCTTAACTGCCAGATGGAGAAGATGTTAGTACCTACCTCAGGCCCATATTGAGTCTTAAATGAGTTAATAAAATAAGGTGTTTAGAAAAGTACCTGGAACACAGAAGACAGTCAGTATTAGCCACCATGGCCAAATTAAGTCCTCACAAAACACTTATCTAGTACAAAATTAAAATAGAAACACCAGCTCATCATAATAATCAATAACCTTGTTTAGGCATAAAGTAATTATTTTAAGGCTAAAATTAAAGGAAAATTTAACACTACTTTGTAGTTAATCTGGGACTAGAACCAAGTATTTTCTACTGTAATAAGTAGTCTTAGTACCATATTTTCATAATTATCTCATTTGAAGTACAGGCTTTTTTTTTTTTAATGGATGCAAAGTTATAATAAAAAATGTACAAGCAACAGAAAAGCCCATTTTGGATGGGGATTTCTCCTACAGTTGTAGTTATCGATCTACTTTTCAGGTTGTGCTAGGGAGTAGAAAGGCCTTTGTACAATCCTTTATTTGTTGCTTACTCATTACCTGTGTGACCTTAGGAAAGTTACTCAGGGTCTCTGTGTCTGGTTAATCATCTCTATAAGAAAATAGTATATCGATAACATTTACATTAAGAGTAGTGAGAATTATATGAATATGTTAGGTAAAGTGCCTAAATGTTTCATTCCTTTATCTTCTTGCTTAGGGTCCACTTGAAGGCCCATTTGCAGGGCTGTATTATTGTAAATCCATTTCTCATTTTGTCATTGCTATTTTTTCTTTGCTTTTTAATGCCAAACAATATATTTGGTAAGCTGAGTCTTTAAGGATTATCCAACTTAGACTTTCCAATGCTTTGTGAAAAACATTAGGCTAATGAGTTTATTCAACAGCTTTAAGGCTAATAAAAGCCAATTCTGTAACCCACACAATCCCTCAATGGAGTTTTTAAAAATTAGATTTTGCTTTTTTAAAAATAGGAAAATAAAACACACTAGATATGCTGTACACACATTTCTTAACCTAGTTTAGACAGTAACAGGACTTGGTTTGAAAGCTGAATTGTTTCTACTGTGTGTATTTGTGTGAGTGTGTGTTGTGTATGTGTGTGCATTTATGCTTAGAGGATAGAAAGTTAATTTAAATATAAAAATAGTAAATCTTCAACATCTCTTACATTCTTTTTTACCCTCTACCCCAAAACACAATGCACTTGGATTTAATCACTTTTTAGATGCCAACTTTGTCTACAAATAATTAATTAGGGATAAGGGAGCATGTCAAATAGCACCAGGAGGAATTCACCACTCAGATACATACAGTGGGATGTTTTTCAAAACTTGATTTTATTTCCAAAAAGCCAATGGCATGGGGAAAAACAAAGAAAAGATGAAAAAGATTTAAGGAACATACCTACATAATAAAATAGTAGGACCTTTTTAAATTATGATTTTTAAGAATCAAAAAGTATTATTTTTAGATTTCCAGGGAAATTGGAATATGACTTGGATATTAGTCACTGTCAATGAATTATGGTTAAATTTGTTACATGATAATGGAAATTGTGATTATGAAAGTTAATATGCTTCTAAGATTTTAATTTTTGAGATGCATATTAAATCACACACAGGATATCTGACTGAAATAACATGAGGTCCAAGATTTGTTTTAAAACCTTCCAGACAACCCAAACCCCACTGAAAGGTGGGGAGGGAGGAGATAAAACATGTTAAACAAAACATTGGTAGTTTTTGAGGCTGGTTGATGAATACTTGAAACCTCAGGGAAAACCTCTACTGTTTGTGTGCATTTGAAAACTGTATGCTAAAACAGTTGTTAAAAATAATAGATATTGAATGTAGGTGCCTTAATATTAGTTCTTATGTCTTTTAGGGTTTTAAACAAGTATATGTAGAGTAAAAAATTAATAAATACATCCTAAACTGCATATGTTATTATGTGCATATTGTATTTATACTAACACAAGATTTTTGCAGCAATTTGTTAAGAAAAAATGTTTAAAGATTGATACTACAGTTATAAAACCTTTAACAAGATATCTCTCCTTAGATTAATTTATACTGAATAACAATGAGACAGTTAGCTCTAACATGTAGCAACTAGATTACAAAAGGATTTAGGTCTTTTAGTTTCCTATTCTGCAAAGGCATTATGTTGAGGTTAGGTATATCTTGTATGGAGTGGTAGTTTAAATACCACTTAATTGCTAACTTTTCATCAACTGTAATTTGATTTAAAGATCTAGAAACTTTTGTAAGTTGGGGAATAAGTGTGAAGATTATTATGTCCATATACATCATGTGAAATGCAAGGCTGGATGAATCACAAGCTAGAATCAAGATTGTTGGCAGAAATATCAACAACCTCAAATATGCAGATGATATCACTCTAATGGCAGAGAAGGAAAAAGAACTAAAGAGCCTCTAGATGAAGGTGAATGAGGAGAGTAAAAAATCTGGCTTGAAACTCAACATTCAAAAAACTAAGATCATGGCATCCAGTCCCTTCACTTCATGGCAAATAAAAGGGGAAAAAGTGGAAGCAGTGGCAGATTTTATTTTCTTAGGCTCCAAAATAACTGTGAATGGTAACTAAAGCCACAAAATGAAAAAATGCTTCCTCATTAGAAGGAAAGCTATGACAAATCCAAATAGCATATTAAAAAGCAGAGACATCAACTTGCTGCAAAGGTCCATATAGTCAAAGCTATGGTTTTTCCAGGAGTCATGTATGGATGTGAGAATTGAACCATAAAGAAGGCTAAGCAACAAAGAATTGATGTTTTTGAAATGTGGTGTTGGAGAAGACTCTTGAAAGTCCCTTGGACTGCAAGGAGATCAAACCAGTCAAAAGAAATCAATCCTGAATATTCATTGGAAGGACTGATGCTGAAGCTAAAGATCCAATATTTTGGTCACCTGATGTGAAGAGCCAACTCATTGGAAAAGACCCTGATTCTGGGAAAGACTGAAGGCCAAAGAACAGGGTGGCAGAGGATGAGGTGGTTTGATAGCAGTACTGACTCAATGGACATTAATTTGAGCAAACTCTGGGATATGGTGAAGGACAGAGGAGTCAGGCATGTTGCAGTCCATGGGGTTGCAGAGAGTTGGGCACGACTTAGCAACTGAACAACAACAACAATACCCAAATCACTGCCTTTAAAGTCATGTAGAAAAACAAGAATCTGTACAGAAATATCAAGGAACACAACACACACAAATTCAATAACAAATAAGAGAACTTTAGAGAATCAAAAGTATTTCATATGGAAATAACCAAATGTTTTTACAGCTTCAACCCATCCTTCCAAGTTTTCTTCATATAACTACACTACAAATAAATACACATATTTACCTCACTCACTGTCTTAATCAGAAAACTCTATTAAGAATGGTCATGGGAATGTGTTCATTTGAAATTGTTTAGTCCCTTTAAAATGCTAACACCAACAAGTGACATTGCAAGAACACTTGAGGACACTTAACTCAGGGTGGGTATCCAGTTGTATGGTAGTCACGCTGTTCTGAATTTAATTTGTCAGACAAATAACAGAAAGGACAGCAGGTGTTTTTGTCTAACCCCATTGGTTATGATTAGAGATATTATAAACCTATGAAAATGAATGTTGACATGCCACTTTGCAAGCTAATTTTCTTGTGTGGGGGACATGCCATAGCATATCTGAATGGAATGTATTCCCACTTGCCAGACTAACACATTACTTCTCAGAGTCTTTGGTTCTAAAAGCAGATGTTGTCTACTTCAATCAATTTTCAGCTATTAATGGTAGCTTTTAACTGTATTTGTGAAAGGCAGATACATTCAATTAGTATTTGTCAGGAGCAACATGACACTTAATCTGAGGATAAATTTAAGGCTGCCAGGATCTATTGTAACATAGCATTATGTAGATCAAAAGTATCAGTAAAAACAAGACTGTATGGTACACAGCTTTAGAGAACAATTTCATTTTTCCTCGGATTTTACACTATATAGACAATGAACATAAAAATAATGTTTACACATATAAAGAGTGAACGGTGATTACTCTTTGTGTTATGAAATGAAAAGAAAAAGAATGGAGTGAATGAATTACAAAGGGCCACAAAATGAATTAGATGGACCACAAAACTCCATAGTGACCTTTCTTTCTCATAACGTTGCTTTCTTTTTCAGAGGATTCCTCAGAGAATCATATATAATATATTTACTTGAAATTTCATTTTCTTATTAAAATATATAAAAAATAGAAAGCTGTGTAGAGCATGTTCAGAAAATCAATTGCATGCCCCTTATTTTATATGTAATTGTAATTAGAGCCATTAAAATAGTCTTAATTCAATGGTAAATCTAAGAAATTTTCTGTCATGTTTATTTTTCCACAGTTATCACTATGTCCATCCAGGGATTTGCTCTTAGTCTCAGAGATAGTCCACATTCCTGTCCAAAAAAACCTTGAGCATGAGGGATGTTGTTCAGTCATGTCTGACTCTTTGTGACCCCATGGACTGCAGCACACCAGGCTTCCCTGTCCTTTACTACCTCCCTTCACTATCCTCCACTGTCTTTCACTATCTTCACTATCTTGAGTAGTTTACACAAACTCATATCTATTGAGTTGGTGATGCCATCCAACCCTCTCATCCTCTGTCGTCCCGTTCTCCTCCTACCTTCAATCTTTCCCAGCATCAAGGTCTATTCCAGTGAGTCAGCTCTTCACATCAGGCGGCCAAAGTATTGGAGGTTCAGCTTCAGCATCAGTCCTTTCAATGAATATTCAGGGTTGATTTCCTTTAGGATTGTCTGGTTAGATCTCCTTGCAGTCCAAGGGACTCTCAAGAGTCTTCTCCAACACCACAGTTCAAAAGCATCAGTTCTTTGGTGCTCAGCCTTTTTTATTGCCCAGCTCTCACATCCATACATGACTATGGGAAAAACCATAGCTTTAACTAGATGGACCACCTTTGTAAGCAAAGTAATGTTTCTTCTTTTTAATGTGCTGTCTAGGTTTGTCATAGCTTTTCGTCCAAGGAGCAAGTTCCCTTTCATTTCATGGCTTCAGTCATCAGCCACAGTGATTTTGGAGCCCAAGAAAATGAGAGATGAGGATGCCTAAGTTATTATTGCTTTATTTGTTTAGCTTTGATTTCTAATTCTAATATCATGTAAAAGCACAGATGTGTCTTTCCCATACCCTTTGTCTCTTTAAGAAACTGAAAAATAATGAACTCCAATAGAGAAAGAAATTTTTCAGTATCGGATGGGAGTGACATTCATTTACTTTTCAGGGGAAAGACAGCTAGATCTACGCAGAACATGTTAAGAGAAGCTGAGATCTAGAAATAGTTGTCAATTTTTAAGGGAGAAATATATTCAAGGGTTGATTCTTCCCTTTGTTCTTCTCCTTTGCTTTATTCTAAAAAATTTCCTTTCCCATGTGGTGCTAATGGTAAAGAATTCATCTGCCAATGCAAGAGATGAGACACAAGAGACATAGGTTCGACCCCAAGGTCAGGAAGATCCCCTGGAGAAGGAAATGACAACTGGCTCTAGTGTTCTTGCCTGGAAAATCTCATGGACAGAGAGCATTATGGGCTACAGTGTGAAGTGTCACAAAGAGTTGGACACAACTGAGTGAACACACACACAAATTTGCTGCAACTAAAAATTTTTATTTCAGATATCCCAGTACTTGATAAAAAGAAGATGGAATGGAGTGGAGCTTTGATGGTTGAAACACAAAGCCTAGGATTGGGAGCTAAGGGGAGAAGTGATACATAATAATTTTTAAGTAAATGTGTTTCTACTTGGCTGAGAAATGCACTATAGCTAAGAGAACCTTCTCTAAATTGAACATAGGCAAATTGAACAGACTGTACTTACTTGCATCTACTAACTATGCCTCTCTCCTTATAAATTGTCTAAATGAATTCATTCATCGATCAACATAATTTATTGAATTCTTACCATGAGCCAGATCGTGTTTCTGGAAATACCACCATAAATGAGTAGGAGAAAAATCCCTACCTTTACCCAAGTTAACATCCTAGTGAAGAGAGACATTTAAAACAAAATGAAATGTTAGAGTTAAGAAAAACAAGACAATGAAGGGTGCTAAGGATGGCTGGAGTGATGAGAAATTTGAATAGGTATCTTTGAAAAAACTCAACAAAGAAAATAATGAATTTACGGATCTGAAGGAAATGAAAGAGGAAGTCATATAGACATGTGATCAACACATCTAGTACTGGAAATAGGAACCAGCAAATGTAAAGACCTAGAGGCTGGAGCAAATAGGTGTATGGAGTGAGAAACTGAGAAAGAGGCCCTGGGGAGGGCAGAGAGCAGTCTAGAGGGGAGGGGGGGTTGATTATGCAGGGTCTTAAAGGACTCACTAAGGATTTCCACCTTTATTCTAAAAGAGATGATTGGAAGGTTTTGATCTGATTAATAGTACACCCTACTTGATTGCTAATGGAATGAGTTCAAAAGAGACCAGTATAAATATAAATACCTACATGCACAATGTGGCAAACATTTCTAAAATACATGTAGAGAATACAAGGTGGTTGCCTTCTTCTGGATAGTACTACTCATCTCTTACTTACAAAACTTTTATAGGTATTACAACCTTTTTTATAGGTACTAATTTGGTGGGGCAGGGAGGTATTATATGAGTATTGTTAGTGGAAAAATATAGAATTATTGAGTCTTCAGGTAGAAAGTCGAATGTTCACACTGGAGAAAAGCTTAGAAATAGCATTCCATGTGCACGCCTGCTCAGTTGTGTCTGACTCTTTGGGACCCCATGGACAGTAGCCCACCAGGCTCCTCTGTCCATGGGATTTTCCAGGCAAGGCTACTGGAACAGATTGCCATTTCCTTCTTCAGATGATCCTCCCAACACAGCGATTAAACCCATATCAATTGAGTTTCCTGCATTGGCAGCTGAGTTCTTTACCAGCTAAGCCACCAGGGAAGTTAAGAATAGTCTAATATGGAATAAATAATGAATAAAAAACCTCCTGAATAGCACAGGAAATTCTATTCAATACTCTGTAATGACCTATATGGGAAGAGAATCTAAAAATATAGTGGATATATGTACGTGTCTGTATAAATTACTCATTTTGCTGTATAGCAGAAACCAAAAAAACTGTAAATTGAATATAATCCAATAAAAATTTAATTGAAAAAATAAAGTAATAAATAAGTAAAATATCATTTCCAGGGTAAAAAAAAAAGGTCTAGTACAAAGTAGCTTGTGTGTCAAAGCAAAAAAAAAAAAAAATCATAGAAAGGGTAATGATATTCCCTACTCACATAGCTTTTAAGTCCCCAAACATAGTTGGACAAATGTTATCTCAGATTTTAAACCTGGCCAATTGTTGTTCTATCAGATTATCAATGTAATGAGGAAATGCACACTATAATATATGTACACTATTTAAAAATGAGAATATTGTTCTGCTTGATTCAATTGTTGCCCAACTTTATTTTTCTAGAATTCCAGATGTCTGAACATGAATTATTGAATACAAACTTACTAAATGTGTATCCTTAAAAGTGAAATAATTGGTTGACTTAATTAGCACAATTCTGTGAGGGAGATTTGGTTTATTTTCTTTGTTTTCCACATCTATTTTAAATGGGCTGACTTTATGGCAAAGGAACTGATTCGTTGATTTGGCAATTTATGTTCATGGGCACAGCCTCTGTCACCTCTACCTATATCCTCTCAATATAAAAATAAGATAATCTAAAGCATTTTGTGAAAGATGTTTTCATAAGAAGAAGAAGTGGGGGAAATAAAAAGATTAGGAGGAATGGCAAAGGTATCAATACAAGGATTTGACAGAGTTGTTTTTAAAACTTTTATGAAGAAAACATACTCTGTTATTTTCATTTAACATGAAAAACTATGCTTTGAATACTGAAATGAAAGTTGTAAGTTTGATTTAATCCTAGGTTCTTCCCTGGGAAATGTAATGCTTCAGCACAATTCTCACCAAAACAATTTAAGGCATTGATATATGGTGACATGTTTCTTTCAATTTAGAGAAATAGGAAGAGTTTGTACTTCAGATCTTTTACAGAAGTGATATATGTGGGAATAAACTGAAGTGAAAAATAAAACACTTCTTATAAGATCCCAAATACCTGTTTGGAAGACAGTAAAAAGATACTTTGGCTCATTGAAGAGGAAAGGCATACACTGGTTTAAAAAATTCAGTATAAAAAAATAATTCAGTATGTGTTTATTGGCTTACTGGCTTTGTTTCCAAATCTAAAACTGTGAATGGATATTCTAAAGATTTCAGTGCAACTCTCCCCCCTCTAAATTATGAAGTATATAGATACAATATTCTACTCGGATTCTGTGGTGACATATTCAAGGAATTCACAATATACAAATACACAGAAATAGTCGGTGATGTCAGCATAACTAAGTTAATGATATATTATTATTTGAATAAATCCTCATGAACGAAGAAACATTACCTTGACTGTTTAGAGACAAATGCATTATAGGGTTATAGCTAACTGATGCTAAAAGCACACAATTTTTTAAAAGCATTTATTTTAAACAAGAATTATAAAGCTTTCAGGTCTATCCAATAATGCTTGAAGATACCACATTCTTTCCCAAGTTGTTAATACTTCTGTTGATTGTTGAGTTAAGTGTTTTCACTCTTTGTTCAGGAACATAAAATCATCTGTCTATGGAGCTAATAGATTCTGTTTCAGGATAACAATCTTTATACATTTTAATTCCACAAGAATTCCAAGAATTTGGCCTTCTTGACTTTCTTTTTAGAGTTGCTGAAAACAAGTTACGTTTTGCGATATTTCCTCAAAAGCCTTTTCACAGTTAGTATGCAGATTATTAAAATTTGCTCCACCTGAGATCTCTGTCCCTCAATACCCAACACAGCAGGTTTCTTGATGTCTCAGAAGCACGATCAACAGACTACTTATTTTGAAAGTTCGAATGCTTCTCAGAAACTTCATCTGGCTCCTAGTAATCAATATTCTACTACAACTAACAGAAAACTTGATTAATTGAAGCCTAAAAACATAAGGATCTTTCTTTTTCAAGGAAAAGGAATTCCATGGAAAGTAGCTATGGGCAGTGGTTTTGCAACTTGATGATTCAGGATCAGTTATCTCTGGTTTTTTGGTTTTGTTTTTTCATTTCTCTCAGTGTACACATTTTTTGTTTTTGGCTTTTTCCCTTGAAATCACAAGATGTTGTCTATCGCTTCAGACATCACAACTATTTTCAGTGTGTTTCCGACTGCAAGTCCCTGTGCCCAAAGCACAATGAGACCAAGCAAATTGAAAGTCAGAGTTTGCATCAGAGAAAGGATTATTGTAGGGCCATGGAAGGAGATGGGTGGCTTATGGCTCCCCAAACCCCAAACTCTCCAAAGGGTTTTAGCAATATACTTTTAAAGGCAAAGTGGAGGGTGGTGGTTAGTTGTTGCAAATTTCTTGGTATTAGAATCCTTTGTTCTTGCTGCTGTCCCTGTAGGTCAGTCATGATGTTCCTGTAAATCTCCAATGAAACAAGTTTCTGAAACTTATCACTATATGAATGGACTCAAAGGTCAGAACCCTGAGAATAGGCTACCTTGTATATTTCAGGCTTTAGGCAATATTCTTTTACAAAAGGTGCAGAGCCAGCATGACTAAGCACGGACAGCAGAGAACAAAGTAAAAGGAACGGATCTAATATAGAGTCAGATTTGTTCTTCCCCATTACATAAGTAGCAAGAAGAGCTACAGCAAGTCATGGCCTTTGACTTCTTTCAAGAGAAAAAAGTTATCTCAGACTCTCCGACCTTAGAAATGTGCCGCAAAGCCACCTCTAACTTCAAGGGAACCTGGGAAAGTAGTTTTATTTGGGCACCTGGTGTTGAACAAAGCCAAGGTCCTGTTAGTAGCAAGAAGAAACCTTTGGATAGGAATGCCAATATGAGTCACATTCTCATCTCACTTTGTATTAGTTAATCTAGAAGCAGGATAGCAGTTCACATTTTCTCCAAAGGTAATCTGGGCTGTCAAAACACTTCAGACAGCTGTCATATTAGAAGGTAAGCTGAAATTTTAATTTTCTAGAAAGCTGTCCTTTTTCAACATTTATTGTCTTTATATGTGTTTTTTAGGCCAGTTATAACACAGATCATAGAGAGGAGTGGCAAAGAACATGGGCTTTGGCCCATTTTATATTCCATACTGTTACTTAAGGGGCACCCTGTGTACCTTAGTTCCTCATATAGAAATGTGGATGATGATAATAATCACCTCACAGAGCTGTTACAAGGACTGTGATTATTACATAACGTGCACCTGAGGACTGGAGAGAATGTGATTTTGATTTCCAGTACCTACATCCTGATGAATCTGATAAACCATGTCTGGAATGGCCTTTGTTATTCCTTGGCTTGCAAATTACATATGATTTTATTAGGTCAAGCCATTTTTATTAGAATAGGTACTTACTATATGTATTATACATAAACACATGAAATAAATTAATCATATAATACTTTAGCATCATGGTCTCAGCAGTTTTTGGAATATAGTGTGTCATTTGCCTCTTATCCCCCAAGGAATTATTTTATTAGCAAAAGATGATAAATGACAAAGGTAATAAATGATTAGGAAAACAAAGTTAATTTCAAATAAATTTGGAACCAAAATTTAATAATACTTCATTTTCAAATGACTTGAAACTGGATTTACTGTCCAAAATTAAATAAAAGCTAAACTGGCAACACTAAGGAATGGACTTAGGGATGTTTCCCCTGCCAACAGAACAGATTAAGTTCTTCAAGTGACACAAGTTTCTATCTTTCTTCCAATTGATAAGAGGTTCCCATTTGTATTGTGGTTTACCCTGAAAATAAAAGAGAACAGTTCGTTTCAAATACCCATTTGATTTATGTCACTGCTGACATCATCCAGAGTGACTCATTGTTTTTCCCCAATCAGATACATTATGGTTAATGGAACATCTTGGACACTGGAAAAAAGACATTCTACATTTCATGTCTGCCTGAGAATCCAAGTATAAAAGTGCTTACTCTACTCTGTTTTCTGAATAGATGTAGAACAGTCCTTTAAGCTAATCCATCATTTACTGTGGACTCATCTAGAAAGTAATGGGGCCAAAGAAGACTTGCCATGCTGGATTGCTTCCACTTTCTAAACAGTCATCCCACACATTATGCTTTTGTTTTCCATAGACTTAAGTGTAATATTAAATTGCTAAAGATAAAAAAATAAATTAGAAGATAATACTTATCATAGTATGGGATGCTCTAACATAAATACCATAGACGGAGTGGTTCAAATCACACACATTTATTTCTCACATAAGGAGGAAGAAGATGGAAGACTGAGATCAAGGCACTGGAAGACTCAGTGTCTTAAAGAAATCTCTTCCTGATTCATAGATGGCCATCTCCTCACTATGCTGTTATATAGCAGAAGGAATGTGAGATAACTCTCTAGTTCTTATATAAGGGTGCTAATCCCATTCATGAGAGCTTCACCCTTATTACCTAATTACTTCCGAGGCCTTAACCCCCAGTACTTTCACACTGGGGATTAGGATTTTAGCAAATAAATTTTGAGTGAATACAAATATTCCATCCATTGCAATACCTATATTCTTTTTCATTCTGATGAATAATATCATGCGAAATAGGGTCAAAAGTTATTTCTTGTACTTTCATGGTAAGCAAGCCAATTTTTAGAGATGTAAATTGTCATTACTTAAATCTTTGTATAAATTTTGCAACATTTAACATAGACACAAACCACAGTACTTGTTTATTTCCATAAAACATGACCTTTGTTAAGATCAGGAACACCCATTCATGTTGTGGTTTAACCATTAACCAAGTTTATAATTCAGAGCACAGAGTCTTGCACCCAGCACAAGTAGTGTTCATATAGAGCCATGGTATTGAAGGTGTAATATCACATCTGTCTTGTCTATGCAGTAAACATTAATGATTAAATCAGTATTCTGAGTGCTCCTGTGTACTATCACACTCATAATTCACATTAAGTTCAGTAAGACCTTTGCAGTTTTGTGGTTAGCATTATTGTCATTGTTGTCATTCAGGTGCTAAGTCATGTCTGACTCTTTGCAACCCCATGGACTGCCGCATGCTAGATTTCCCTGTCCTTCACCAATTCCCGGAGGTTACTCAAACTTGTCCATCGAGTTGGTGATTCCACCCGACCATCTCATCCTCTGTCATCCCTTTGTCCTCCTGCCTTCAATCTTTCCCATCATCAGGGTCTTTTCCAATGAGTCAGTTCTTTGCATCAGGTGGCCAGATTATTGGAGCTTTAGCTTCAACATCAGTCCTTCCAATGAATATTCAGGACTGATTTCCTTTAGGATTGATGGGTTTGATCTTACAGTCCAAGGGACTCTCAAGAGTCTTCTCCATCACCACAGTTCAAAAGCATCAGTTCTTTGGTGCTCAGCTTTCTTTATAGTCCAACTCTCACATCCATACATGACTACTGGAATAACCATCTCTTTGACTAGATGGACCTTTGTTGGCAAAGTAATGTCTCTGCTTTTCAATATGCTGTATAGGTTGGTCATAGCTTTAACTCTGAGGAACTACTCCAAAGAGGCAAGGTGAGCAGCCCGTATATATGAGTTTGGCTATGGAATACATGCACTCAAGAGTATATCTCAATAAAAGCATCAGACATCTCAGTTAATGATTTAAGGTTTTCTTTGTATAAGAAGATGCAAAAATCTGAATTTGTTAATTTTTTGTCCTGAAATGTTCCTAACTATCAAAGAGGCCTGTTTTTCTGAAGCACAGAGCACTTTATTCTGCTTGTGTCTTGGATTCCTTTCAGGATGTACTGTCAGTGACAGCAGTGGCTAATGACTTGATCCTTGTCGAACTAGATGATAGACAACCATCCTCCTCTTTTGGTTGTCAGTTCAACCCAGCTTTGGGAATCATTCCATGACCAATTTGTTCCACAGTGATAGGAGAGCTTATTCCTAGGTCAGGAAAAGATTTAATTGATAGGCCACTGGATGTGCTGTTACTGGACTAAGTCCTGTTATAGGCAGCCATAAAATTATCTTTCCCACCAATCTTACTAGTCTATTAAACAATAGGAAATGATTCTCCCAATTGTAGAGTTACGCTGTTGTGCTCATACTAATCTTATATAAAGTTGTGTATTTCATCAATTATTTCCAGTTGCTTAGTTGTCATTTGTCAGAGTCTTGGTTATATACTGGGTAATAGAAGAAACAACAATCTTATAGAAGAGGCAGAATTTAAGTAATATAACTGGTAGCATTAATAAAGTAATAAGCAAGAATTAAAGCCAAGAACTTTCTTAAGGTGTAGGCCAATATAGCCCCAGTTATCTGTCCCAGTCTGTCCCATACCAATTGCTATCCTTAAGGATAATGATATATTGGCATTATTTACAAGGTACTCAGCCCAATTTCCTAGCCTCATTATGCTGATTATTACTGCTCTTGTTCAATTGCTAAGTTATGTCTGACTCTTTGCAACCTTATGGACTGTAGCACACCAGGCTCCTCTGCCCTCCTCTGTAAACTCCTTCCCAGAGTTTGCTCAAATTCATGTTCATTGAGTCAGTGATGTTATCTAACTATCTCATCTTCTGCTGCCCCCTTCTCCTTTTGCCTCCAATCTTTCCCAGCAACAGGGTCTTTTCCAAGACTTATGACTATTTTTAGTGTGATTTAATTGTTCCCAATATAAGGGGAACCTTAAATGATTGAAGCATGCTGTTACCCATATAAACCTATCCTATAACTGAGGAAGGGTCCCTCTTACTAAATGGGGAGTTATGGGTTTTAATTAAAATTTAGCCAATTGCTCTGATTGAGCTTGAGGTACTTTTAAAGAAAATTCATCTTATGGTTATAATCAGAGCAAGTATGAATATTGGCCAATTAAGGGAACCCACTTAGTAATATCAGTAATATAAAAGTATATTTCTTTTGTCTAGAAAAAATTTCCTAAGAGTTGTCTAATCAGAGTCCACGAAAGAAGAAATTCACCAAGTTAACCAGAAGTACTAAACATAGGTAATTTATCATAAACCCAAGAATTTCATTGACTTTTAAATGCTGCATAAGATTGTACACACGATAGAGAAACTTTTACTTATACGTACAAGTCCAAGAAATCAAGACAACACTATAAATAACCATATGGGTCAGGTTTAGCATCTTGCGATAGCTGTCTACTTCTTTTTTTTCATTTTTAAGGAGGATAATTGGTTTACAAGTTCTCTACTTCTGATGCCATCTTCTTGTCCTGATGTGATTTCTCCTCTGTTTGTGCATTGTTTTTAAGCGAGTTTGAGGTTAGCAGTCCTCTCTGTAGGCCAGACTGATGCAAGAACCTTTTTTAAGTGGGAAATATAAATACAAGAATCAGTCCCCTTCAGCTTTGCTGTGCCTGAGCTAGTTAAGAGTACCTGATGAGGTTCCTTTCCGCTAGGTTGGAGAGCATCCTTTAAATGATGTCTTTTCCAGTATATGTTGCAAGTCATGGAGCATCTGATCTTTCTCCAAAGATAGATCACTCTGATAAGCTTCAGAAACAAGCTTAGATGATCCATTTAATAATTCAATTAAACTTTACAGTAATACAGCATCTTAGTAGTAACAAGAAGCCATCTTGGTAGTGAGTCTTAGGCAGTAAATATAAAACATTAAATATAATCAATAATGCCAGAACTTAATATCCACTGAAACCTACTTTTCCTTTATAAAATTACCCTCACTTCTACAAAATATAGCCAGATGGTCTACCAAAATATAGATTAAATTGTTTGCAAAATAAGTCTTATTTCAATAAATTTGGCCTGATGATTTATGTAAGTAGTGGATTGCATAGGTTTTTTAAATTGCCTTTACTGGAACATTTTGGAATCTCAGATTAAACTTTTAAAAGGCTTCTCAAAGATGGAAAAGCCATGCTAAGGACTTGCTGTTGGATTCTGCCTTCAATATCTACAAATTTGGATGGATTCCTCTCTTCTTGAAGGTCTGCAATATACGTTGAGGTCCCTGCACCTGCCAGGAAGTGGATTTCCTTAGTCTGCTGATGAGGCTGCCTGGAACCCTGTGAGCAAAGTGCCAGGGCTGTTTTTCCAAGGGGCTTTATGGCTCCACAAAGTCCACCTTATTTCTTTAAAGCTGTCTGGTCATATCTGATTCTATGCACATTCTCAAATGTGACATTATAGTCAACTGATAACAATGTTTCCAGATTCTAAAGGGATCAGGTAGAGAGAAAAGATAAATGTTTCAATTCTGTTTACAAAGGTATAATTTATCAAGCTGTTGTAAACCATAGCTAGTTAAAAGGGAAAGGTTTCCTTACATCTGGAAAAAATTTTAAAGCCAGTAATATCATTATTCAGACAGATATAACTAATTATTGTTGATCTTTATTTTCTGTTAGCAGTTTTATGAAACAGATTTTTAATTAGAATATTATGATTTATTAATATCACCAGTTCATCAGTAGGATGTGAAAGATATCAGAAACTTATACTTGTCAAAAAGTGGTTTCTATAAATCTTCTAGAATATGAAGCAGTTTTGCAAAAGCATCAGATAAAACAGTAACTATCTGTAAATGACAAGACAACATGAAATGGCTAAATATCTGATTACAATACAGTTGTCAAGAAATTTGGTTATTTCTATTTATATTTTACATCTTAATAACTAGAATTATGACTCATAATACCAAGATATATCCAAATTTTAGAAATTTCTAATAATTTCTAGAACATTTATATTAATGACATTGATCCATACACTATAACCTAAGAAGGCTTATTCCCACTCATTTTACAATGCTTTCTATGTAATTTAGCATAGCAAATAAACATATATAGTTTAACACCTCTCTGAGGGATTTGATTTCAGGGGCACTTTGATATGTCCCAGAGTTAGCTAGAGGTCAGAGAAACTTAATTTAGGATTTGACCTGGAAAGTTAAATATATCAAAAGTTTAAAACACTTGGTCAAATAAGATTATAGATCACTATAAAACAATCCTTATTCACTTAAGCAAAATGACAATACAAGATTTCAAAGGAAAATACAGAAAGTTAAAGCATATTGCTTAAACAGTGAAGAAACATTACAATATGTTATCAGAAGCAAATAAATATCCCCAAATATCTTGTCCTCTTAACAGAGAAAAAACCAAATCCTAGTTTTGTATCAACTTACTTTTAATATTAAAATGTATTTACTCAAATTTATTCTTAATTAATCTGGCCTGACCATACATTGTTTTTCCCATTATTTCTTTTCCACAAACCTTCTATAACTTCCTTTTTTACTTTCAGATTCTGTCCTTTTCTCTTTGTCTCATTTGAGCCTTTCTTTAGAGCAGAATTAGGCCTTCCCTGATGACTCAGACAGTAAAGAATCTGCCGGCAACATGGTAGACCTGGGTTTCATCCCTGGGTCAAGAAGATCCCTGGAGAAGAGAATGGCAACCCATTCCAGTATTGTTGCCTGCAAAATTCCATGGACAGAGAAGACTTGTCGGCTGCAGTCCATGGAGTCACAAAGAGTCAGACACGACTAAGAGACTAACACTTTGACTTTAAAGCAAAATTACTTACTTTTCCCTTAACTATAGGCATTTAAATTCCTTGTATATTCTTTTTCCTTTGCATATAAACATGATTTTCTTCTTAATTTTATTGGTTTTAATTAAATGTTTTCATTAGAATTATTAACTTTTAAAACCTTAATTTCTAGTGAAAACTAAGAAGTAAACAAATTATAAGCTGTCTTTTACATCAGAATTCTGTAGAATAACAAACATAAATATTATTCAGACTTTCCAAAACATGCATTCTTATAGAAAATGTCTCAGTGTGGCACCAAACATATTTATTAATAGTCCTAAATAACTTTAGTTTCTTTGTAAAAGCCTATGCTCAGTAATTAATGTTTCAGTAATTTTATTTGGGAGTGATCTAGATATTCAATAACTTCCATCATTTAACTTAATTTAGCAAATCTCTAAAGTTTCAAGTTACTAAAATTTCAAAGAAACTGTTTTTAAGTAGATATACCATAAAACATAATTATTCTTAAATAGTTCACCTAAAAGCTCTCACTTCATTTATGTCAATTTAGTTCACTTTTCCTCAATAATTATGTTCAGATTACTCATGAAATCTTCAGAAGACATTGGACCACACCAGCCATCACCACCCCCCATTTTTCTTGCTAAAAAATTTTGTGACAGAGATAATGTGAACTTATTTGAGTTTTAGTAAACTTGGTTACAATAAAAATGCTACACTTAATGTTGTCTATGTTAGTTAAACCAACAAATTTAAACTAACTTTAGCATTAACTATTAATTTAATACTGAATATTTCCTAGATCACATGAAACTGAAACTCATTTGGGTTAGTTTCTGTTTCTGAGTTTATAGAATAACTTATTTTCCTTTAAGTCAATTAAATAGTGTTCACTTATAATTAATTTTGGCAATACCATCAAAGGTAGAAACATATAGTGTAGAAACATAGATATACATATATCCAGATACATATAGATTTCATAGTTTTCATTTCTAAAACTAACTTATAAATCAGGCATTATAATATAAAACTCACTAGTTTATAAAAAAACAATTAGAATAAGTTGTTTTCTTGCTTAAGTTTAAAAGTCCTCTTTCCTTTTTTTTTTTTTTTTAACTTAATCTCAGGAATTGGAGAGGGTCTAGATACAGTTCCCTGATCTGTACAACATTTACATCTCAAAGGCATAGTGAGAGAAAATGCAAGTTCCTCCTAGAAGGACTTCTGTTCCCTTAAGGTCAGAATTTTGAAAAGATGATTTATCAAGCTGGCTTTTTTTTTTTTTTTTTTTTGCTGCATACACAAAAGTCAGTTTGGGAATGTGAAAAGAGCCCTATGTTGGCCATTTCTGTGCAAGATTTTCTTAGTTTCCAATAAAGTGAGTGCTTATGTGCTTCATACAAAATGTGCATGAACCTGGTTGGAGGTTAGCTATCTGACTTCCCTCTGTCTTATGTGTAGGAGGCTTTATCTGGTGGCTCATTGGTAAAGAATCAACCAGCCAGTGCAGGAGCCACAGAAGATGTGGGTGTGACCCCTGGGTTGGGAAGATCCCCTGGAGAAAGAAATAGTAACCCACTCCAGTGTCCTTGCCTGGGAAATCCCATGGACAGAGGAGCCTGGCAGGCTACAGTCCATGGGGTCACAGAGTCAGACACAACTTAGCAACTAAAAAACAAGAGGAAAAACAATCCCCCATTTTAAAGTTGGTTTGTCAAAATATTACTATCAAAAGCTGTGTGGTGGGCTGTTGTGCTATTTGTGAGTTTACATCCTGTAGGTGTTACCCTCAAGTTGTTTCAGCAATTTTATGTGTCTGTTTCTGAATTCTCTCACTGGCAGTCTAAAACCAGCTTGGGTGCTCAGAATTCTGGATGGGCAACCCTATGTGTGCATTCCTAGACAAGTAAGTCTTTGGTTTGAGTGGCTTTCCTTATGAGACTGCCAAATGGTATGAGGATTGTTTCCACTACTCCCATAAATTTCTCAGTTGCTTGAGAAAGCTGTATCAGCTGGGAGGATCTGTGGCCCCTATCTTTGGAGCTGAAAGCTCTCATTTGGTGTCTTCAATTTACTCTGACCAGCCCTGTTAAATAGCCAGTTCCAGTAAGGACATCAGATAGCTCTTACCTAATGACACAGTCCAAACCACCTAGATGTCTTTCAACTGAGCAAAATCTTGTCAATGTCTTTCATCTGGAGAATCCAGATACCTCTTCTTGAACTTAAGTTCAAGGAAACCCTAGTCCTCATATCAAGGAGTTTAATAACAACTGAATAAGGCTCAGGATGTCAGCCAAGATGGGAGATCCAAGACCACATGAGAGACTCACCCAGTTCATCTGGACACATCAAGGAGGTGGATGGGCACATGGAACCCTTGCTGATACCACAGACCTAGATCTCTGTAGAGTTCAGTTGAAGGAAACAAATCTGCTCTGAATCCTTCATGGTTGTCAAAACTGTTGACTGAAAAACACACACACATAATATAATAGCTGAGTTGAGTTTTATTCAGGGCCTTCCTGAGGACTCTAACTCAGGAGATTGCCTCTCAGAAAGCTCTTGAGAAATTGCCCCAAAGAGTTGAGAGAGTGGCCAGATATACACAATTTTGCCTAGGAAATACATGTAGTCAAGCATATAGCTCAATAAACATTTACTGCTGGTCATGAAGATTACATATCTCCATTAATGATTTTAGTGATTTTCTATAAATGAGAAGATGCAAAAATCTGGGTTCATATTTTTTTTTTATTTTTCTGAGATAGCTGTGATTATCTAAGGGAACTGTTTTTCCAAAACACAGAATGCCTTATCCTGTTTTTTGTCTGAATAATTAGAGAATTAGGTTTTATTTTAATAGGTAAAATCATAATTTGAATAAATCTATCTTTAATGGAGAAATATCTGTCAGTCTCTTTGTTTCAAGTCAACATTTATCAGTCAATAGCAATTATGTAGGTTGTCGCGGGACCTATTTCTATCAATAGCTTTTCTTTTTGCAATGAATGGCATCTACTTGTTTGTTCACAGTTCTTGTAACTACATATTTTTATTGGGCTTTGTAGGTGATATTATATATTGACTCTGAAATATGTTATTTTATTAGAATACTGTTGATTTTTAACAAGCTGTTTTGTTATTTGTTGACCACATTGTCTTTACAGATTTTTTTTTTTTAATTACAGTGAGTCTTTTTAGTTCAACAGTTAGGTTAGGAATAATCTTTAGTCTTGTGACACTCTTTACTGCGAAGGCATGGCTTTTCTCGTATTTGAATGTGTTTACCAAGCCATTCTACCTTGGAGATACCCAAACTGCAAACACTGTCTCCTCTGTGATAGGCAAAGAATGCAGTCTTTACATTTGCTTTCTGGTTGATTCCTCAAAATGTGTCTCACAATTGCCTCAATTGATATCTTCTCTGGCAACTCTCCATTTTCATTCTGTACGCATTAAGCCTTTAAGAGTATTGTTTCTGACTGAGTTCCATCCTTCCCACTGTGTCCAGATTAAGGAGTTCCCTAAGGCAAAACTTCTCTCTCCATTGGTGGTGTCCCCTTCTTTAAAGACAAAAACTCATTTTGCTTTTGCTTTTGGACATTGTATAACTCCTTTAACTAGTAGTTCTTTCTATTTTGGTCAAATTTTATAAATTATTATTGGGAGCATTGATTGAAGACAAGCTACTCTAGTGTTAGTCACTTAGTCATGTCTGATTCTTTGCAACCCCATGGACTATAGCCTGCCAGGCTCTTCTGTCCATGGAATTCTCCAGGCATGAATACTGAAGTGGATTGCCATTCCCTTCTCCAGTGGATCTTCTTGATCCAGGGATGGAATTCAGGTCTTCTGCATTGCCAGACAGATATTTTTATCATAACTAAAAACAAAAAAGAAAACTTGAAGCAGTTTTTATTGGAGTTGCATAAATTTAGAAATACATTTGGGAAGAACTGATGTCTTTCCTAGTGAGTCTTTCTATTTGTGAATATTGTGAATATAACTGCATTGATTACATATGCTTTAGTATCTTTTAAATATTTGTATATTTTTATGTTTTGTTATATATAATCTTTGTTATTTAAAAAAAAAATTTTGTTACATATAACAAGAACCACAAGTTAAGTACAATGTGAATAGTTATTCTTCTTGGAATTTTTTGAGCTTCCTCTATCTCAAGATTTATGAATTTCATAGACTTTGGAGAATTCTCACTTACTGTCATTTTATATGGAATCTCCCCTTTTTCTCCATTTTCTTCCTCTGGAACTCTGATTAGGTATTTATCAGTTTCTCTAACGTTATCCTCTTGATCTATTTTATATTTTCAATCTCTTCTCCTCTCTGTTGTGCATATTCTCAGTATCATTATCTCAATTATATTTAATTCACCAATTTTCTGCTCAGCTTTGCTAATCTGATGTTTTACCTCTTACTGTTTAAATTTAAATCATCATCATATTTCCTTTCTTTTTTCAGATTTGTTTTGGTAACCACTTGTGTCTATCTCATATTTTATTTTACATAGGAATTATTTAAGTGTGTTCCTGGTAATTGACTTCAATATAACATGCTTTCAATTTCTGTAATCAATGCTGGTAAGATTCTGATTTTTGTACATTTTCAACCTTGGTAACCCTGGTTCCGCTTTAGGTTTTTTTTTTTTTTTTCTATTGTGAGTTCATAGTCAAAAAAAATTTTCATCTGTATTGATTCTTCAAGTCCTTTACAAAATGTAAAAGATATACACTGATGTAGAAAATATATATATTTAATATCACCACAGTAAAACAATTTGGGGTTACTTTAAAATAAATTGCTATTTTCATTGGGGTTTTGAATGTTTAGATTACATGTTTTATAAAAAAATACTTTGAATTTATAGATTATGTATTAATTAGTATTTTCTCTTCTACTACCAGTGGGGTAACTGTAGGCATTCATCATGCTCTCTTCTTTTCTAGAATGCTTATTTGTTTGCTTAATTGCTTGTTTTGTTTTTAAGCTGACTCTCTTTAAATTCATAGTCTCAGTCTTACCAGCCTCATCAGTTCAGTTCAGTTCAGTCACGAGTCGTGTCCGACTCAATGCGACCTTATGAATTGCAGCACGCAAGGCCTCCCCGTCCATCACCAACTCTCAGAGTTTACTCAAATTCATATCCATTGAGTTGGTGATGCCATCCAGCCAACTCATCTGTGTCGTCCCCTTCCTCTCCTGCCCCCAGTCCCTCCCAGCATCAGAGTCTTTTCCAATGAGTCAACTCTTCGCATGAGGTGGCCAGAGTATAGGAATTTCAGCTATAGCATCAGACCTTCCAGTGAACACCCAGGACTGATCTCCTTTAGAATGGACTGGTTGGTTCTCCTTGCAGTCCAAGAGACTCTCATGAGTCTTCTCCAACACCACAGTTCAAAAGCATCAATTATTCAGCACTCAGCTTTCTTCACAGTCCAACTCTCACATCCATACATGACCACAGGAAAAACCATAGCCTTGACTAGATGGACCTTTGTTGGCAAAGTAATGTCTCTGCTTTTTAATATGCTGTCTAGTTTGGTCATAACTTTTCTTCCAAGGAGCAAGCGTCTTTTAATTTCATGGCTGCAATCACCATCTGCACTGATTTTGGAACCCCCCCAAAAAAAGTCTGCCACTGTTTCCACTGTTTCCCCATCTATTTCCCATGAAGTGATAGGACTGGATGCCATGACCTTCGTTTTCTGAATGTTGAGCTTTAAGCCAACTCTTTCACTCTCCTCTTTCACTTTCATCAAGAGGCTTTTTAGTTTCTCTTCACTTTCTGCCATAAGCGTGGTGTAATCTGCATATCTGAGGTTATTGATATTTCTCCAAGCTATCTTGATTCCAGCTTGTGCTTCTTCCAGTCCAGCGTTTCTCATGATGTACTCTGCATAGAAGTTAAATAAGCAGGGTGACAATATACAGCCTTGACGTACTCCTTTTCCTATTTGGTACCAGTCTGTTGTTCCATGTCCAGTTCTAACTGTTGCTTCCTGACCTACATATAGGTTTCTCAAGAGGCAGGTCAGGTGGTCTGGTAGTCCCAATCTCTTGAAGAATTTTCCACAGTTTATTGTGATGCACACAGTCAAAGGCTTTGGCATAGTCAATAAAGCAGAAATCGATGTTTTTCTGGAACTCTCTTGCTTTTTCCATGATCCAGCGGATGTTGGCAATTTGATCTCTGGTTCCTCTGCCTTTTCTAAAACCATCTTGAACATCAGGAAGTTCATGGTTCACGTATTGCTGAAGCCTGGCTTGGAGAATTTTGAGCATTACTTTACTAGCGTGTGAGATGAGTGCAATTGTGCAGCAGTTTGAGCATTCTTTGGCAGTGCCTTTCTTTAGGACTGGAATGAAAACAGACCTTTTCCAGTCCTGTGGCCACTGCTGAGTGTTCCAAATTTGTTGGCATATTGAGTGCAGTACTTTCACAGCATCATCTTTCAGGATTTGAAATAGCTCCACTGGAATTCCATCACCTCCACTAGCTTTGTTCGTAGTGATGCTTTCTAAGGTCCACTTGACTTCACATTCCAGGATGTCTGGCTCTAGGTCAGTGATCACACCATCGTGATTATCTGGGTCATGAAGATCTTTTTTGTACAGTTCTTCTGTGTATTCTTGCCACCTCTTCTTAATATCTTCTGCTTCTGTTAGGTCCATACCATTCTGTCCTTTATCGAGCCCATCTTTGCATGAAATGTTCCCTTGGTATCTCTAATTTTCTTGAAGAGATCTCTAGTCTTTCCCATTCTGTTGTTTTCCTCTGTTTCTTTCCATTGATCGCTGAGGAAGGCTTTCTTATCTCTTCTTGCTATTCTTTGGAACTCTGCATTCAGATGCTTATATCTTTCCTTTTCTCCTTTGCTTTTCGCTTCTCTTCTTTACACAGCTATTTGTAAGGCCTCCCCAAAGAGCCATTTTGCTTTTTTGCATTTCCTTCCCATAGGGAGGGTCTTGATCCCCGTCTCTTGTACAATGTCACGAACCTCCATCCAGGCACTTTATCTATCAGATCTAGTCCCTTAAATCTATTCCTCACTTCCACTGTATAATCATAAGGGATTTGATTTAGGTCATACCTGAATGGTCTAGTGGCTTTCCCTACTTTCTTCAATTTAAGTCTGAATTTGGCAATAAGGAGTTCATGATCTGAGCCACAGTCAGCTCCTGGTCTTGTTTTTGCTGACTGGATACAGCTTCTTCATCTTTGGCTGCAAAGAATGTAATCAATCTGATTTCAGTGTTGAGCATCTGGTAATGTCCATGTGTAGAGTCTTCTCTTGTGTTGTTGGAAGAGGGTGTTTCGCCAGCCTCACAGAGGTCTCAATTCAACTTCTTTCCTTTCAAGTCACTGGACTTTGTTTCTTACACCTGACACAGCCCCTGAAACCTCTAGATCCAGTACACCCATATCTTCCTTCACATTTGTTCTTTTACTGCAATTTCAGCCTCTGAAATTTACCCCATCTTTTTTTCTAGATCATAAATGCATTTAAGACATTTTTGTCAGAATTATTTGGCATTTTGTGCTGAGGAGTTTTTAAAAGTATTTCCTTTGACATTTTCCCACAAATATAAATCCATAATTCAATTTTGATTTAGAAGTTTTGTTTAAAGGGGTTGCATGGGAAGAGATTTTGCTTACCTCTAAAAATTCCAATGAAACAACATTCATTTTCTTCTTTCTGAGAAGCTTATATTCCAAATACCAAAACTAACATGTAAAAATATAGATATTATAATAAACAATACACTTTGGTTGAAACAAGAACATATTTATCAATAATATATGGTTGTACATTGCTTAATTACAAATATAGTAATATAGATTAAATTATATAATTAAGAATATAGTATATATAAGAATATAATATATACATATAATTATATATAAGAATCAAAGAACTAAGTTGTTGTAAAGAGGCTTATTAAGAACTATTTACAGTAAAAAAAAAATTAAATTTGCATCTTGAACTGGCTAAGCAGAGGGAAAGGACAATTCTGTAATGAAATTCTGTAATGACAAAATTCATTGTGGTTGAAATTGAGCATGACATATTTAGGGAGGGGAACAAAGAGAGCCTAAATGGAGAATATATTTTATAGAGTACTGAAGCCTAGGTGGGTATTGTATGATTGTAAAGGGCTTTAGAAGTTAGGCAATATACATTTTATATGAAAGTTATTAGGTATTATGCAATAAGAGATAAATTCATTTTAGGAAGATTAGCTTGGAAGCACACAAATGTAATAAAATGACAAAAAGAACAGGTACAGGGCCTCCAGAAGCTAGATCTTACTTTAATTGATACAGAAAGGGATGAGTTGATATCCATCAGTATAGATAACAAGGATAGTTGTGTTAGGAGAGAGGAAAATAAGGCCAGAGACATTCAGTTTGGAGAGATGCTTATCACACAAATGCAGGCATATCAAAAACAGTTCATACCATAATTACATTCTGGTTATATGAATAGACTGACGTTGGATTTGGACAAATTATGTTTTCTTTAATTGAAAATATGATTTAGATATGAATAGTGTCACCAATTGAAACATTAAAATTTGATTAAATTATTTAAATAATACAATTTCCTTTTGTTTCAAGTTTTCAGTATCCAACAGAAACATTTTATGTTTTTTTTTAAATGGATGAGAAATTGGTTATGCATTATTAAATTAATTTTGAAAATGTTTATCACACACTGAATATCAAGAAAAATCATATGAAATGCTAAAGATAAATAAATGAATACAAGCAAGAACATTCACAATTTTGCCTTGAATATGCTTTTTTCTAGCTTCTTCTCTTTTTTTGTTCTTAATTTACCCATTCATGTGATATTTGATATTTATATTTAGTTTGAAATATTAGGGTCAGAGATGAATAGATCTATGAAGGGTAAGATAAAATGGCCTCTTCATGAATATTTTACTTTTAGAAACTTCTATTTATATTATTTAGATTTTCAAATTTGGATTCATCATTAACATATTTCAAGACTAATAAAGGTTCAGAAGGTTTTAATGTGAAAACTTAAGCATAAACATTATAAACTGATTAAGGTACTTTATGATAGTAAAATGGTGAAGTAAACAAATATATCTTCTCCCTCACAGCATGTATAATGTAATGAAGTATACAGATGATTGGGTAATAATGACTTGGTATAATGAATATTATGCTGAATGAAAACCAGGGTGTTGTAAAAGCACATAGGAGAGACCATTGCATTTGTGTCAATATTCCTCAATTATACTACTTAATAGACTGAACTTGCACATAATAAATACTTTCCAAGTTTTATTAACTTATCATGTAAGTGATTCAATTGGCAAAATAGTTCAGGTTCTAATTTGGAGGAAATTAAACGTGGACTCTATTTTTTAAATAATATATTCCCTTAATATACAGTAAAATAATTGAGTTGTATTTCTCACATTTCACATCCTGAATGTTGCCTTTTTCTTTTCATATTTTATGTCATAAGATGGGAAACATATCTATCGGTTTTTCTTTAACTATACTATTAAATGCAGCACAAACGTGGACAAAATGTTTCAGTTGCAGATTTTTTCTGTGTATACTGTTCAATTAAATGAATTACAGTTTAGTTGGACTGAAGCTTTCTGGTTTGCCGTTGTCCCACTTAGTACTTTTTGCTCTTGTTGTTTGTACTTTTGGTGTTCAGTTCAGTTCAATCGTGTCTGTCTCTTTGTGACCCCATGGACTACAGCATGCCAGGCCTCCCTGTCCATCACCAGCTCCCAGAGTTTACTCAAACTCATGTCCATTGAGTCGGTGATGCCATCCAACCATCTCATCCTTTGTTGTCCCCTTCTCGTCCTGCCTTCAATCTTTCCCAGCATCAGGGTCTTTTCCAATGAGTCAGCTCTTTGCATCAGGTGGCCAAAATATTGGAGTTTCAGCTTCAATATCAGTCCTTCCAATGAATATTCAGGACCGATTTCCTTTAGGATGGACTGATTGGATCTCCTTGCAGTCCAAGGGACTCTCAAGAGTCTTCTCCAACACTACAGTTCAAAAGCATCAATTCTTCAGTGCTCAGCTTTCTTTATAGTCCAACTCTCACATCCAAACATGACCACTGGAAAAACCATAACCTTGACTAGATGGACCTTTGATGGGGAAGTAATGTCTCTTTAAAAAAATGTGCTGTCTAGGTTGTTCATAACTTTTCTTCCAAAGAGTAAGCATCTTTTTATTTCATGGCTGCAGTCACCATCTGCAGTGATTTTGGAGCCCCCAAAAATAAAAGTCTGCCACTGTTTCCACTGTTTCCCCATTTATTTGCCACGAAGTGATGGGACCGGATGCCATGATCTTAGTTTTCTGAATGGTGAGCTTTAAGCCAACTTTTTCACTCTCCTGTTTCACTTTCATCAAGAGTCTCTTTAGTTCCTCCTCACTTTCTGCCATTCCTGCCAGAGATTCTCAGAGGGCTCAAACAAATCTTGTGCGCACCAGGACCCAGGGACCCCACAGAGACTGAGACAGAACTGTGTTTGGGCATCTCCTGAGGAGGTACGGGTCGGCAGTGGTCTGCTGCAGGGACAGGCGCTCTGGGTGTGGGTATGGCATAAGTCCCCTCGAAGGAGGTCACCATTAACCCCACTATAGAGCTGCCAGAATTTACACAGGACTTTTGGTGTTATATCCCCATATTGTCAGGAGTAACAATGACCGGGATATACTTGAGTTCTGTCACTTAATAGCTAGTTAACTTTCTGCTGCTGCTGCTGCTAAGTCCCTTCAGTTGTGTCTGACTCTGTGCAACCCCATAGATGGCAGCCCACCCAGCTCCCCCGTCCCTGGGATTCTCCAGGCAAGAACACTGGAGTGGGTTGCCACTTCTTTCTCCAATGCATGAAAGTGAAAAGTGAAAGTGAAGTCGTTCAGTCGTGTCCAACTCTTCGCAACTCCATGGACTGCAGCCCACCAGGCTTCTCCGTCCATGGGATTTTCCAGGAAAGAGTACTGGAGTGGGGTGCCATTGACCTTCTATAAGTTCTAATTAATTAAGCTTTTTACAACTCATATCTTTAAACACAGATTGGGATAACAAGGGTCCGTACTTCAAGGGGTAGTTGAGAATTGGGAGAGTTAATGAAATGCCTGTAAATGGACTGTGCACTTGACAAAACCTCGGCTAATATTGTCTTTAAAATATCACCTACATCTTCAACTGCTTCACTCACTTTTTCATCATCCTCCTACAAGCTGAAAGTTTTAGTAGATACCTGAATTCAAGTTCATAAAAATAAAATGTGGTTGTTTATATGCATCTATAGGTTTATAGATGTGTATCTATATACACGTGATATATATATGTGTGTGTATATATATATACACACACACACATATATGTGCTTATTCACTTCAGTTGTGGCTGACTCTCTGTGGCCCCACGGACTGCAGCCCACCAGGCTCTTCTGTCCGTGGGATTCTCCATGCAAGAATACTGGAGTGGGTTGCCATGCCCTCCTCCAGGGGATCTTCCTCACCCAGGGATTGAACTCCGGTCTCCTGCAGCTCCTGCATTTCAGGTGGATTCTTTACCACTGTGCTACCAGGGAAGCCCATATATATGTATACATATATATAAATGATGCTTCTTTGGGAGACTCATAGCCAAGGGACCTTTGACAATGATATCCTGTTTCTCAGGATGTAATATTATTTTCAAGAGTGAGACTATTGTGTGATGAGCCCCAGGTCATGTTGTCAAGGCTGAGATGGACACAGCAGCAGAGCTGGAGGAGAGTGAGTGACAGCATATTATTTGGCATCATTTGTCTATGACTGCACTAATAATCAGTTTATGATTGTTTAAATGGCTGTGGGCACTCAATCCCAAATTCTTATTCAGTTTAAAGTATTAGGGTTGAAGAAGAACAAATCTATGAAGGCTGAAATGAATAATGAATGAAACAAATAATATTTAACTTCAAAAATAGACTGAAGTTGTGTTGTTTAGATTTTAAAATTCAGATCCACACTGCACAGATTTGGAAAGCCAAAAAAGATTAGAAGGTTGGAAAAAAGGACCTTTGAAATAAGATTATTAGTGCTCAGAGAGGATTTAACTGTGAGAGAAGGTAATTGTTTTTGTATCAACATATGTTCTAATACCTCAGTGCAAACTGTCATGCATCAGAATATATGTACCAAATTTGAAAAAATAGTTTGTTCAGATTTTTGAGTTTCCAAATTAATACAGAGGCCATCTTAATCATGCTATCAATAACTAGGTCCATCTGATAAAAGTGAGATAAAGAGTAAGATTATGCATGTAATCCACAAATTGTTGAAGATAAAGTGACAATTTCCACTTTCTAGAGGAAAATAGCATTTGTAATAAAGAAACTGCATATGATATGATTTCTTTGGAAGGTAACGGTAGTTATAATCATCATCATAAGAATAAACATTCACATTTATTGATCATTTTTTCCTGTGCACAGGCACTCTTTTAATGGATTTTCTTGCTATTTCCCTTTAATTCTTACAATAGCATATATTTCATTCCCATTTTCCATATGAGTCAAGGAAAATAAGGTTCACTGATAGTTTAGCTCCCAAAAGATGACTGAAGTCAAGAGAGTGGGCTATAACTCAAGTACCTAATTTTATGTAATAATTTAAAGTTATCTTTTATCTTTAATGCTTTCCAGTATGACGATAAATAGATATCTTTCCTTAACTCATTTTTCCTTACTATTAGACACACATTAAAAAGTTAGATTTGGTTCGAGTCCTTTTTCATTGTAATACCTAATACATATATAAATTGTGAAAGTTGTTGAAACTATGACTCTATGTATTTTTTCAAATTGTCAAATGGGTTTAAGTTTTACATTTACTGTTAAAGGATTAAAAATAACAAAGTGACTGGCCCATGATATGAGGGAAATTCAGTAAATAATTTATTAATGTAACTGTAACATAGATTTCTAAAAGTAGGCTTTAGGGTTTTGGTTTATTTCCCTGGTAGCTCAGCTGGTAAAGAATCTGCCTGTAATGTAGGTAACCCCAGTTTGACTCCTGGGTCAGGAAGATACACTGGAGAAAGGATAGATTACCTTTATTCTTGGGCTTCTCTGGTGGCTCAGCTGGTAAAAATGCACCTTTAATGCAGGAGACCTGGATTCGATCCCTGGGTTGAGAAGATCCCCTGGAGAAGGGAATAGCTACCCACTCCAATAGAATTGCCTGGAGAATTCCATGGACTGTATAGTCCATGGGGTCGCAAAGAGTTGGATGCAACTTTCACTTTCACTTTTTCTTCTGTGTGTGTATGCCCAAAATTTCTATTTTAGGGCTTGCAAATTTAGCATACATTGTGGGCACAAGGCCCCAAATGTATATTAATTCAAAGCTGTCTGCTGCTATACAGACATTTTAGCTTCTCTCTGTCTTCTTCTGGATATGTTCTTAAAGGTTCATGGCTAACTGGTATTTGTGTGTGTGAGTGCCCAGTCACTCAGTCATGTCTGACTCTGTGCGAACCCATGGACTGTAGACTGTCAGGCTCCTCTGTCCATGGAGTTCTCTAGGCAAGAATCCTGGAGAGGGTTGCCACATCCTTCTCCAGAGGATCTTCCTGACCCAGGGATCAAACCCGTGTCTCTTGTATCTCTTGCATTGGCAGACAGAAGCCCTAAAGAACCCCTAATAGCTATTGTGGTTGTTCATTTTCATATAGAACCTTAAACAGTGTCTGTGTACATAGTTCTCTGAGACTGCATGTTTTATTTTAATTAAAATGAAATACTATTGGTATAATACAAAGAGAAAGTGAAGTGAAAGTCACTCACTCTTGTCCAACTCTTTGTGACCCCATAGAATATACAGTCCATGGAATTCTCCAGGCCAGAAAACTGGAGTGAGTAGCCGTTCCTTTCTCCAGGGGATCTTCCCCACCCAGGGATCAAACCCAGGCTCCCTGAATTGCAAGCAGATTCTTTACCAGCTGAGCCACCAGGGAAGCCCATAAAGAGAAAGATAGTTGCTAAATATGTGCATGGGGCTTCCTTGGTGGCTCAGACAATAAAGCCTCTGCCTGCAATGCAGGAGGTTGAACCTAGGTTCAATCCCTAGGTTGGGAAGATCCTTTGGAGAAGGAAATGTCAACCTACTCCAGTACTCTTGCCTGGAAATTCCCATGGACAGAGAAGCCTGGTAGGCTACAGTCTATGGGGTCACAAAGAGTCGGACACAACTGAGCGACTTCGTTGACACTTGCCTAAATCCGTTTGCCACTCTTAACTGCACACAGAATAAATTTAAAACCGAAACAAAATTCTGCCTGATCTGGCCACTACTTAGTTCACAGTCTAATACTGCATCGATATGCTCTCTGTTCCAGCTCTACTGGCTTTCATTTAGTTCCTGAAGACAAGACCCTTCCTACCAAGTTCTCTGTACATACAGCTCTTTTAGTGCAATACTCTTTGCTTTGACCACACTGGCTTTGTCTTTGGGGCTGGATATTTTTAAAAGAGCTTCCTGGGCCCTGCTTCTAGGGATTCATATAATACGTCTAGGGTGGGGTCTAGGAATCTATTTTACCCAACCCACTTAACACTGCTGATAGAAAGAGAATTCGAAAGGTGAGAGTTGTGAATTAATTTGATTTGGGACAAAATGAGGACTAATAGTCTGGGAGTAGCATTTCAGATAACTCTGAGAGCTGCTCTGAAGAGGCAGGAGGGGAGGTCAGTGTTATATACAATTTTAGATAAGAAAGTCCATGCAGTCAAGCATACATTTTGGCCAAGGCTTGCTGCTTGTAATGAAGAACAGATGCCATCTTTAATGACTTTAGTGCTTTTCTACATATGAGGAGATGTAAGAGTTGGGCCCATAAAATCATCTTTTGAAAATATCTATCTGAAGGTCTGTTCTGCCAGTTTTTCCCAGAGCACAGATGCCTCATTCCTGAACTTGACCCTCAACTCCTTTAAAGGGGGGTGTTGAAGATCAGTGGCTGCAGTGACTAGTGGCTTAGTCCTTGTAGAGGCAGATGGCAAGTGCCAATTTTTAGTTGGCAACATCATTCAAAACTACAAGGCCAAGACAATATCTTCTTTGATATTCTTCATAACAACGTTTTAATACAGCATTTCATTCATATTGTTGCATTGTGGGCAGCTACCATGCGTGGGGGCTCTGTGACGATGGGATTTGTTACATCATTTCAACCTGACAGTAGAGCAACAGGCAAACTGAGGGTGAGCTTCTGAGATTCAGAAAGCTGTACACATTCCCCAGCGTCATGCAGAATCAAAATCTGGACCAGTGTTTCTTTGAATTCTAAAGTCTTTGCTCAAAGAGACTAAAGTGACTTGTCCCCAGCCACCAGGTAAAGTCTGTCCTAGAAATCCAGTGTTCATACTTCTGGTCTAGTGCTCTTTTGACACTCATATAATGTATGTTCTGTGAAGAAGAACAGATTTTAAATACGCAGAAAAGGACTTCCCTGGTGGCCCAGCGGTTAAGACTTTGCCTTCTAATGCTAGAGGTGTGGGGTTTAATCCCTGGTTGGGGAGCTAAGATTCCCCTATGTCTCGTGGCCAAAAAACCAAAAAATAAATAAGTAAAACAGAAACAATATTGTCACAAATTCAATAAAGGCTTTAAAAAGGATCTACAGAAAAAAAAAATTCTTTAATGAAGACAGAAAGAATGTTGTCAGTGAACAGAGACAACTGAACCAAACTTGTGTCTAATCTCAACTTGGTTTGCTACCTGATTTCTCAAATATAAACATGCTATAGGCTTTTAATTAATTATATTTCTTCCAAAAGTTTAACTTAACTCTGGAAGGTATTTTCTTTTTGTAATGCAATCACATAAAAGGTTTTTTTTGTTTGTTTTTTTAGATCAGTTTCAATGCACTTACTTCCTGATAGATAAGGAGTTTTTAAACCCCTTGAATCGCTTCATATCATTGTCATTATCAATTCATTGACTTTAATACTGCCTTCCCTTCATTTTTTCTTCTATACTTCTATAATTTGCATAGTTCCTTCACTTTAATTTATATTCTCTCCCTCCCTTTACTCCTTCTCTCCCTTTTCTTTCCTATTTCCTTGCTTAGTAAATATTTATTGAAGTGCTATTAAGTAGTTATTAGAAACAATGCCACATGTTTGATAAAAAGCAACAAAGGACTTACTTGCCTGCCAGGAGTTCATCTTTCAAATTGCATCTTCTAAACCTAACCCCAGTAGACCCTAAATAGTTTATGTGGAAAAAAGTTATGTATGAGAATAAAAATGTGGCATTACTTTGTTTTAATACTTAAGTATAAAAGAAAGGATTGATGCTTTTGAATGGTGGTGCTGGAGAAGACTCATTAGAGTTCCTTGGACAGCAAGGAACTTAAGACTAGTCAATCCTAAAAGGAAATCAACCCTGAATATTCACTGAAAAGACTAATGCTGAAGCTGAAGCTCCAATACTTTGGCCACCTGATGCGAAGAGCCAACTCACTGGAAAAGCCCCTGATCCCAGGACAGATTGAAGGCAAAAGGAGAAGGGAGTGACAGAGGATGAGATGTTAGATAGTATCACAGACTCAATGGATGTAAGTTTGACCAAGCTCTGGGAGACAGTGAAGGACACCGAAGCCTGGCATGCTACGGTCCATAGAGTCACAGAGAGTCGGACATGACTTAGCAACTGAACAACAACAAAAAAGAAAGGGAGTTTTGAAAAAATACTTCAGTAAAGTTCAGTCGCTGTTGTGTCTGACTCTTTGTAATCCCATGGACTGCAGCACACCAGGCTTCTTTAATGTGGAATATATTTCTCTTCAAAAATTTAACTTTAAATTTTAAAACTACAGTTAAAGTTTACTTTGTCAGAGAAAAAAAAAGAACTACATGATCTTTTGGATAAAGTGAAAACCCATGTACAAACGTGAAATTTGCTCCACTTTCTACTTTTTTTTTTTAGGCCAGTTTTTTATTTTATTTTTTTACTTTACAATATTGTATTGGTTTTGCCATACATCAACATGCATCCGCCACAGGTGTACATGTGTTCCCATCCTGAACCCCCCCTCCCACCTCCCTCCCCATACCGTCCCTCTGGGTCATCCCAGTGCACCAGCCCCAAGCTTCCTATATCCTGCATCGAACCTGGACTGGCGATTCGTTTCTTATATGATATTATACATGTTTTAATGCCATTCTCCCAAATCATCCGCCCCCTCCCCCACCCAGAGTCCAAAAGACTGTTCTATACATCTGTGTCTCTTTTGCTGTCTCGCATAGAGTTGTCGTTACCATCTTTCTAAATTCCATATATATGCATTAGTATACTGTATTGGTGTTTTTCTTTCTGGCTTACTTCACTCTGTATAATAGGCTCCAGTTTCATCCACCTCATTAGAACTGATTCAAACACTGCCTTCACAAGATTTTACTAGTAGTAATGAATAATTATTGAATTTTGTTCCTTTAAAAATCTATTCCCTACCTGTGAAGTAATTAAAAAAGTAAAAACATAGGGAATAGGGAATAAAGGACAAGAAACAGCAAGGAAGGAAACACATGTAAGCTCTTCTGTCCTAGGGAACAGGAGCTTTGACAGCATACTGAGTTATCAGTATTCATACATGACAAGCTGAAACCCACGAACCTTCAGTAATGCATTCCTTCAGTCATGCATCTGCAGGCGATGTGAAAAGAACTGGAAAAGGCTGAAAAAGTCACTGCTTTTCTAAAGTGTCCAAATGAGTCTTTCTATGATACCCTGGTTTTGTGAGCTCTGTCTATAGACTTGGGTCTATTTAACTCATTTTTTTTGGTTTGTCCTTATGATTTGGAAACACAATGAGAGCTTACAGTAAGAGATGGATTGGCTCAGAGAACTTATGCTTTGATTCTAGGGAAGAAAATATAATGTTCAATCCAGATAGGGTATATATTTTATATGGTTTATATTAGATAGATATAAATAAGGCTACAGACAGAAAGAAAACACAGAAATAGGGAAGAAAGAAAGAAGGATAGAATGGAAGGGAGGAAAAAGAGAGAAGGGGAGAAAGAAAGAAGGTAACAAGGAGAGAGATTAATTCATTGAGAGTGAATTGATGAAATAAATATATCAGTAACTGCAGATAACAACTCAGTAATAATTTCTGGATTCTGAGACTGAATACAGAAATCATGAATCAAGCTATTTCCTCAGTGAGAAAAAGAAAGCTTTTGTATGTGTGTGTGTGTGTATATATATATATAATACAGCAAGAAAACAAGGAACCAGAGAAGAAGAGATGCTTACATAGATGTATGGCTAACCAAGTGCCAATCATTGCTATTTCACAACCCCTGAGCAGCCTCCTGGGAGAGTTTTCTAAGAACTTATTTTTAAAGTATCTTGGGAAAGTTAGAAATGATTTTAATAGGTGTAGTATCCCAGTTAGTATTTTTCAGTGCAAGAGACAATTAGGAGGAAAATATTTTGTGTTTTTGTTGAGCTTAATTAGGTTTTACCTTCTATTCTAGGTCTAGAGAAAACAGTTGCATTTAGGGACTCTGGAAAGAAAGGTTTTTAAAATATACATTTACTGAGATTTGTATATAGATTGAATTGTGCAGATGTCAAGAATATGTTGTGTAACTGCACCTCCTGCATCCTGGGAGTTAGATCTTCACAACGGTATGAAATACAAAGTTTAGTGCTTTAACTTTTCACTGAAAAATATGCACATTGAGAAAATGTTCCTTTAATTTGTCTGTGCATTTTATCTAATATTCATTAAGTATTAGAGCATTGTGATCTCCCGGCATTCTGCTAGGCCCAAGATCTAAAGCTGCAACCAAAGCATATATGATTTTGGCAAGTTGAATATTATACTTAATGGGATAAATGGAGTATAAACAAGTAAGTACACGATATAACATTTTAAGTGGAAAAAGGCACTATGAAGAAAAATAAGTAAATATTATGAGTAGGAATAAAGGAGTTATTCAATTTATTTGGAAAAAAACAGGGAAGAGCTTCCTTTAAAAAAAAAAAAAAGTGTTATTCACAATAGGAGAATGAGCAAGGACCAAAAATGAATATATAACTCAAATATTGCTCTGAATGTGATAATAAATTGTTCTGACTGATTATTTACACATTCATATCTATATTTTACTGCATATACAAGTTCGTTAAATGGTAGCAATGTAATGTCTAAAGGATTGGGTACAATATATACAATTTGCAGAAAATCTTATATGTACTGAATAATCAACACTGGAAAGGCATAAAACACCAAAAAATATACAATTTTTGGTGTCTACTGTGACGCATGCTCTGTACAATAGTCAAAACACATGCAGCCAGTCTGAGGCAAACTATTTCTCACAAGAACTTAATATGGAAAATATTACTAACTTGAGCGCTAAGTCACTTGAGTCATGTTGACTCTTTGCCACCCTATGGACTGTAGCCCTCCAGGCTCCTCTGTCCATGGGATTCTCCAGGCAAGAATACTGGAGTGGGTTGTCATTTCCTCCTCTGGGGGATCTTCCTCACCCAGAGAGCGAATTCCCATCTCTTGTCTCCTGCATTGGTAGGTGGGTTCTTTACCACTAGCACTATCTGGAAAGCCCTTTGCTAACTTAGGTCATTCAACATTTCCATTATTTTGCAGCTAGTATGAGAAAGTAGCGAGATAAAATCAAAGAATTGTCTGAATACACAGCCACATGCTTTTCCTTAATTATTTTACTGAGATTTTAAACACACTAAAATAATTTGAATAATGTGGGAAAAGAGGAAAAATGAGATCTTAAATTTGCATGAAGATTAGCCTGATTTCTAAATATAAATTTTAAAATGTTAATTATTCAAATCAAACCCATTCAACTAACACACTTAACCCTTATTAAAAGAACTCGTAGTTGGTTTTAATGAGATATTTTCAACAATTTTCTTGAGCAGCCTGGAAGGATAAAAATCAAACATGTTTTAATAATATTTTCCCTCTCAGTGGGTACTTGTTCTTTCAATGTTGATGGAACCCTAGGATTTAAATCCATTGATTGAATATTTAGAGTTGTTTTAATTTCATTTTTTCCTTTCTATTTAGGATTCCTGCTGCATAGTGCTCTATGAAGCTAAGAGTGAATGAATGAACAATCGTCATTTATGCACTCTAATTCTACTGCAGATATTTAATGATAAAACATTTTATTTCCTTTTGTTGGATATCATTTCAAAACTATAACAAACCCAATTATATTCACAATCAGCTTCCAAGGACACTAATGAGATGCCATGTAATCTCTTCAGAAGATATTTCATGCAGTTTTCCAGTTCAAATCAAATGTATCTATCTTTAATCTTATTCAATGATGAACAAAATATATATATATATAATTTAAATATATAAATATTATATAAGTATATTTATATTTTTTAAATGATGAACTACATGGATTTTTTTTTTAATCTCAGTTAAATAACTGACTGGAAAGGTCCTAAGAACGTAACAGTTAAGCTTTCAGACACAAGGTAACTTGACTGCAGGATACACACACACACACACGAATGCTTTTGTATTAATATAGTTTCCTTTTGTTTTCTGTTTCTAGAACTTCAACTTACTGGCTCACTCGCATCCAGTCTTTTCTCTACTGCAATGAGAACGGCCTTCTGGGCAGTTTTTCAGAAGAGACGCACTCCTGCACGTGTCCCAATGACCAGGTGGTCTGCACGGCCTTCCTGCCCTGCACGGTGGGCGACGCGGCCGCCTGCCTCTCCTGCGCCCCAGACAACCGCACCCGCTGCGGCACGTGCAACACGGGCTACATGCTGAGCCAGGGCTTCTGCAAACCCGAGGTCGCCGAGTCCACCGACCACTACATCGGCTTCGAGACTGACCTGCAAGACCTGGAGATGAAATACCTGTTGCAGAAAATCGACAGGCGGCTGGAGGTGCACGCCATCTTCATCAGCAACGACATGCGCCTCAACAGCTGGTTCGACCCCTCCTGGCGCAAGAGGATGCTCCTCACCTTAAAGAGCAACAAGTACAAGTCGAGCCTGGTCCACATGATCCTGGGTCTCTCTTTACAGATCTGTTTGACGAAAAACAGCACCCTGGAGCCCGTGTTGGCCGTCTACATCAACCCCTTCGGAGGCAGCCACTCTGAGAGCTGGTTTATGCCTGTGAATGAAAACAGCTTCCCCGACTGGGAGCGGACTAAGCTGGACCTCCCCCTGCAGTGTTACAACTGGTCGCTGACTCTGGGGAACAAGTGGAAGACGTTTTTTGAGACCGTGCACATCTACCTGAGGAGTCGCATCAAGTCAAACGGCCCCAATGGCAACGAGAGCATCTACTACGAACCCCTGGAGTTTATTGACCCATCCCGGAACCTGGGTTATATGAAAATCAATAACATTCAAGTGTTTGGCTACAGCATGCACTTTGACCCGGAAGCCATCCGGGACCTGATTCTGCAGCTGGACTACCCCTACACTCAGGGATCCCAGGACTCAGCACTTTTGCAGCTTCTAGAGATAAGAGACCGTGTAAATAAACTCTCCCCACCCGGTCAGCGTCGTCTAGATCTCTTCTCTTGCTTGCTTCGTCATAGACTCAAGCTGTCTACTAGTGAGGTGGTGAGAATCCAATCTGCTCTGCAGGCGTTTAATGCCAAATTGCCAAACACGGTGGATTATGACACAACCAAATTATGTAGTTAACCATACATGTCAAGCACAACCCAAAATCTTGAAGGAGTTTTTACAGTGCTTTTGTGGAACAGTTTATGTTTGGAAGAGTACCTTTAAATTGTCTTTTCAATATCTGTCTTATATCCGTCAATAACGTTGGATGGCAATTTACACAATGGACTTGCTGACAATGAATATATTATACTGCAGTTTTGGTTTCTGAATGAAATAAATACTGACACCAGTCTAGAAGACATTCTACTTTTTACAATAAATTTCATTTGTAATTTTATATGTTCCGTGGCAATGCTTTTGTGCATTACATCCTCTAGAGGGAACATAAAAAGATACCAATAAAATTTTGTAGCTGAACAGTTATTAAAAAGAAATGCTGTGGGATTCCTTTTTTCCATGAAATGAGTTCTATTTTGATATAGCTTGTTAGAACCTGGGGAAAATTCCCAAGATTTTTTAATTGAAACATTTGACGGTTCCTTTCAAAAGCCTTTAGGGAAAACCCAACTAGGTAGAATGCCTAGCATTAATGTATTTTTATGGTTAACAGCATAATGGCAATGCTTTATTACCTATACTTATAAACCAGACACAATCATTATTAAAATAGACAACTTATTTCTCAACTAAATATCTAAACATTCGGGCAAACACACAGAAAGTCAGTGTGCTTATAAGTACACATGGAGAAAGTAAAGGCTTCATTTCCTCAGCAACTTGCTTTGTCATTCTCTTTCTACATTCTAATAACCAGCAATCAGCATACTCTACACACTTATTTTCATTTCAAGTATTAAAAGCCTAGTTATTCCAGTACTTTAGCAATGTCAATAAGATAACATTTCTAGAAATCATAAATTGTAACGTGCTGGCGTAAAATAAATGGTCAAATAACTAATTCAAGTGTAAATAGACATTTTTTCCTCTCAGAGAAACTAGTATCATTAAAATACATTTTGCAGTGCAAATTCTTTCAATACAAACTATTTTAGTCCAAAATATTTGCTTGAAATTCCGTATTACCAATATATAATATTAGATATGTGGGCTTCCCAGGTGGCACTAATGGTAAAGAACCTGCCTGCCAATTCAGGAGACATAAGAGACACAGGTTCAATCCCTGAGTCAGGAAGATCCCTTGGAGGAGGCCACGACAACTCACTCCAGTATTCTTGCCTGGAGAATCCCATGGACAGTGGAGCCTGGCGGGCTACAGTCCATTGGGTCTCAGAGTTGGACACGACTGAAGGCACTTATCACAGACAATATTAGATATATAATTAATGTTTTTTATCTAATGAACTTAAGTTGCATTTTTGTTTAGATATATGAATGTGTTTGTAAAGTATGGTGATGCTTTTATCACTCTGCTCTTGTTTAAATATTTCATAAACATTTCTTATAATGTTAACCAATGCACTGTCCAGCCCAGGTTTCCTGTTGAGGTCATGAAGTTATTTCTCAGAGCACAAAGAAGGGAATGTATGACATGATTGAACATAGTAAGACTGATGATGAAAACATCACATCCACATTCTGGATTCTTAAGCTGTTTGTTTAGATTCCAAAGCATTTTAAGAAAAGGTAGCTCAGACATCGCATACCAATTCAGTCACCATAAGTGTGGCATAGCCTTCTAACCCCTGCCTGGATAACTGATTTTCTTTCTTTAATCATCTGATTTTTTTCCCCTTACTTTTGCTATTATCAGTAAATCAACTGAAAATATACACAATTATTTAACACCATTTTTCTGATGTCATAGCAGATATACTTTTTATTTAATTCTGACAACACTAGGCTATAGATTATCATTCCCATTTTCTTGATGGAAGAAAAACAAACAGAGGCTCAGAATGGTTTGTCAAATTCCCCAAGATCACAAACCAGTAAGTTAAAAAATCAGCCTACCAACACAACTTTTCTGGAATGAATTGTCTTCTTTTCAAGTGTGCCACTGAGATTTAAATGAACCATCCTATTTCTGTATTTAATCTCATTACATGGACAGGTTTATAGTGAAACAAGAATCGTTTATAAAACTGAGGTCTAAATCATTATAAAACACATACCTTCACAGTACACTGGAGTAATTAAATAAACCAGAATGTATCATCCAAAATTGATCACCCACAAAATGACCAAGCTTATCGAAAATAGATAGACCATATATTTAAAAAGACATTTGCTATAAAAGTCAGAATTGCAACTAAGGCTTTTTCCAGAAGCATTTTAGAGGCCCAGATGTCCAAAGCCACTGATCTCAGAAACCACCTGAGCAATGTATGTGGTCACCAGTGGACTCAGAACAGCAACCATTCTTGGAACCTAAGCAAAATGTCAGCAATGCTACTTCTATTGCTCAGCTCACTCTGTGCTGATGGGCTTATGATAGAGAAACTCCTATGGCTAAAGGTAAGGATATACCTGGCTAGGGTGGCTAGGGGTTTATCCTGAGACTTCGCATGTGTTGCCACAGAAGGCTATTGAAAGATTATTAATCATCTTCATTCTGCCTTGGTAACAACCTCAGTGAATATTCAGTATCTCTGACTCCATTTTTCCCTTGAAAGTGGAAAAGTAATATGAATGTCTTTCTCTGACTATTGGGTCTTACATGAATAATATGAATACAATATAAGTAAACCTACCAAGCAGATTCTAAAGCACTATACACATTTAAAGGATAAGTGATCAACATCTTTTAATATTTTTGTTTCTCATATGCTACCAGTAAAGTCAAACAAGCAATAGACAATATAAAATATACTTAATTCAACATTTGTTTGTCAACATATGGGAAAAATGCTTTATGATGTTGAAAATTTTTAATAAAATTAATTTTATTCAAAATCTTACTTAGACCAAAAATTGAAAAATCACATTTTAAAAGACAGCATTTGATTTCTGTTTTTGATATTTCTAATGTAAGCTTCTAAATTAGCAATTGCTGCTGCTGCTGCTGCTGAGTCGCTTCAGTCGTGTCCGACTCTGTGCGACCCCATAGACGGCAGCTACCAGGCTCCCCCGTCCCTGGGATTCTCCAGGCAAGAATACTGGAGTGGTTTGCCATTTCCTTCTCCAATGCATGAAAGTGAAAAGTGAAAGTGAAGTAGCTCAGTCGTGTCCAGCTCTTAGCGACCCCATGGACGGCAGCCCACCAGGCTCCTCCACCTATGGGATTTTCCAGGCAAGAGTACTGGAGTGGGGTGCCATTGCCTTCTCCGAAATTAGCAGTTAATTGACCTTAAAAAATTCAGTGAAATTTGAAATTCTGAAAATTCAAAAATGTATTGAGAATACATTTTGCTTCCAGAAACATCTCGTATTGCTCTAGATTTTTTGATGACTATTGTAAATTTGACTTGCTTTACTGTTCCTGTCCCAAGTTGACTTTTTGCAGGTTAATCAGTATTGAAATGATCACTGTCAGCTCAAAAAATTTTCTGAAATGGCTGATGGTCCTCCCTGATTTAAATAGAGCCAGAAAATTGATTTTCCTTTCCTCCTCTTTTTTAAAAATTTTTTGATGACTCATCAGGATATAGAAATATATTGGAAGGAACCAGGTCCGTGTATTGCCCTCTAATCATGTATGTCCCCTTTTTGTAAATATGCCTCCTTCTTTCTTTATGGAGGTTATTTAAGATCTCCAGTTTGAACAGATCTAGAAAATAAATAATTTTAAACAATGTAAGAGCAAAATAAAACTCTCTCTCTCTCTCTCTCTCTATATATATATATATATATAGAGAGAGAGAGAGAGAGAGATAACAAATATATATTTGTTAAGTGGGAATTATAGAATATTCACCTGAATGGAAAGTTGAAAGTTCAAAAATCCAGTAGAAAATATAACTTTTAAATAAGAAACTTGGTTTAAGATTTTAAGAAGCTACATAGATGTCTTCCAAATCCATGTGACAATTGAAAAGAACATACCAAAAAAATCAACCTTAGAGAAACTGAAAACAACCTCATTCTGATTTGTTTCCTAGAGCATTTAACTGGAATAATAATTCCTTAGGAAAAATGCATCTTCCTGGCCATAAATAAGGTGCTTATAATTGAAACTTCAGAGTCACAGGTGTTAAGCTTGTGATATTCTTTGGCAATAATAGTGCAATCATCTGATTTTTTAAAAATTTTTATTTATTCGTTTGGCTGTGTCAGGTCTTGCAGGATCTTTCACTGTGATGCACGGGTTCTCTAGTTGCGGCCGAGGAATTCAGTAGTGGCAGAGCACAGGCTTAGTTGCCCCACAGCATGTGGCATCTAGTTCCCTAACCATACTTTGCATTGCAAAGCATATTCTTAACCACTGGACCACAAAGGAAGCCCCTCACTTGAATTTTTACAACCTGAGAGTTTACTGAGCTACTTTTCTACAGCTATCAACCTTCTACTTTCCTCTTCTCCATCTCTGTCGTCAGTTATATTTCTACCTCCAGGCTCTCCTAGAGATAGACATATATATTATAATTCAATCACAGTATAATACTCTAATATCTGGAAAATTTTCTTAGCTGAAAATTTTTACAAACATCTACATTTTTTATATGAAAGCAACATTAACTATTTTAATGAGCCATGAATGACTAATGAATTAGAATATCCATGTCAAATTATTTGATATTGAGGACATGCAGCCAAGTTTGGTAAGTTAGTACATATAAATGAAATTCAATGAAAGCAAAAATTCCACACTTGAAATTATCTCATGTGCTGGCAATCAGAAGATTAAATGATTATTTAATGACTGAAGTACTATTTCATGCTATGATTATACCGTATAACTGTCAAATAAAACCATACTACATAATACCTGATTACTTAAATATCTATGCAGTATGTACAATAAAGCACTGTTCAGAGAGCATAGTGATTTCAAGGATTTTGTGATAACCTGGTAAACTGATCCCAGGTTTCTAACTTTGCCTCTCCCTTCAGTCACCATTAAAATGGCATCAAGAGTCCTGAAAGCATCTTCAAAGGGCAAGAATAAATAAATAGGAAAAAATGAGCCCGTAAAAAAGTTGTAGCAAAAATACAGGCTATGACACTCAAAATGCTAGCAGTAATATACTTCAAAATTAACTATATGTGTGCATGTGCTTAGTGGCTTCAGTCGTGTCTGAATCTATGCGACCTGTAGCCTGCCAGGCTCCTATGTCCATGGGATTCTCGAGGCAGGAAAACTTGAGAGGGTTGCCATGCCCTCCTCCAGGGGATCTTCCCCACCCAGGGATCAAACCCCATGTCCTGTGGCTTCTGCACTGAAGGTGGATTCTTTACAGCTGAGCCACCAGGGAAGCCTAATAAAATTAGCTATTTACTACAGAAAACTGAAATCAGCTTAATCATTTTACATAGAAGTAACTTGTGATTTTGAAATGTAAATTTTTGCTCTTTTATAACAAGTTGGGCAATTTCTTTAAATTTATCCATCCCAAATCATTAAAATGAAAGAAAAAATAAAGATTTATCTATAGGTTGATGGTACTCTACACTTACATAGGTTACAAGCTTTTCTGGTAGCTCAGCTGGTAAAGAATCCACCTGCAATGCAGGAGACCCCAGTTCAATTCCTGGTTCGGGAAGTTACCTTGGAGAAGGGATAGATACCCACTACAGCATTCTTGGACTTCCCTGGTGGCTCAGACGATAAAGAATTCACCTGCACTGCAGGAGACATGAGTTCATTCCCTCCGTTGGGAAGATGTCCTGCAGTAGGCATGGCAACCCACTCCAGTATTCTTGCTTGGAATACTGGCAGGAGCCTGGCAGGATACAGTCCATGGGGTCGCAAAGAATCAGACATGCCTGATCAACTAACCACAGCACAGCAGCATGTAGGTTAAATGAAAAAATGTGAAAGTGTTAGTCATTTGGCTTCCCTGGTAGCTCAACTGGTAAATAATCCACCTGCAAGGCAGGAGACCCCAGTTTGATTCCTGGTTCAGGAAAGTTCCCTGGATAAGGGATAAGCTACCCACCCCAGTGTTCATGGACTTCCCTGATGGCTTAGCTGGTAAAGAATCCACCTGCAGTGTGGGAGACCTGGGTTCAATCCCTGGGTTGGGAAGAATACTGGGAGAAGGGAATGGCTACCCACTTCAGTATTCACAGTTCAGTTCAGTCGTTCAGTCATGTCCAACTCTTTATGGCCCCATAGACTGCAGCACGCCAGGCTTTCCTGTCCATCAACAACTCCTGGACTTAGCTCAAACTCATGTCCATTGAGTCGGTGATGCCATCAAATCACTGCATCATCTGTCATCCCTTTTTTTCCTGCCTTCAATCTTTCCCTACTTTCAATCTTTCCCAGCATCAGGGTCTTTGCTAAGGAGTCAGTTCCCTTTCATCAGGTGACCAAAGTTTTGGAGCTTCAGCTTCAGCATCAGCCTTTCCAATATTCATTGGAAATATTCAGGACTGATTTCTTTTTTTTTTTTTTTTATTTTATTTTTAAACTTTACATAATTGTATTAGTTTTGCCAAATATCAAAATGAATCTGCCACAGGCATACATGTGTTCCCCATCCTGAACCCTCCTCCCTCCTCCCTCCCCACACCATCCCTCTGGGTCGTCCCAGTGCACCAGCCCCAAGCATCCAGTATCGCGCATCGAACCTGGACTGGCAACTCGTTTCTTACATGATATTCTACATGTTTCAATGTCACTCTCCCAAATCTTCCCACCCTCTCCCTCTCCCACAGAGTCCATAAGACTGTTCTATACATCAGTGTCTCTTTTGCTGTCTCGTACACCGGGTTATTGTTACCATCTTTCTAAATTCCATATATATGCGTTAGTATACTGTATTTCTGTTTTTCCTTCTGGCTTACTTCACTCTGTATAATTTCTTTTATGATTAACTGGTTTGATCTCCTTGTTGTCCAAGGGACTCTCAAGAGTCTTCTCCAACACCATAGTTCAAAAGCATCAATTCTTTGGCACTCAGCTTTCTTTATAGTCCAACTGTCACATCCATACATGACTACTGGAAAAACCATAGCTTTGAACAGATGAACCTCTGTTGGCAAAACAATGTCTCCTTTTTAATATGTTATCTAGGTTTGTCATAGCTTTTCTTCCAAGGAGGAAGTGTCTTTTAATTTCATGGCTGCAGTCACCATCTGCAGTGATTTTGGAGCCCGAGAAAATAAAGTCTCTCACTGATTTCATTGTTTCCCCTTGTATTTGCCATAGAGTTATGGGACTGGATGCCATGATCTTCACTTTTTGAAAGTTGAGGCTTTTTTTAGAAAAGAAATTTTATTTTATGCTTTGAAGTTAGTATTTAAAATAATACCTGTTAATCAGCTAAGACCACTGCCAGGTTTTTCACTCTCCTCTTTCACTTTCATCAAGAGGCTCCTTAGTTCTTCTTTACTTTCTGCCATAAAGGTGGTGTCATTTCTACATCTGAAGTTATTGATATTTCTCCAGGCAATCTTGATTCAATCTTGTGCTTCATCTAGCCTGGCATTTTGCATGATGTGCTCTACATATAAGTTAAATAAGCAAGGTGGCAATATACAACCTTGTCATACTCCTTTCCCAATTTTGAACCAGTCCATTGTTTCATGTTTGGTTCTGTTGCTTCTTGATCTGCATACAGATTTCTCCGGAGGCAAGTAATGTGGTCTGGTATTCCCATCTCCTTAAGAATTTTCCACGTTTTCTTGTGATCCACACAGTCAAATCCACACAGCTGATCTACACAGCTTTGGTGTAGTCAATGAAGCAGAAGTAGGTGTTTTTCTGAAACTCTCTTGTTTTTTTGATGATCCAGCAGATGTTGGCAATTTGATCTTTGATTCCTCTGCCTTTTCTAAATCCAACTTGAACAGCTGGAAGTTCTCAGTTCACATACTGTTGAAGCTTAGCTTGGACAATGCCACGAACCTCTGTCCATAGTTCCTCAGGCACTCTATCAGATCTAATCCCTTGAATCTATTGTCACCACCACTGTGTAATCAAAAGGGATTTGATTTAGTTCATACCTGAATGGTCTAGTGGTTTTCCCCACTTTCTTCAACTTAAGTCTGGATTTTGTGATAAGAATTTCATGATCTGAGCCACAGTCAGCTCCTGGTCTTGTTTTTGCTGACTACATAGAGTTTCTCCTCTTTGACTGCAAAAAATATAATCAATCTGATTTTTACATTGACCATCTGGTGATGTCCATGTGTAACATCATCTCTTGTGTTGTTGAAAGAGGGTGTTTGCTATGAGCAGTGTGTTCTCTTGGCAAAACTCTGTTAGCCTTTGCCTGCTTCATTCTGTACTGCAAGGACAAATTTGCCTGTTACTCCAGGTATCTCCTAACTTCCTACTTTTGCATTACAGTCACCTATGATGAAAAAGACATTTATTTTGGTCCTAGAATTAATTATAGAAGGTCTTTTATGTCATCATAGAACCTTTCAACTTCAGCTTCTTCACCATTAGTGGTTGGGGCATAGACTTGGATTACTGTGATATTGAATGGTTTGCCTTGGAAATGAACAGAGATCATTCTGTCACTTTTGAGACTGCATTCAAGTATTGCATTTCAGACTTTGTTGAATATGAGGGCTACTGCATTTCTTCTAAGGGATTCTTGCCCACAGTTGGAGATATACTGGTCATCTGATTTAAGTTCATCCATTCCAGTCCATTTTAATGTTCACTCTTGCCATCTCCTGTCTGACGACTTCCAATTTACACTGATTCATGGACCTACATTACAGGTTCTTATGCAATATTGTTCTTTATAACATCGGACATTATTTCCATCACCAGTCATATCCACAACTCGGTGTTAATTTTGCTTTGGCTCTGTCTCTTCATTATTTTTAGAGCTATTTCTCCACTCTTCACCAGTAGCATATTGGAGCTTAACCAGGTAAATATAAGAAATAATATTATTGCAGGGAAAAACAAACTAAACCTACAGTTCCTATGCAATATTGCTCTTTACAGCATCAAACTTTGCTTCTATCACCAGTCACATCCACAGCTGGGTGTTGTTTTTGCTTTGGCTCGATCCCTTCATTCTTTCTGGAGTTATTTCTCCACTGATCTCCAGTAGCATATTGGGCATCTACTGACCTGGAGAGTTCCCCTTTCAGTATCCTATCTTTTTGCCTCAATGGGGTTCTCAAGGCAAGAATACTGAAGTGGTTTGCCATTCCCTTCTCCAGTGGACTACATTCTGTCAGACCTCTCCACCATGACCTGCCCATCTTGTGTAGCCCCACACGGCATGGCTTAGTTTCATTGAGTTAGACAAGGCTGTGATCCATGTGATCAGATTGGCTAGTTGTTGGTGATTGTAGTTTCAGTCTGTCTGCCCTCTGATACCCTCTCTCAGTGCCTACCGTCTTACAAGGGTTTCACTTACCTTGGATGTGGGGTCTCTCTTCATGGCTGCTCCAGCAAAGCGCAGCCACTGCTCCTTACCTCGGACATGGGGTAACTCCTCTTGACTACCTCCCTGACCTCAGGCGTGGGATAGCTCCTCCTGGTCACCGCCCCTGTTCTCGGGTGCAGGGTAGCTCCTCTTGGCTGCTGCCCCTGACCACCAGCCCCAGGTAGCTTCTCTCAGCCATGGTTTTGCGCAGTGGCAGCCAAGCACGTTCTTGAATGTTAAGTCCATGAATCAAACAAATTGGAAGTGGTCAAACAGGAGATGACAAGAGTGAACATCAACATTCTAGGAATCTAGGAACTAAGATGGACTGGAATTTAACTCATATAACCATTATATCTACTACTGTGGGCAGGAATCCCTTAGAAGAAATGGAGAAGCCATCATAGTCAAGTAAAGAGTCCGAAATGCAGTACTTGAATGCAATCTCAAAAATGACAGAATGATCTCTGTTCATTTCCAAGGCAAATCATTCAATATCATGGTAATCCAAGTCTATGCCCTGACCAGTAACGCTGAAGAAGCTGAAGTTGAACAGTTCTATGAAGACCTACAAGATCTTCTAGAACTAAACCCCCAAAACATGTCCTTTTCATTATATGGGACTGGACTTCAAAAGTAGGAAGTCAAGAAACACCTGCATTAACAGGCAAATTTGGCCTTGGAGTACAGAATGAAGCAGGGCAAAGGCTAATGGAATTCTGCCAAGAGAGTGCACGGGTCATAAAAACACCCTCTTCCAACAACACAAGAGAAGACTCAACAATGGACATCACCAGATGGTCGACACCGAAATCAGACTGATTATATTCTCTGCAGCCAAAGATGGAGCATCTTTACACAGGCATCAAAAACAGGACCGGGAGCTGACTGTGGCTCAGATCATGAACTCCTTATTGCCAAATTCAGACTGAAATTGAAAGTAGGGAAAACCAATAGACCATTCAGGTATGACCTAAATCAAATCCCTTATGACTATACCATGGAAGTAAGAAATAGATTTAAGGGACTAGATCTGATAGACAGAGTGCCTCATGAACTATGGATGAAGGTTCATGACATTGTACAGAAGACAGGAATCAAGACCATCCCCAGTGAAAAGAAATGCAAGAAAGCAAAATTCTGTCTGAGGAGGCATTACAAATACCTGTGGAAAAAAGGGAAGCAAAAAGCAAAGGAGAAAATGAAAGATATACCCATTTGAATGCAGACTTGCAAAGAATAGAAAGGAGAAATAGGATGGCCTTCCTCAGCAATCAATTCAAGGAAGTGGAGGAAAACAATAGAATGGGAAAGACTAGGGATCTCTTCAAGAAAACTAGAGATACAAAGGGGACCTTTCATGCAAAGATGGGCTCAATGGAGAACAGAAATGGTAGGGACCTAACAGGAGCAGAAGATATTAAGAAGAGGTGGGAAGAATACACAGAAGAACTGTACAAAAAAGATCTTCATGACCCAGATAAACACGATGGTGTGATCACTCACCTAAAGCCAGACATCCTGGAATGTGAAGTCAAGTGGGCCTTAGGAAGCATCACTATGTACAAAGCTAGTGGAGGTGATGGAATTCCAGTTAAGCTATTTCAAATCCTGAAAGACGATGCTGTGAAAGTGCTGCAACTCAATTTGCCAGCAAATTTGGAACACTCAGCAGTGGCCACAGGACTGGAAAAGGTCAGTTTTCATTCCAGTCCAAAGAAAGGCAGTGCCAAGGAATGCTCGAACTACCACACAGTTGCACTCATCTCACACGCTAGTAAAGTAATGCTCAAAATTCTCCAAGCCAGGCTTCAGCAATATGTGAACTGTGGACTTCCAGATGTTCAAGCTGGTTTTAGAAAAGGCAGAGGAACCAGAGATCAAATTGCCAACATCCGCTATATCATCAAAAAAGCAAAAGAGTTCCAAAAAAAACATCTATTTATGCTTTATTGACTACGCCAAATCTTTGACTGTGTGGATCACAGTAAACTGCAAAAAAATTTGAAAAAGATGGGCATACCAGACCACCTGACCTGCCTCTTGAGAAACCTGTATGCAGGTCAGGAAGCAACAGTTAGAACTGGACATGGAACAACAGACTGGTTCCAAATAGGAAAAGGAGTACATCAAGGCTGTATATTGTCACTCTGCTTATTTAACCTCTATGCAGAGTACATAATGAGAAACACTGGGCTGGAGGAAGCACAAGCTGGAATCAAGATTGCTAGGAGAAATATCAATAACCTCAGATATGCAGAAGACACCACCTTTATGGCAGAAAGTAAAGAAGAAATAAAGAGCCTCTTGATGAAAGTGAAAGAGGAGAGTGAAAAAAATTGGCTTAAAGCTCACCATTCAGAAAACGAAGATCATGGCATCCAGTCCCATCACTTCATGGGAAATAGATGGGGAAACAGTGGAAACAGTGGCTGACTTTATTTTTTGGGCCTCCAAAATCACTGCAGATGGTGACTTCAGCCATGAAATTAAAAGACAATTACTCCTTAGAAGGAAAGTTATGACTAACTTAGATAGCGTATTCAAAAGCAGAGACATTATTTTGTCAACAAAAGTCCGTCTAGTCAAGGCTATGGTTTTTCCAGTGGTCATGTATGGATGTGAGAGTTGGGCTGTAAAGAGAGCTGAGCATCGAAGAATTGATGCTTTTGAACTGTGGTGTTGGAGAAGACTCTTGAGAGTCCCTTGGACTGCAAAGAGATTCAACCAGTCCATCCTAAAGGAGATCAGTCCTGGATGTTAATTGGAAGGACTTATGTTGAAGCTGAAGTTCCAATACTTTGGCCACCTGATGCGAAGAGCTGACTCATCTGAAAAGACCCAGATGCTGGGAAAGATTGAGGACAGGAGGAGAAGGGATGACAGAGGATGAGAGATTTCGATGGCATCACCGACTCAGTGGTCATGGGTTTTGGTGGACCCTGGGAATTGGTGGTGGACAGGGAGGCCTGGCGTGTTGCAGTTCATGGAGTCGCAAAGAGTCAGACATGACTGAGCGACTGAACTGAACTGAACTGAAACCTACAGTTTGGTGAATGCATATATGCTTTCAGAAGATTAGATCAGTAGTGAAAAGATGTAATATTGTGCGTATGTGTGTGACCCCATGGACTCTATCCCACCAGACTCTTCAGACTGTGGGATTTTCCAGATAAGAATAAAGGGTTGGATTGCCATTTCCTACTCCAGAGGACCTTCCCTACCCAGGGATCCAACCCACAGCTCCTGCATCTTCTAAATTGGCAGTAGCATATAGTATTTCGGCCTGGAAGTCCATGGAGTCTCAAAGTGTTGGACACGACTGAGAGTCTTCACTTTCACTAGTGGCTTAGTCATGTTTGACTCTTTGGGACCCTGTGCTTGTAGCCTATCATCCTCCTCTGTCCATGAGATTTTCCTGGCAAGAATGCTGGTTGTCATTCCCTATTCCCTTCTGCAGGTGTTCTTCCCAATCCTTTACCATCTGAGCCACCAAGGAAGCCCATGTATGTTAGATGCTTAGCATTTAAAAGATTCAGGTAAATTAACATAAAAGGCTATTATAAAATAAAAATCATAAATGTTGTAAATGTGTCTAAATAAACCACCAATTATGAGTTTGTAATGGGAATTTTTTAAAAAAAGCCCTCAAATTTTATAGCAAAAAATATGCTATTAAAATCTAATTTCTAATATAGTTGGATATTTCTCTCAACATAAATTGAAAAAGTCCTTAATGAAGAGACTATAATATAAAGATAGGAGTTAATCAGATAAATATAAGAAATAAAATTATTGGAAGGAAAAATATAAAACTAAACCTACTGCTTGGGAAATGGATATATGCTTTCAGAAGATTGGATCAATATTTTAAAAAATGTAATATGTGTGTGTGCACACACATGTGCTCAGTCCTGTCAGATTTTTTGTGACCCCCATCCACTATCCACCAGACTCTTCTGTCTGTGGGATTTTCCAGGCAAGAATACTGGTGTAGATTGTCATTTCCTACTCCAGGGGCTCTTCCTCACCCGGGGATCCAATTTGACTCTCTTGCATCTTCTACATTGACAAGTGGATTCTTTACCACTGAGCCAACTGGGAAGCCTCCAAAAGATGTAAACTCTATCTCAGTGTCATTTTTAAGTTAATTTATAATCAAACAATATATTAATGTAATATTTTATTATAAGTATGACAAAGAATCAAAATATGTTTGGAAGAACAAGTGATTATAAACAAACAAATGAAATTTGTAAATAAAACTACTTAATGGGAACTTCCAATAACAATAATATTAAAATAAGTAGTAGAAAAATAAGATATCCAGAAGCATAGTGAGGTATTTGTGAAAATGGCATTTGTGATAAAATTCTCATTTTAAATAATAAAAGGGGTGGTTCATACAGGCTAGATCATTTGATTTTCTATTTAAAAAAGGAGATTCAATAATTAAGTTTATATCTTAAAGCAAAAGCAAAGAAGAAACGAAATTCTAGTTGCTTAGGGAGTTAACACTATCAACAAAGAATAATACAATGACTAGCCAGGGAGATCTCTAGTGTTAAAAGATTATTCCCCAGGATAGGGCAGTCCAATAAAAAGATAATTTGAGCCATACATGCAAGCGTATATGTAATTTACATTTTTTCAGTAATCATATTTTTTAAAAGTAGAAGAAAAAGAGAAGTAGGGTTTAACATTTTAGTTAAGCCAGTATATCTAAAACATAATTTCAAAAGTAATTAGAAACAGTATTAATAAGTGGGTATTTTATATTGCTTTCTGGGACCAAGTCTTGGAAATCTGGTTAATATTGTACATTCACACCCCTCTCAGTCTGGGCCAGTCGCATTTCTAGGGCTTAAAAGTCCCACGTTGCCACTGTTTTAACAGTGCAGCCCCCCGGCGTGTCCCTTTCCCACTTCTTGTTTTACCCGAGCAGCTTCACTTCCAAAGTGACGTGTTCTAGAGAAGACACTATCCTGCCATCTTGATTTAACTTCGTTATCTGCACTTTCAAAGGTTTTCTTTATATATTTTCAAGGTCCCTCCTCATGTTCTTCCACTGTGGGCAAATGAAACTAATAGTTTAGCAAAATTCCAATTGTTCCCTCTCCATCATCATCCTCTCCACACTTCATCCATTATCCCAAGGTTGACAGCAGCCTCTGCTTTTCAATTTTTTGCTTAATTTGGGAGCTCAGACAATATCTCTTGCTTCCTTACTTGCTAGTTCTGCTTAAAAGAATGGTTAAATTGTTGTTTATTTAATTTGTCAGTTTTAAGTGTTTGTTCCGGAGTTTCCCACCCCGCCCCCCGCCCTTTTAAATTGCTGTGTGTGCTGTATTGATGGAAGCCTACGATTCATTTTCTCCCACTATTCTCCTCTATACCATTACAAACTTATATCTAGACACCAGAGTGAACTCTTCCATTATAAAACTTTTACCTTGAAAATGTGGTGCATATCTCTGCAGAATAGGGACCTAACTAACCATTTATCTGGCATATGATTCCTTTCTTAAGCGCGTCCTTGTCTATTTCTTTCTCTATCTCTTCAGATGTGTTTGTTTCACATGAAGCTATAATGTACCTATATAAACGTGTATTCGGTGCAAAAACGGCATGCTTTTTCATGCCTACAGACTTTTTCTTCTCCATTCAGCCTGTGACATTCTTTCATCCTCCACCCTGGATTGCCTTCTAAAAAATTACAACTCTAATTCTCACTCATGGATCAGATGAAAAATTGTCTCATATTTGAATTTAATTTTCATCTTACCATTAGCAAAACGGGTCCATTACCTCTTACACCTTAACTACAAAAAGGTAAAAATGGTCAAAGTAAACAAAGTTTTGATATTTTAGTGAACTTAATTTTTTTATATATCTATCAGATTGTAGATCTCTAAAAAACAGAAACCATATACATTCATATCCTTAAGTTTTAACCTGTAATATGTGCTGTTAATATATAAGCCTAAGATCAAAATTTCTGGTACACAGTGCATTCTATATTTGATTGGTTCAGTAAATGAATAATGTGAAAGGTGGTTCTAAATTTAAAGATTCTTTCTAAAAGTTCCTATTTGTGATTATTTTAACCCTGTGCAGCCTTTCTGTGTTGTTGCTAGTATTTCCTGAGGGAGGAATAACTTATAATGCTGTGTGTGAACACACACACACATGTGCTCAGTCATGTCTGACTTTTTGTGACCACATGGACTGTAGCCCACCAGGCTCCTCTGTCCATGGAATTTCCCAGGCACGAATACTGGAGTGGGCTGCCATTTCCTCCTCCAGGGGATCTTCCCAACCCAGGGGTCTAATTTTCTTGAGTCTCTGTGAGTCTCCTGAATTAGTAGGAAAATTCTTTACCACTGTGCCACCTGGGAAGCCTTATAATGATGTTTAGTTTTGTACTCTTGGTGTGCTGGTAAATTTTAAAGCTGTGTGCTAACTGCAATAAATTATATCAACTGAGAAAAAAATATATATATAATTGACATGCAATATTAGGTTACTTTGAGATGTACTGTATAGTGATTTGACATTTATATATATTCTGAAATGATTACTCCCACAAGCCCGCATACAACATTACTACAATATAATTGACCATATTTCTTATGCTAGATATTTCATCCCCAATGTCTTATTTATTTTATAACTAGAAGTTTATACTTCTTAAACCCCTTTACCTATTTTACCTACCCTACCGCCCTCTCTTCTGGTAACTATGCATTTTTTTTTTCTCTGTATCTATGAGTCTTTTAATTTTGTTTTGTTTGTTGGTTGGTTTTTAGATTCCGCATACAAGTGAGACCATATGGTATTTGTGTTTCTCCATCTGACCTATTTCACTAAACATAATATCATCTAGAATTTAGATCCAACTATATTGTCACATATTCAAAAGCAGAGACATTACTTTGCCAACAAAGGTCCGTCTAGTCAAGGCTATGGTTTTTCCTGTGGTCATGTACGGATGTGAGAGTTGGACTGTGAAGAAAGCTGAGCACTGAGGAATTGATGCTTTTGAACTGTGGTGTTGGAAAAGACTCTTGAGAGCCCCTTGGACTGCAAGGAGATCCAACCAGTCCATTCTAAAGGAGACCATTCCCGGGTATTCTTTGGAAGGAATGATGCTAATGCTGAAACTCCAGTACTTTGGCCACCTCATGAGAAGAGTTGACTCATTGGAAATGACCCTGATGCTGGGAGGGATTGGGGGCAGGAGGAGAAGGGGACGACAGAGGATGAGATGGCTGGATGGCATCACCGACTCAATGGACATGAGTTTGGGTGAACTCCGGGAGTTGGTGATGGATAGGGAGGCCTGGTGTGCTGCAGTTCATGGGGTGACAAGGAGTTGGACATGACTGAGCAACTGAACTGAACTGAACTGATATTGTCACAAAAGGCAAGATACTCTTATGGAAAAAATATATCCATATATCTCACATCTTCTCTTCTTTATTCATTCATCTATCCATGAAACTTTAGGTTGCTTCTATACCTTGGCTATTGTAAATAATACTGCAATGAATATTTGGGTGCATACATCTCTTCAAATTAATGTTTTTGTTGTCTTTGGGTAAATAACCAGAAGTGGAAATGCTAGATTTTATGGTTCTGTTTTTAACTTTTTGAAGAACCTCTGTACTGTTTACCATAGTGGCTGCACCAATTTACAATCCCACCATCAGTGCATGAGGCTTTCCTTTTCTCCACATCCTCACCAAACTTGTTATTTGTTGTGTTTTTGATTGTAACCATTCTGGCAGGTGTGAGGTAGTATCTCATTGTGGATTTGATTTGCATTTCCTGACTATTAGTGATGCTGAGCGTTTTTTCATGTGCCTGTTGACCTTCTATATGTCTTTTTTGGAAAAATGTCTATTCAGGTCCTGTACCCATTTTTAAAAATTGAGTTGTTTAATTGTTTTTTAATTTTGAGTTCTTTATATATATATGTATATATATATATATATATATATATATAAAATATTAAACCCTTTTAGAATATAGTTGACCCTTGAATGATGCAAGGTTTAGGGTCAATGATTGTCTGTGTGGTAAAATATCTGTGTACAACTTAATAGTTGACCCTCTGCATTTCTGGTTACACATTCTCTGATTCAACCAATGCCAGATTGTGTAGTACTGTAGTGCAAATTTAGTGAAAAAGAGTCCACATGTAAGTGGACCCACGCAGTTTAAATGCTTGTTTTACAAAGGTCAACTATATATCATTTGCAGATATCTTCTCCCATTCAGTAGGCTGTTGCTACTTTCCTTCACTCTACAGGTTTTTAGCTTGATGTAGTCCCATTTTCTTTTCCCTTGGCTGAAGGGACATATCCAAAAAATATTGCTAAGACTGATGTCAAAGAGCATATTGGCTATGTTTTCCTCTAGAAGTTTTATGGTTTCAGATCTTACATTAAGTCTTTAGTCCATTTTAAGTTTATGTTTGTATGATGTGAAATGGTAGTCCAGTGATTTTTTAATAGCTGTATAGTTTCCCCAGCAGCATCTATTGAAGAGGATGTCTTTTCCCTATTGTACTGCATAGTCTTGCCTTCTTTGTCATAGATAAATATTTCATATAAGTGTAAATGCACTTCTGAACTCTCTATTCTGCTCCATTGAGCTATGTGTCTGATTCTGTGGGAGCATCATGCTTTTTGGATTACTGTAGCTTTGTCATATCATTTAAAATCAGGGCGTCTGGTACCTCTAGCTTGTTTTTCTTTCTCAAGGTTGCTTTGATTTCTATATTCCTTGTATTAGAGTAAACGTGAAATCATCATAGCTAAAAGTCAACACTATATGAGTGATAACCATTTTTGTTCTAAATTTAAGCACCATCATTCAATCCTTTTAATAGTATTCATTGGTCATTTTGTTGGCAAGACTCTGTAATACTTATATGATTATTATATAGAGCTTGATAAATATAAAGATATATCTTTCTTTAAAAGAAAATTTTAAACATTAAAATTAATGAAAAAATATATTAAATCATTTAAGTACATATTATGGCTATAAAATGCATGAAATAAGTTAACATACTTAAAAGGAGCTTTACTTATTAGTTATAAGGAAGGATTGAGTGTGGTAATATCTCAATTATACTTACAAAAACTGCCATGATCTTGATTTGAAGAAATATACACTCTAGTGTGTTAGATTGTCTTGTTTCATTTGATCAGAAAATTCTAATAATACAATAATTTAATAAGTTTATATTTTATAATATTTTAAATTCATTTTTATGTTCCTCATCTCTTCTAAACAACTTAACCAGATAGTCTATTATCTCCTATACTAAGTTCACAGTATAATACATGCCTCTTCATAATAGAAATGTTTTCATCAATTTGCACTACATCTAAGTATTATTATTTTTTCAAACAGCAAAAATCTAAACCTGATGTACTAATCACAAAGACATTCAGTTTTACCAGGAAATTAAAATATATGAGGCAAAATAATAGCAGGAAGTAGATTGTAGAGTAATGCCCCACTAAAGGAATTCAAATATTGTTTTGTTATTTTTGTAGCTATTATTTAATATTAGTCTTCAAAAAGAGAGAATTAGGGGAAAAAACACACAACAAATTTCTTCTACCCAGTTTACTACATTACCATCTATAATACTTTTCTTAGATTCTGTTACAGATTTTAATAGCATAAATTTAGTTTAAAATGATAAAATGCTTGCTTTTAACTTAAAAATTCTAACATGAATTCTAAATTCATTCTAACATGATTAATCTAACACTTATTCAAATTTTAATTGAATAATTTAAAATTAATTTAGGAGAAGGCAATGGCAACCCACTCCAGTACTCTTGTCTGGAAAATCCCATGGATGGAGGAGCCTGATAGGCAGCAGTCCATGGGGTCGCAAAGAGTCTGACACGACTGAGCAACTTCACTTTCACTTTTCACTTTCATGCACCAGAGAAGGGAATGGCAACCCACTCCAGTGTTCTTGTCTGGAGAATCCCAGGGACAGGGGAGCCTGGTGGTGGGCTGCTGTCTATGGGGTCGCGCAGAGTTGGACACGACTAAAGTGACTTAGCAGTAGCAGAGCATCAAAGCCATGATGATCATTAACTTTCCAAATTATTGTTTACTATTTATCTTTTCTTGCATTTGTCATTCCATTGTTATCAGTATTTACCCAATTTCTTATTGATTATCAAGTATTTGTTAATATGAGAATGAGATGGTTGGATAGCATCACCAAGCCAAACAGATATGATTATAATTAAATTTTATATGTCAAATTCATAGCAAAATGACATGCAATTAAAATAATAATGTGTTAAATATACAAAGTAAGCCATTATAATTCGACTTTCAGGTTCAGTGTCAACATATAAAAAGCTTGGAAGTCATTAATGAATCCAACTTAAAATCAATAATTTTCATTGAATCTATTAGAGAACTGAGTTGGCAGAACAAACCACCACCCCCAAATCTGGAGAAACAGATAAATCTAGAGAAGAAGAGTGAAGATATGCATACCTGGAACAGAAGTTGCTGGGGTCATCAACTGATGGAAAGTTATAATGGTAACTTGCATTAATTACTGGAAGCTGAGTATGGGCCAGCACAATGTTGAGACTCTCCTAGGGACATTTTTAGCTCCTGTCACTTCCACTTCTGTGAATTTTACCTTTAGAAACATCAACAGGCTCTCATGGTGGAAATCAGAAAGAATAAGCACATAGGTCTGACAGAGGATGGGGAAGAGAAGTCATTGTGAAATATGCCCAGAACTTTCTCTGTAACAAAGGATTACTCTCCAGGCGAAAAGCCTTTGTTGTTATTGTTGTTCAGTCGCTAAATTGTGTCTGATTCTTTGCGATCCCAGAGACTGCATCACTCCTTTACCAGAGTTATTTCACTCAGTGTAAGGGCATTCTGTTTATTCTAACTCCCGCTAGAATAACACACAGCAACTTCTTGTCTTGTGGAAGGGGTGGCTAGACAGCTATACCATTAAGGAAAAACACTTGTTCATAACCAGAGCCAGAGAGCCAATACAAGATGAATGTTTAATCAAAAGATTATAGAATACATTCCCTATTTCTCTCATACCTTACCATTACACCAACAGGGCTCCAATATTACTACTACATATAATAATACAACAGTGGATCACAGCTGAAACTGTTGAAATTGCAGCTGAAACTGCACGTCGCAGACTCTTTCTAAGAAGAAGTACTAAGGAACAAAGTGAAAGGGGAGACAGAAACAAGGGAGATAGAGGAATCTGAAGCCTCTAGCACCTATAGCTCCAGCAAGCATTAAACTCAGCTCAACTGGCAGATTTCCATTGAGGGTTCTCACTAAGGAATATTCACCTCAGTGTCTATTACATAATAATAGACGTGTGCATATCTATTACATAATACATCTGTGTGCATGCTAAGTCGCTTTAGTCATGACCAACTCTTTGCACCCTGTGGACTGTAGCCCACCAGGCTCCTCTGTCCATGAGAAAGAATACCAGGCAAGAATACCAGGGTGTGTTGCCATGCCCTCCTCCAGGGTATCTTCCTGACCCAGGGATCAAAGCAGCATCTCTTATGTCTCCTGCACTGGCAGGCAGGTTCTTTACCACCAGCGCCACCTGGGAAGTCCTATTTTATGTCTATGTTAGCAAAGAATTACAAGGCATGCCAAAGAGAGAGAAAAGAGGGGGAGAGAGAGAGAGACACATTATATTAGAATTTTCTAAGAATTTAAAATAAGGATGATTATTTTCTGCTAATGGAAAAAATACACAAAACCAAGAACATATAAATAATATAAGCAGAGAAAAAGAAATTTAATAAAGTACCAAAGGGAAATGGTTTGGGGGGGTGGGAAACAACCAGCAGCAAGGAGAAATGTCATTGATAAGTTTATTAGTAGATTGTATCCAGTTGAAAAGGAAATCAAGGAATCCATGTGCTTAAACTTAGTTCATTAGAAATTTCCCAAACTTAAAATCAAAGAAGAAAAAAGAATGAGAACAACAACACAACGGAAGATCCAAGAACTGCTGATATGGGCTGAATTGTGTACCCCCAAAATTCATGTTGACATCCTAACCACCAGTATCTCAGAATGTGGCTGTGTTTGGAGATAGGGACTCTAAAGAGGTAATGAAATTAAAATGAGAGTCATTAGGGTGGGGCCTGATAAAATATGACTGATGTCCTTATAAGACAGAAAGATTAGGACACCGATACACAGAGTGAAGACTGGCCAAAAACACCACCTACTAGCCGAGGAGAGACTCTTCAGAAGAAACCAATACCGCAGTCACCTTGATTTTGGACTTCTAGCCTCCAGAATTGTGAGAAAATAAATCTCTATTCTTTAAGCCGCTTAGTTTGTTGTACTTTATTATGGCAGCCCTATCAAATTATTGGGCTTCCCAGGTGGCATAGTGGCAAAGAATCCACCTGCCAATGCAGGAGAAGCAAGAGACATAAGTTCGATCCCTGGATCAGGAAGATCCCTTGGAGGAGGAAATGGCAACCCACTCTAGTATTCTTGCCTGGAAAATCCCATGGATAAAGGAGCCTAGCAGACTACTGTCTATAAGGTTGCAAAGAGTCGGACACGACTGAGTGACTGAGCACATCAAACTAATCTAACCAGGAAACAATTTCAAATGCTTCAACACAGAGATAATCAGAATAACAGAAGAAAGAACAAAAGTTTATTTGAAATGTCTATGGTAAAGAACTCACCAAAATCCATGATGAACACCAAACTATAGATCCAAGAAGCTTGTGCTGTGATTAGTCACTCAGTCGTATCCGACTCTTTACGACCCCATGGGCTGTAGCTCACCAGGCTCCTCTGTCCATGAGATTCTCCAGATCAGAATACTGGAGTCGGTTGCCATGCCTGTCTTTGTCTAAGAAGCTTAGAAAGCAACAAATAGAATAAACATAAAAAACATTTTGCATCTAGACATATCAATCAAGTTGTTGTAATTAACATTGACAGAATTTTCCATCCAATGCAGTTGAACACGTATTACTGGGATTAGACTAAGGCTACATGTTTTTGGTAAAAGACCACAGTGTCATTGGTTGTGGGTTGCCCTTTCCTTCTCCAGGGGATCTTCGACCCAGGAATTGAACCCACATCTCCTGCATTGGCAGGGGTATTCTTTACCACTGAGCCACTAGAGAAGCCCTTTCAAAGATGACAGAGTATCTATTCCTGATATGAATACTCTAAGGAGGCCCACACGTTACAAAATAGAAATGAATGTATCTCTTTTTTATTTATTCTATTTTAGGACTTAAAAATTTTTTGTTTAGTTTTCATTCTAATATAGTAATGTATACTATAGGATAGATACATTAGAATGAAAACTAAACAAAAAAATTTAAGTCCTAAAATAGAATAAATAAAAAAGAAATACATTCATTTCTATTTTGTAACATGTGGGGTAGGTATGACTTATTTTATTTTATTTTTTTTTGACTTATTTTATAGTAATGGGCGTAAAATTTGTAATTTACAAAAAGAAATTCTTAACTTATTCAGTAACTTAGGAGGAACTAAACTTTTTTATATGAAATGAAAACTTTATACCCCTTTTATGTTCTCACTGCTTTGCTGTGATTGTTTTGATGACACTTTTTCTAAATTTCATATATAAATATGCTAAGTAATCAAAATGACCTTTAGCTTCCTCATGCTGCTGTAACTGTATGTGAAACATAGTGATCATTTTGGCACATAAGCTTGTTTTACTTTATAGTAACTGACTATACATTGCTATAATTTTTGTGTTTATGTCTTTTTCATGAGCATCACCCTATCATTTGAAAACTTAACATCACCTAGCCTTTGTCCTAGCCCTCTTTTTTTTAGAAATGTGTTTTTCTTAGTTAAGGTGATTACAGAAAGGAAGTTAGGATGCTCAGAGGTGTCTGAATTAAGTTTTCTTTATCCAGGATAATAGAACACACTGAGTAATTAGAGAACATGAGGTTTTATGAGCTTTTAAACCTCTGTAACATATGGTTTGATCAAATATGATTTATATTTATGAAAATAGAACTCCACAGGAATACTACTCATCTACTTTTGCTTATCAAAAGCCAAAAATTTTGGAAGTATTTTCTAATCTTTGGAAATACCTGAAACATTATATGTTGCCTAATTTATTATTAGATCAGACTGGTCTCATTGTCTTAGTGCCCTTGATTGCATGCATGCATCTACCTAAAACTGAACAATTTGTTTGTTGCTGTTCAGTTGATTCTGTTATTGATCCACACGTTCATTTATTCAGCATCAACTACCAAGCACTGACCATGTGCCTGTCATATCACTAGGTTCTGGAAATGATAAATAAAAATGCAGACAGTGTAGTTGAGTTCACTAGATATAGGCAAGATTCATTTTTTATAGAAGCATAGTTGATTTACAATATTGTGTTAGTTTCAGGTGTACAGCACAATGACTCGGTTACATGTATACATCTGAATGTATATATTCTTTCTTTTCCATAATAGTGTATGTAAGATATTGAATATAGTTCCCTGGAAGAGCTGTGGATCCAAAGAAAAAAGCCATGTAATAAGAAATGAAACAGGTACTCATTATCCTCAGACTACCTACCTATCCCTTCAGTATTATGTGAGATGAAACAGAAATCTTATATCAGCTATTGTAAGTTTTAGTCCCTTCACCATAGACAAATGCCAAAGTTACATACAGACATTTTCAGAAGGCCACTTGATCAATTTGACTATGTTATTTCAATAGCCACAGAGCTAATTTTTCATTTTCCTTATGTTTAATTTCTAGATTTATAATTTAAAGCTGAATAGGTCTACTCAATTCACTTCGGTCACTCAGTCGTATCCGACTCTTTGCAGCCCCATGGACTGCAGCACAACAGGCCTCCCTGTCCATCACCAACTCCTAGAATTTACTCAAACTGATGTCCACTGAGTCGGTGATGACAACCAACCATCTCGTCCTCTGCTGGCCCCTTCTCCTCCCACCTTCAATCTTTCCCAGCATCAGGGTCTTTTCCAATGAGTCAGTTCTTTGCATCAGATGGCCAAAATATTGGAGTTTCAGCTTCAGCATCAGTCCTCCCAATGAATATTCAGGACTAATTTTCTTTAGGATGGACTGGTTGGATCTCCTTGCAGTCCAAGGGACTCTCTCAGAGGGACTGCTGCTGCTAAGTCCCTTCAGTCGTGTCCGACTCTGTGGGACCCCATAGACGGCAGCCCACCAGGCTCCCCCGTCCCTGGGATTCTCCAGGCAAGAACACTGGAGTGGGTTGCCATTTCCTTCTCCAACACATGAAAGTGAAGAGTGAAAGTGAAGTCGCTCAGTCGTGTCCGACTCAGCGACCCTATGGACTGCAGCCTACCAGGCTCCTGCGTCCATGGGATTTTCCAGGCAAGAGTACTGGAGTGGGGTGCCATTGCCTTCTCCTAAGAGGGACTACTCTCTAATAAGTCTACTAGATCTATGTTATTTATTTAAATGATCTTAAACTAACTTTAATATGGTTTAGCATATGTTTATTGTATCCCACTTTATAAAGCATGTTTCCCTAATAATTTAATTTCATTTAGTGAGTGAATCATTAATTTCATTAATTAATGTTGGTGTCAGTTATGTCAAACTGTTGATACATATAAAATTTGCATACTGTTTCCACTTCAGCTGATGAATTATTCTCATTATCATCAATATCAGAAAGTATACTGATTACATAGTTTATTGTAGGCAGTTAGAAATAATCTGGGTAATGAGAGATGATAGAAGGCACTGTCATCCCCTCTGAAGACAATGACATTTAAATTGTGTGATAGGAAATATACATTCTTGTGTGCTGGCTTGTGTGCTGAGTCATTTCAGTCATATCCAAATCTGAGATCCTATAGACCGTAGCCCGCCAGGCTCCTCTGTCCATGGCGTTCTCCAGACAAGAATACTGGAGTGGGTTGCCATGCCCTCCTTCAGGGGATCTTCTCAAATCAGGGGTAGAACCCAAGTCTCTTATGTCTACCTGCTTTGGCAGGTGAGTTCTTTACCATTAGTGCCACCAATGTACATTCTTATCTACTCACAAAGATGGACAGAGGAATGGATATATAAATTATAGGTAGAATACTCTATAAAAAGTATATGAGACAGAGGAAATTTTCAATGTAGTAGCTTAATTTTTAACAGGAAAACCTCCTCTTTTAACAGAAACCCATGAAAGCAATATAGATTAAAATGGTCCTGTACTCTGGGTGAAATCAGGTTGAAGTATCATGTGAAAAGCTAAGCCTTGGTTATTCAACAACACAATTAATCTCCTTTGAGGCACTTGATTGATTTTCATGGACCTCCTAAGAACACAAGCATATAATATAAAAAAAACCCACTAGTTTAATAATAAAATGTAGCCAGGGACTCTAATTGTGTGTGTGTGTGTGTGCATGTGCATGCACATGCCAAGCATTTTGTTGCTGTGAGGAAGCATTTAACTCCCCTGGGAACTGCGTTTCTCCCTTATAAAGTTAAGTCTGCTTGTGTTTTAAGCTCTTTTTCAACTTGAAAATTTTTATGACTTCATGTGCAAATGATTCAAATAATATAGCTCTATTTGGGTAAAAATGGTTGGAAAATATTATTGGTGATGGTGGCTCCTTAATTTTCACCTTTGATTGAAACACTTTGATTTTGGAAGGGTAAACGATTTCTTAAAACATTGCTAAACACAATGATATACTCAGTTGTTCAGATCGATTTAAAAATTAATGCCACTTTTCACTGGCAAGAGTTCATATGCACAATTAGATATATTTGCCCTTTGTCATAACAAAGCCACAATTGAGTTGCCAATACAGCAGCTGTTAAAATCATAATGTCTATTGCCCTATGATGACTGAAGGGTGAGATGGAATAGAAAGAAATCCAATTCAGTAGATTGGCTCACTTTCTACAACAGATTAAATTCCTGAAAATTTATGTTAGTCATGTAGAATACAGAGATTATAGAAAAGTATACCTAAAATTTAGAGATATGCTGCCTTTCAAAAAGGTGAATCACTAAAATCAACACATAAGAGATTTACCTGCCTATTCATAAATGTTAATTCTTTCTAAGAAAGCCTTCAAAATAGATCAGTGGAAAAGAAACCAATAACTTTTTCAGTCACATTGCCATTTACAATGGAAGAATATCTCAACAAAAGTAAAGTTGCCTACATGAATTCTAAAGAAAGGGGATCCAAGATTCATAATTCAACTCTAGTTCTCCAATACCATCCTGAGGCATTCATGCCCTGATCAGGCTATATCCTCTTTTAAATATTTATAAATATTAATATATTAATATGAATATTAATATAAATATTAAAATATTTGTTTTCTCTGTTAACACTTTTGAAACTCCTAATAGCATTAATATGGAAGTATTATTTTATTTTCTTTTTGTTTCCAAAATTAGCAATTTGTTGTTGCTATTGACTGAATGTCCATGTTTCATCAAATTCATCTGTTGAAATCCAGTTCACAAAGTAATGATATTAGAAAGTACAGCCTTTGGGAAGTGATTAGGTCTTGAGGAGTGAGCCCTCATGAATGGGACACCTACCCTTTTAAAAGAGGCTCCACAGGGTTCCTTGACCCCTTCTACCAGGTGAAAACATGGGGAGAAGACAGTCTTCTGTGCACTGGTATACATACTCTCAAAAGACTGAATCTGCCTGTATCTTGGATTTCACAGCCTCCAGATTGGTGAGAAATCAATGTTTCTTATTTAAGCCATGTAGTCTGCAATATTTTTGTTGTAACAGTCAGAACAGACTAAGACTTTTATAAAATTGGTAAAACTCCTTAAAATCACTGGTGTCTTAAAAATCATAAATTTAGCTTATGTCCTGAGTGGTCATGAGTACTTTAGTCTCTTTTGTTTATTAACAGACATTTTAAAAGAACTGAATACCGAGCATAATTCTAAGTTTTATACTTATATCAACCCACTTCATCAGAGAGAGACTTAGTGAAGTCTATTTTTATCACTAGTTTACAGATTGAATAAACCAAGGCTCAGAAAGGTGAAATAATTTGCCCAAGTTCTCACAACTGGTAACAATATTTTACAAGTGGGATTTAGACAGAAAAAAATTTAGTTCCAGACCCTATGATCTTAAGGACTATACTTTTGATCACTTTTAAAAACTGCAAGATGCTATATCATATGAACAACTTTTTAGCATCTTAAGATTCATTGTCTCTATTAACTGCAGGATAACCTTGGAGACTCGGAGAAGGCAGTGGCACCCCACTCCAGTACTCCTGCCTGGAAAATCCCATGGATGGATGAGCTTGGACAGTCCACGGGGTTGCTGAGGGTCGGACATGACTGAGAGACTTCACTTTCATTTTTCACTTTCATGTGTTGGAGAAAGAAATGGCAACCCACTCCAGTGTTCTTGCCTGGAGAATCCCAGGGACAGGGGAGCCTGGTGGGCTGCCGTCTATGGGGTCACACAGAGTCCGACACGACTGAAGTGACTTAGCAGCAGTAGCAGCAGCAACCTTGGAGACTATAAGTGACTCATGCCTTTAGGTTCATAACAATAATTTTAGCAACTTTTAAAACTATATTAATAATTATCCATTCACTTCAATTACTTCATTCCTTGTGTTATGTTTTTTTAAAATGATAATTGAGTGTTTACACGATAGTATGAAAATCCTGCAAATTAATTTTGCTTTAGTTATATGCAAATTACTACATACTTAATATTATAATCAAATTAAATTTTCAGATACTAACCATATCCCGTGGGTCCTTAATTCTTAATTTCTTTCTTTCCTAGGTCTTTTTGACTCAGTCAGTATCATTTATTTCATGGCTTTTACTTGTTTATTTGCATTCAAAGCACAACTCAGTTTCCTATGAAGTTAGTTACCGTTTTATTTTTCTGTTGCCTCTGTAACAAATTACCACAAATTGGGTAGCTTGAAACAATTTAATTTATTTTCCCACATTTCTGGAGGGCAGAAGTAGGAAGTCGGTATCACTGGGCTAAAATCAAGCTGCCGGTAGGGCTGCCCTCCATGCCAAGGCTCCTGGTGAGAATCCATTCCTTGTCTCTTTGAGCTTGGTGGCTGCATTTTAGCTCCTGGGAACATCTCTCCTTTCTCTGCCTCTGACTTCACATTGTCTTCTCACTCTGCTCTGCTGAAGTCAGGTCTTCTTCTGAACCTGCCCTTAGATGAAGGCTCATGATTCTATTTAGGGCTTCCCAGGTGGCTCAGTGGTAAAGAATCTGCCTGCCAAGGCAGGGATGCAAGAGACATGGGTTTGATCCCTGGGTCAGGAAGATCCCCTGAAGAGGGAGATGGCAACCCACTCCAGTATTCTTGCCTGAAAAGTTCCATGGACAGAGGAGCCTGGTGGGCTACAGTCCATGAGGTCTCAAACAGTCAGACACTGAAAGAGTGAGGAGGCATACTAGCACTTCAAGGCTAGGATAATCTTATCATTTCAAAAAGCTTAATGCAATCACATCTTTGAAATCCCATTTTCAAAGCAGGATAATATTTAAAGGAATTAGGACTTGACATTTTTGTAAGCTATTATTTAACCTACTATAATAATGAAGAGGAGTTGTCAGAAAATTAATCTATGTTTTTCATGCAAATTGAAAAGAGGATTTATGAACCTAGGCCTGGTGTCTAAGTATCTCTTGAATATTTCAGTCACTCAGTTGTCTCCAACTTTCCTTCAATCCCGTGGACCATAGCCCACCAGGTTCCTCTAGCCATGGAGTTTTCCAGTCATGAATACTTGATGGGCTTGCTATTTCTCCAGGGGATCTTCCTGAACCAAGGATCAAACCCGTGTATCTTGTATCTCCTGCCTTGACAGGCAGGTTCTTTACTGCTGAGCCACTGGGAAAGCCCCAAGTATCACTTTACCCAAAATTAAAGTTCAAATAAGATCAGGATTATGGTTTTCTAGGCTGACTTCTAAATGCCTAGAGAGAGAAAATACATGTGTAAATATGAATGTCTTTTATTTTTAAGCATTAGTCTGAATTATCAAGCTTTCATTTATTAATTTTTTATTTTGGTAAAACACATATATTGTATTTATGCTCTGAACTTTTTAAGTGTACAGTACAAAAGTGTCAAGCATTTCACATTGTTGTGTAAGGGATATGTGGAAATTTTCACCTTGCAAAACTAAAACTCTTTACTTAGTAAACATTAATTCCACCTCCCCCAACAACCAATTTTGTTTCTATGATTTCACTACATTAGATTCTTCATATGAGTGGAATGATGCAGTATCTGTCTTTTTGTAACTGACTTATATCACTTAACATAATGACCATGGCTACCTGATCAAAAATAGTATATAACATCAATAGGATAGGCAATCTGGCAGTAAAAGCAAAATTGGCAAAAAGGATAAGGGATTTAATATTAAGCATACTGAAATTAAACTCTGAGGAAACTTTCAAGTGAAATTATCTAAGGAGTATCTTGATGTATAGATTTATAGCTCAACCTGAGTAGGAAATATATTAGATATTAGACATGTTTGAATAGTGTAGAACCCGAGGCATGGACAAAATATTATAGAACAAGGATGAATCATCAGAAATGTATCCCAGATGGAACTCTGAACAAATAAATATAAAAAAGAGACATTGACAGAGGGAACACAGAAGTGGTAACAAATAACTTAAAAAAAAAAAACAGAAAAGCTAGGTTTCTTCCTACAAACTGCTAGATAAAAGGAGACAATATTCAGTAGAGTCAAGGCCATGGGTAGGAGCTAGGACAAAGATTGTCATTCTTTTTTTTTTTTAATTTATTTTTAATTGGGGGATAATTGCTTTACAAAATTGTGTTGGTTTCTGCCATACATCAACAAGAATCAGCCATAGGCAGACATATGTCCCTTCCCTCTTGAACCTCCTTCCCACTGTATCCCACCCCTCTAGGTTGTCACAGGGCACTAATTTGAGCTCCCTGAGTCATACAGCAAATTCCCACTGGCTATTTATTTACTTTACATATGGTAATATATACATTACCCTCCTGCCCTCTCAATTCATCTCAGCCTCTTCTGCCTCCATTGTGTCCACAAGTCCATTCCCTATGTCATTCTTAACCATCATAGCTATACAAAGTCTATGAAATAATCTGATGGGTTTCTTCTTTATCTAAGGAGAGGTTGGATGATTAGAAAATAAAGGTAAGAAAGCACAGCATCTTTTTTAAAAGCTTGATTATGTTATCTGGGCTAGGGGTCACTGCACATTGGCCTCCTAATAACTTTACATATTTTGTCAAAGATATAAATCATGCAGATGCTTTGAAATATGTTCCTGAGAAATGCTGAACAAGGGCAGCACATGAAATAAAATATCTATGAGTATTTGTGCCGGGGTCCAGGCCCGGTGGATCCAGGGAATTTGAAGTGGGGACGGCATCGGCGAGGATCAGGAAACAATTGCTTAATTAAACTTTAATTAAGGATATAAAGAGTGGTTAAGTAAGGATAGCTCAGTGAGAAAATTTAGTGGAGAAAAGAGGCTGAATAATTCAGCCAGAAGGTGAGAAAAAGAATGACATGGGGAGACCAAGTTTGAGTGAACAAGGCCCGCACTTTATTTTCCAAAGTAGTTTTTATACCTTAAGTTATGCATAGAGGATAATGGGGGAAGGGATAGAGTCATGCAGTAAGCCAGGCTTTCTTCCTACAAACTTATCATATGCAAAAGTTTAGGTGATTTGCATCATCTTCTGGCCCAGAGGCCTGTTAACATTTTAAGACCCTTTCTTCAGAAAACTTACTTTTCTCTAAAGGTGATTAGTCAGGCGACACCCTCCAAAAGCATTAGATAAAGTTGCATTCCTATAGGACAAATGTGTGGTGGGCTATAATAAGAAAAAGAATTAAGGGTCTAAGGCTACAAACATTAAAGCTACTACTTACACCAATTATATTAATCAATACACTGCCAGGGACACAGCAGGTAAGGGATATGGAGACTTAGCAGCAAACATTGGCCCAACAAGTGAAAAACCCTTCACCAATACAATTTCTAATCAATCTTTTAACTGCTCAAAGGAATCTGTATTTAGACAGTTTAGAACATCTCATGCCTCTCATAGTTGGGAGGCTCTGAGCAATCACATGTGGCCGGAAAAACCTATTCAGGCAGGCTAGAGGACTTCCAAAGGAGTTTGTAGGTTGAAACACTAACACACCCAGGAACTTTATTAACTGGAGCTGTAAGTTAACTCTTTTTTCAGAGAGAGGTAGTGGGGGACAGCCCCCATACAGTCAGAGGTGTAGGTGAGAGCACAAAGCAGAAAGTAGGCAGACTCTGGTTTTGGGGGTAGATACTCGAGAATTTCCAGGGGGACTCCTGAGGCTCGATCCCGCCTTTCCTTTCCGTATGCGGAGCCGCCTTCCTCATGACCTTTGCCATGGGCGGAGTTCCTCACGCTGGCTCCCAGCATCTTTGCACATTTTCCAAAGTAAGTTAACTTCTATTACCACTCTGTATCAATGTTAATGTCTTTTCTGGTCTTTAGTTTTCTTGGGACAGCCTCCCTGTTTCTCAGTCTTTAGGAAAATCATGGAAAGTAAAGTGCAAAGAAGAAAGTTTAGCTCTAAAAGCTCCTTAAGAAGGAGTTTAGAATGGATCCCATGTGTATCAATAGAAGAGGGGTTATGGTAAGATTGCTATTTTAAAGTTATGCCTTAGACTGGAAGGCTCATAGTCACATGCGTATACTGGGATAAGGAACTAGTGGAATGAATGAGGGTCCATGAAGGAGAAAAAGGAAATCAAGAGATGTGTGGTGGTGAGATGGTAAACATTAACATTGCTGGTTTAACTGCATACAGAAACAAGATTTTGAGATGAAAAATAGTAAAATTAGGAGTTTCAAGGAAACCACGACAATATAAGTGAATATGGGTACTTCATGAGTGATCCTGAGGAAGACGGAGGTGTTGATCAAGAATCAGTGCTATTAAAAGACAAGCTTGGTTTCAATAAATTGGGAGATTGGGATTGACAAATATATACTACTCTATGTAAAACAGATAGTTAATAAAAACCTACTGCATAGCACAGAGACTCTACTCAACAGTCTGTAATGACCTATATGGGAAAATGATCTAAAAAAAGAAAAGAGTGGATATATGTATATGTATAACTGATTCATTTTTTTGTACACCTGAAACTAACACAACATTTTTAATCAGATATATTACAATAAAAATTAATTTTTAAAAAAGCAAGACTGGATTTGGGAGAATCATCTTAATAGTATTAAAGGGTACTTTAGGTTATTTTTGACTTGGTTATGAATGAAGAATTGATACTTTTGAACTGTGGTGTTGGAGAAGACTCCTGAGAGTCCCTTGGACTGCAAGGAGATCCAACCGGTCCATTCTGAAGGAGATCAGCCCTGTGTTCTTAGGAAGAAATGATGCTAAAGCAGAAACTCCAGTACTTTGGCCACCTCATATGAAGAGTTGACTCATTGGAAAAGACTCTGATGCTGGGAGGGATTGGGGGCAGGAGGAAAAGGGAATGACAGAGGATGAGATGGCTGGATGGCATCACTGACTCGATGGACGTGAGTTTGAGTGAACTTTGGGAGTTGGTGATGGACAGGGAGGCCTGGCGTGCTGTGATTCATGGGTTCGTAAAGAGTCAGACACAACTGAATGACTGAACTGAACTGAACTGATGAACGTAAATTTCTTCAAGCCATTCTTTCTCATTTATATGAACAAACATTGTGAGAGAGAAAATCCACCCACCCCCACCTCCGCCAAGAAAAAAAAAAAAGATTTTAAAAAGGGCTTGAATGATATTTCTCCCTAGTCAAATTCTTATGTGACATATATCAATAATTTGGTGTAATATCAGAATGTGCAAGAATTTCTAAAGGAATAAAAATTTTATGAGAGTATACTTTCAAAAGAACTGAGCAAAAAAGTCTGAATTTTTTTTTTTGCAGAGACATCACGTATATACTTATATATATGTGTGTGTGTGTATGTGGCATATGTCTTTGCAAACTCTAGTGAAAATTGAAATTCTCAACTAAGATTGTACGTCATATTTAAATGATATGTGAATGGAAATTTAGAAAGATTTTTATGTTACTTGCTTAGGAAGCTCACTGTTTTCTAAATCCCTATTAAATTGACTGTAAAAGTGAAACAGAAAGGACCTTACTCACTTTTATTTTAAACATATTGCTTATTAGTTCTTTAGCTAAGCAAAATGTTATACCATCAGTGGATGGACATCTATTGATGACTTTGAATTGATTTTTAAATAAACTCACAAGAACAAAATATATTTGTATCTCTCAGTTCAGTTCAGTCACTCAGTTGTGTCCAGCTCTTTGCGACTCCATATACTGCAGCATGCCAGGCCTCCCTGTCCATCACCAACTCCCGGAGTTTACTCAAACTCATGTCCATTGGTTGGTGATGCCATCCAACCATCTCATCCTCTGTTGTCCCCTTCTCCTCCCGCCTTCAATCTTTCCCAGCATCAGGGTCTTTTCCAATGAGTCAGTTTTTAACATCAGGAGCCAAAGTATTGCAGTTTCAGCTTCAGTATCAGTCCTTCCAACGAATATTCAAGACTGATTTCCTTTAGGATGGACTGGTTGTATCTCCTTGCAGTCCAAGGGACTCTCAAGAGCCTTCTCCAACACAACAGTTCAAAATCATCAATTCTTTGGTGCTTGGCTTTCTTTATAGTTCAACTCTCACATCCATACATGACTACTGGAAAAACCACAGCTTTGACTAGACGGGCCTTTATTGGCAAAGTAATGTCTCTGCTTTTTAATGTACTGTCTAGATTGGTCATAGCTTTTCTTCCAAGGAGCAAGCGTCTTTAATTTCATGACTTCAATCATCATCTGCAGTGATTTTGGAGCCAAAAAATTAAAGTCTGTCTGGAAAAGGTCAGTTTTCATTCCAATCCCAAAGAAAGGCAATGCCAAAGAATGCTCAAACTACCACACAATTGCACTCATCTCACACACTAGTAAAGTAATGCTCAGAACTCTCCAAGCCAGGCTTCAGTAATACGTGAACTGTGAACTTCCTGATGTTCAAGCTGGTTTTAGAAAAGTCAGAGGAACCAGAGATCAAATTGCCAACATCTGCGGGATCATCCAAAAAGCAAGAGAGTTCCAGAAAAATATCTATTTCTGGTTTATTGACTATGCCAAAGCCTTTGACTGTGTGGATCACAATAAACTGTGGGAAATGCTGAAAGAGATGGGAATACCAGACCACATGATCTGCCTCTTGAGAAACCTATATGCAGGTCAGGAAGCAACAGTTAGAACTGGACATGGAACAACAGACTGGTTCCAAATAGGAAAAGGAGTTCGTCAAGGCTGTATATTGTCACCCTGCTTATTTAACTTCTATGCAGAGTACATCATGAGACACTCTGGGCTGGAAGAAGCACAAGCTGGAATCAAGATTGCCGGGAGACATATCAATAACCTCAGATATGCAGATGACACCACCCTTATGGCAGAAAGTGAAGAGGAACTAAAAAGCCTCTTGATGAAAGTGAAAGACGAGAATGAAAAAGTTGGCTTAAAGCTCAACATTCAGAAAACTAAGATCATGGGATCTGGTGCCATCACTGCATGAGAAATAGATGGGGAAACAGTGGAAACAGTGTCAGACTTTATTTTTCTGGGCTCCAAAATCAGTGCAGATGGTGATTGCAGCCATGAAATTGAAAGACGCTTACTCCTTGGAAGGAAAGTTATGACCAACCTACACAGCATATTGAAAATCAGAGACATTACTTTGCCAACAAAGGTCTATCTAGTCAAGGCTATGGTTTTTCCAGTGGTCACGTATGGATGTGAGAGTTGGACTGTGAAGAAAGCTGAGCTCAGAAGAATTGATGCTTTTGAACTGTGGTGTTGGAGAAGACTCTTGGGAGTCCCTTGGACTGCAAGGAGATCCAACCAGACCATCCTAAAGAAAATCAGTCCTGGGTGTTCATTGGAAGGACTGATGCTAAAGCTGAAACTCCAATACTTTGGCAACCTCATGTGAAGAGTAGACTCACTGGAAAAGACCCTGATGCTGGGAGGAGTTGGGGGCAGGAGGAAAAGGGGCTGACAGAGAATGAGATGGCTGGATGGCATCACTGACTCGATGGACATGAGTTTGAGTAAACTCTGGGAGTTTGTGATGGACAGGGAGGCCTGGCGTGCTGCAATTCATGGGGTAGCAAAGAGTCAGACATGACTGAGTGACTGAACTGAACTGAATATATATGTAGCTACTCAGCACTGGAGCGGTGGCTGCATGGTGCTGGAATGAGGATTAGGAGATACCCCACATCTAAGGGCATAGGAGAAACCCCAGCAATGGTAGGAGGGGTGAAATTATGTTTGGAGTCAAACTCCATACCTGCCAGAGACACTCAGAGGGCTCACACATACCCTGTATGCACACCAGCACCCAGAGACCCCACTGAGACTGAGACAGAACTGTGTTTGGGTGTCTCCTGCAAAGGTACGGGTCAGCAGTGGTCTGCTGCAGGGGCAGGGGCTCTGTTTGCGGTAGACCTGGGTATGGCATAAGCCCTCTTGAAGGAGGTCACCATTAACCCACCACAGAGCTGCTGGAACTTACACAGGATGGGGAAGTAGACTATTGGAGTGCACAAACAGAACCTTGTGTACCCCAGGACCCAGGAGAAAGGAGCAGTGAGAGAGACTGACTCAGACTTGCCCGGGAGTGTCCAGGAGTCTCTGGTGGAGGCGTGCGTTGGCAGTGGCCTGATGCACGGTTGCGGGCACTGAGTGTAGCAGTGAATGCATGGGACCTTTTGAAGGAGGTCGCCATTATCTTTATTACCTCCACCATAGTTTGACCTCAGGTCAAACAACGGGGAGGGAACACAGCCTCACCTTTCAACAGAAAATTTGTAACTCTAACTACAGATATAAGATAATTCCTCAGGTCTATGATTTTTTATCATTTTGTAATAGTGAGTGGTGGTGGTGGTGGTTTAGTCCCTAAGTCATGTCTGATTCTTGCAGCCCCATGGACTGTAGACCCCCAGGCTCCTCTGCCCATGGGATTCTCCAGGCAAGAATACTGAAGTGGGTTGCTATTTCCTTCTCCTGGGGATCTTCCTGACCCAGGGATCGAAGCCGGGTCTTCTGCATTGCAGGCAGATTCTTTACCAACTGAACTACAAGGGAGACCCATAAAAGCCAATACTTTATATAAAAGCTTGAAATACAGTTTGAGGAAACTGTCTTTTGACCCTATTGAGTTAAAAAGTATTTAAAGGCTCACAGTGTACAGAGTGGCATTTTATTTGCAGATTTTTAGCAGCTATTGAATGTTCAAACTTGCTAGAAGGCAAACTAAATAAATCACTTTTTTCAAGCTAATGAAACTCTGATGGTTCAGTCTGTTGTATTGACATCTGAATCACTATTGGCTACATAGAAGCCAACACCTGGGGCTGCATTTCAATGACCAGGAAACTTCAAAGGAAATTCTAATAGGAGGAAAAGGAAAGCAGAGTTAGGGTAAATTAAGTGGCAGTTGATACTGGTTGAAATAATGAAACAAGTAGAAATAATGAGCAAGTAGAACTAAATTCCAAATTGTGGATAGAATTTGGTGTATTTCATTCTTTTTTTGGTTTGGAGTTTTTAAGTAAATTTCAAAATATTATGCTTTCTCAAAATAATTTATAGAAGATGTAGTATGTAACCCAAACTCTTGTTCCATAAGTTCATGTTGTTAAACATAACACATGTTGTGGTGCTACTGGTAAAGAATCTGCCTGCCAATGCAGGAGATGTAAGAGACGCTGATTTGATCCCTGGGTAGGGAAGATTCCCTGGACTAGGAAACAACAACCTGCTTCAGTATTCTTGCCTGGAAAATTCCATGGACAGAGGAGCCTGGTGGGCTACAGTCCATAGGGTTGAAGGAGTCGAACACGACTAAGTGATTGAACACAAGCACACATACAAAGACTTGAAAGATTATTTTAGTTCTCAGGTGTATTTGCGTTCACCCTCATATATATCTTAATAAGACCGTAAGGAATTATAATTTTGATATATTGAAGTCATTTTTAATTCCTGGTTATCATATGCCCCTATTGCATCTGTTAGGATCATTTCAGGTATTAGTAACAGAGAAATAAATACTAACTGTTTTAAACAGTTAAATCAGTATTTTGGCTCACTTAAAAATTATAGCACTAGCATGGACTTAAGGACCATATTAGTTTCCCCTCCAGATTTATTGAAGCGTATTTGAAAATCAGAAATTATATATATTTATCTTGTATAAAATGAAGATTTATATACAAATACATTGTGAAATAATTACCACAAACAAGATAAGTAACATATCCATCACCTCATAGAGTACATTTTATTTTTTGGTAGTAAGAACACTTCATATCTATTTTCTTTCGAAATTTCAAGCATGTAATACTATATTTTAAATAATAATCACCATATAGTACATTATTTCTCCAGAATTTATTCATTCTGCATAACTGGAACTTTTGACCAACATCTCTCATTTTATCCCACCTTTCATACTGTATTAACAACCCCTCAATTCTGCTTTTATGAATTTGCCTTTTTTAGATTTCACATATAAGTGGGATCATGCAGTATTTGTCTCTCTGTTTCAGACATTTTACTTAGTATAATATCTTTCAGATTCATCCATGTGTCACAAATGGTAATACCACTTTTTATAAGGTTGGATAATATTCCATTGGATATATATGCCACATTTCCTTTATCCATTTGCCCCTAAATGGACATTTTGATTGTTGTCATTCTTTGGATATTGTGAATAATACTACAGTGAATATGAGGGGGCATATATTTCCTAAAGACATTGATTTCATTTCTTTTGTGTGGATAACCAGAAGTAGGATTTTGGGGTCATATGATAGTTCCGTTTTTAGTTTTGGAGAAACCTCTGTATCATTTTCCATAATGACTACGCCAATTTATAGTCTCAGCAACAGTGTACTAATGCTCCCTGTTGCCAACACTTGTTAACTTTTCTTCTTGATAATAACCATGTCAATAGCTGTAAAGTGATATCTTATTGTGATTTTCATTTGCATTTCTATGATTGAAAGATGCTGAGTACACATCCATATACTCGATCATATGCATTCCTTCTTTTAAGAAATGTCTATTTAAATCTCTTGTCCATTTGTAAAATGTGATAATTTTTATCTTTTATTTATTTATTTTTTTTGCTTTTGAGTTATTTGAACTTCTTAAACATTTTGGATTTTAAGCCCTTATCAGATAGGTGATTTGCAAATACATTTCCCCCATTTCATAGATGTGTCTTCAGTATGTTGCTTGTTTCCTTTGTTGTGCAGAAGCTTTCAGTTTGATGTTGCCTCACTATTCCTTACTTGTTTCTTTTTTCTTTTATTACTTATGCTTTTGGTGTCAGATCAAAAAAAAAAAAAAAAAAAAACCTACCAAGATGAATATCAGAATACCAAGGAGCTTTAACCCTTTCTTATCTTCTAGTAGGCTGACAATTGCAGATCTGATGCTTAAGTATTTCATCCATTTTGAGTTGGTTTAGGTTGTTTACTTGAGATATTTCCTTTTTCTCAATGTAAGCTTTTATCACAATGTAAGGTTTTATCATTATAAATGTTCCTGTTAGAATTGCTTTTGCAGCATCCCATAAGTTTTGGTATGGTGTATTTCCATTTTCATTTGTCTCAATGTATTTTTTTAAATTTTCCTTTTGACTTCTTTGCCTCTTACTATTCAGCACTGTCTTGTTTAATATTCGTGAATTCTCCAATTTTTCTCCTATTATTGATTTCTAGTTCTTTACCATTGTGATTATAAAAGATCTCCAATATTATTTCTGCCTTCTTAAATTTATTACAGCTTGTTTTATAGTCTAATGTCTGATCTATCCTGAGAATGTTCTGTGAGTACTTGAAAAGAATGTTTATTCTACTGCTGTTGGATGTAATCTTATGTATATGTCTCTTAGTTCCACTTGATCAAAGGCTTATTCAAGTCTACTGTTTTTTTATTGATTTTTCTGTTGGGATGATTCAATGTTGAGAGTGGGATATTGAAGTTTCCATCATTATTGTACTGCTTGTTGTCTGTTTTTTTACCTTCAGTTCTGCTAGTATTTGCCTTATATATTTATGTACTTCAATGTTGGATGAATATATTTTTACAGCCACTATATCTCCTTGATGAATTGACCTTTTTCTCATTATCTAGTGGCCTTCTTTTGTCCCATGTGATAGTTTTGCATCTGCAGTCATCTATTTTGTGTGATATAAATACAACCTCTCATGCTTTCTTTTGGTTACTATTTGTTTAGAATATCATTTTTGACTACTTTAGTTTCCACTTCATGGTTTCTTAAGTGAAATTGAGTTTCCTGTAAGCAGCATACTTTAGATCTTGTTTATAATTTTTTTAACCACTCTTTCTATATATATGGCATGTTAATTAACAAATTACTTAATTTGAAATTCTAATTTTAGTCTTTGTCTAAATAGGCAATAAGAACACCAATAAACGGCTAAATCACATTTTACTTATTATACTAATACTTTAATACCTTTAAATATTTGTCATCTTAGGCAGTATGGATCATCTAAAAGTCTTATTAAAATCCTTGTCATAAGAAAGAGAGAAAATATGATTAATCCTAACAAACCAAGCCTGTCACAGAATCAGAACAGGGTCAAAGAGGCCTCCAGCAGTCAGAGTGCAGTTTCATTTACTGAAGCACAAAGTATTCAGGTAATTCTAGAGAAAAGATTGGGCTGCTGGAGCATTTGGAGTTTTTACTGGACTTAAAGAACTGGCTATTCATTGAGGAAAGTGTGAGTCAGGTCCCTGGGTGTATCCACTGGTTTTTCAGAATATTGAAATGTGTTGACTAATTGAGAACATTGAAACTTACAGACTGAAATCCTATGGCTCTGCAATTCATATGTTAAAACTTTAATATCTTTAAACTCTGATATCACTATGTTCAAAGATAAGATCTTTCAAAAAGTAAATAAGGTAGTTTGTGCACGCTTAGTTATGTCTGACTCTTTGCAACCCTATACAGTCTCCTCTGCCCACTAGATTCTCCAGGTAAGAATACTGGAGTGGGTTGTCATTTTCTCATCTATGGGATCTTCACGACCCAGGGGGCAAACCCAGCTCTCCTGTGTCTTCTGCATTGACAGGTGGATTCTTTACCACTGATCAGTTCAGTCGCTCAGTCGTGTCTGACTCTTTGCAACCCCATGAAGTGCAACCCGCCAGGCCTCCCTGTCTATCACCAACTCCCGGAGTTTACTCAACTCATGTCCACTGAATCAATGATGCCATCCAACCATCTAAACCTCTGTCATCACCTTCTCCTCCCGCCTTCCATATTTCCAAGCATCAGGGTCTTCTCAAGTAAGTCAGTTTTTCGTATCAGGAGGCGAAGTATTAGAGCTTCAGCTTCAACTTTAGTCCTTCCAATGAATATTCAGGGGTGATTTCCTTTAGGATAGACTGCTTGGAGCTCCTTGTAGTCCAGGGGACTTTCAAGAGTCTTCTCCAACACCACAGTTTAAAAGCATCAATTCTTCCGTGCTCAGCTTTCTTTATAGTCCAAGTCTCACATCCATAAATGACTACTGGAAAAAACAAAGCTTTGACTAGACAGACATTTGTTGGCAAAGTAATGTCTCTGCTTTTTAATATGCTGTCTAGGTTGGTCATAACTTTTCATCCAAGGATTAAACATCTTTTAATTTCATGACTGTAGTCACTATCTACAGTGATTTTGGAGCCCCCCAAAATAAAGTCTGCCACTGTTTCCACTGTTTCCCCATCTATTTCCCATGAAGTGATGGGACCAGATGGCATGATCTTTGTTTTCTGAATGTTGAGTTTTAAGCCACCTTTTTCCCTCTCCTCTTTCACTTTCATCAAGGGGTTCTTTAGTTCTTCTTCACTTTCTGCCATAAGAGTGGTGTCATCTGCATATCTGAGGTTACTGATATTCCTCCTGGCAATCTTGGTTCCGGCTTGTGCTTCATCCAGCATTTCTCATGATGTACTCTGCATATAAGTTAAATAAGCAGGGTGACAATATACAGCCTTGACCTACTCCTTTCCCGATTTTTAAACAGTCTGTTGTTCCATGTCCAGTTCTAACTGTTGCTTCTTGACCTGTATACAGATTTCTCAAGAGGCAAGTCATGTGGTCTGGTATTCCCATCTCTTGAAGAATTTTCCACAGTCTGTTGTGATCCGTACAGTCAAAGGCTTTGGCATAGTCAATAAAGCAAAAGTAGATGTTTTTCTGGAACTCTTTCTTTTTCAATGATCCAATGGATGTTGGCAATTTGATCTCTGACTTCTCTGCCTTTTCTAAATCCAGCTTAAACATCTGAAAGTTCACAGTTCACATAATGTTGAAGCCTGGCTTGGAGAATTTTGAGCATTACTTTGCTGGCATGTGAGATGAGTGCAATTGTGTGGTAGTTTGAACATTCTGTGGCATTTGCTTTTTGGCAATTGGAATGAAAACTGACCTTTTCCAGTCCTGTGGCCACTGCTGAGTTTTCCAAATTTGTTGGCATATTGAGTTCAGCACTTTCACAGCATCATATTTTAGGATTTGAAATAGCTCAACTGGAATTCCATCACCTCCACTAGCTTTGTTCCTAGTGATGCTTCCTAAGTCCTTCTTGGCTTCGCATTCCAGGATGTCTGGCTCTAGATGAGTGATTACACCATCGTGATTGTCTGGGTCATGAAGATCTTTTTTGTATAGTTCTTCTGTGTATTCTTGCCACCTCTTCTTAATATCTTTTGTTTCTGTTAGGTCCATAGCATTTCTGTCCTTTATCGAGCCCATCTTTGCATGAAATGTTCCCTTGGTATCTCTAATTTTCTTGAAGAGATCTCTAGTCTTTGCCATTCTATCGTTTTCCTCTATTTCTTTATACTGATCACTGAGGAAGGCTTTCTTCTCTCTCCTTGCCATCTTTGGAACTCTGCATTCAAATGGGCCTATCTGTTTTTTTCTCCTTTGCTTTTCACTTCTCTTCTTTTCACAGCTATTTGTAAGGCCTCCTCAGACAGCCATTTTGCTTTTTTGCATTTCTTTTTCTTGAGGATGATCTTGATTCCTCTCTCCTATACAGTGTCATGAACCTCCATCCATAGTTCAGGCACTCTGTCTATCAGATCTAATACCTTTGATCTATTTCTCACTTTCACTGTATAATCATAAGTAATTTTATTTAGGTCATACCTGAATGGTCTAGTGGTTTTCCCTTCTTTGTTCAGTTTAATCTGAATTTGGCTTTACCACTGAGCCACCCCGATATCATAAGGATATGAGAGAAGTACATTGTGGTAGTTTCTTATAAGAAGAGGAAGAATAGCCAGTTAAATATTTTCACAGAGAAAATACTACGTGAGGACACAGCAAGATGACAGACATTTGCAATCCGAGAACACAAACCTCAGGAGAAATTATACCTGCTATCCTCTCATTCTTGGACTTTCCAGCCCATAGAACTATGAAAAATTACATTTCTATTTTTTAATCCACTAGTCTGTAGTAAATTTTTGGAAGCCCAAGCAAACTAACACAGGACATATTGCTTCATATCTTGACATAGACTTTGGAGATTACATGTTTCCCAGAGAAGCCCTAAATCAATATGATCTTGGTCAGATTAAGTTAGACATAACTGTGTAATGTGTGAATCAGAGACCAGCAACCTTCTTGTTCCTCATGGTACTTATCCATTTGAAAATATATATTAACTCCCAAATAATCCTTTGAGAAAGAATGGTGACAGCTCAGGAATAAACTTCATGTGCCTGCCTGAGGTGTGAGGTGAGGTGACTGTGCAAATTGAGAAGGCAAATTGTTCTTTGAAATTCAGCAGCACCAGCTAGAATAAAGATGGAAATAGCACCATCAAGGATGGTTAAGTAATCACCATGAATGACTTGTTTCAACAGAACAGACCACCAGTTACACCATCCAGAACACAGCCCAGTGAAGACAATCTATATTCCCTAGGATAGCCCAGTGGCTAAGAAAGTAAAGAATCCACCTGCAGTGTAGGAGACCTGGGTTTGGGAAGACCCCCTGGAAAAGGAAATGGCAACCCACTCCAGTATTCTTTCCTGGAGAATCCCAGGGACAGAGGAGCCTAGTGGGCTGCCATCTATGAGGTCCACAGAGTCGGACACAACTGAAGTGACTTAGCAGCAGCAGCAGCAGTCTCACTCTTACACACATAGATGAAGACTTAAACAGGATTTTAAGTTAATTACATAAACAAATCAGAAAAGCTCCTTACTTTAGTGGACATCACTACCAATAAATGTGTTCATTGTTATTAAGTAGCTAAGTCATGTTTGACTTTTTGAGACCCCGTGGACTGCAACATGCTAGGCTTTCCTGTCCTTCACTATCTCCCTGTGTTTGCTCAAACTCACGTCCACTGAGTCAGTGATGTCATCCAACCATCTCATTCTCTGTAGCCCTCTTCTCCTCCTGCCTTCAATCTTTTCCAGCATCAGGGTCTTTTACTGAAGAACAAATATTTTTAATAATTTATCTTGATGTCAAGTATTAAATCCTTTCAGGTTTTACTTTACATTTGATGATATCTGAAAGAATTGTGCAGCATAGGAATTGTAAAGATCAGTAAATGGTTTACAAGAACTAAGGATGTTATATGAGCTAATAATAATGATATCAATTTCAAAACAATTAAACATATACATGGACACACAAGTACACTCATACATATAATGCCCCTCAAAGCTCACTTACTATGACATGCATTTCTATTAATCACTTTAAATAATATTTTTTCTGGTAATTTTTGTGCAGAGGTTCTTCATAGGCACACATGTTGCTGATCCACTACTTCGTACACCATACCGGTTTGTCGAAGAATGGCTTCTATCTAGTCAGTTTTTATCAAATGTGAAGAATTCTATCTCTACCTCTGCACAGATTACATCAAAGCTAAGTTTTTTTCCTAGGAACTTTGTATCATCAAATTGTATGCTTTTATTAACATGCCTGATTGTATGGGATTTATGAGATTCTCCTAAGCTTAGAACTGGGGGATATTCCCTTTCTCTCTGTCTTTCTTTCTTTCTCTCTCTTCTCATTTGTAAATCTTTATTGATAGTGTTCTGAAATTTCATGTCAATTTTTCTTTCTTATGGTGCTGTAAACTTGAACATCTTTTACAGTATTCAAGTGCATGGCATTCAGGCTTGAGAATTTATTTCTTTTTTGGTTAATAATGTCTCTTCTGATTTCCCTCATCTTTCTCTCACTCTCATTTTCTCTTTTTTATCAATGTTCATTCAGCAATAGATTCAACAGGTAATTGGGTGAAATTAGATTGAGTTTTGATTGGAGATAGTTGATTACTGCTAATATTTCCTGTGTGTGTCTCTACTATAATGATGATAAACATTTGTGGAACAGAACGTTTCTGGGATCTGGGGATAAAGTCACTTTTTATGGAAGTTAAGATCTCTGTGAATTTTTAAAACTTCGCATAAAATAAGGAGAATTATATTTAACAAACTTTGAGAGGATTATACAAGCTGTTGGCCTAACTTACAATGTTATGGAATTTCCTAGCCTAAAAGCACTTAAAGGAGTTTGTTAGGTTAAAAGGTCGGCACTGCAGAGTCCAGATTAGTGTAGATGGCAGGTAGAGACTTATGCAGTATGTGATCTGAGAATCAGGTAATGGAAATAAATATAAGGGTAGTGGGGTATGTATTATTAAAAAAACAATTTGTTACACAATTATTAAATGTTTTATTCAGTAACTGCTTTAATATTGCCCCTTCCAGATTCATTTACCCTATTTCTCCCATGTTTCCTCACTTTGGGATGTTTAGTATATTTATTGTACTTCTTTTAAGCTAACAACTATATTACATGCTTTGAATTTAGAGGTACTTCACCTGGAAAGAAACAAAATTATACATTATCTGTTTTAAGTAATATTGTTTTTAAACACAAGTTTATCCTGTTTCTAGACTTAAGAACATCCTGTAAAATGACTTCATACACTATCAATTAAGTGCCTTATATTAACCTCTCTTTCTATATTGTAGTATAAAACATGTGGTGGGGCTTCCAAGTTGTGCTAGTGGTAAAGAACCAGCCTGCCAAAACACAGGAGACATAAGAGACATGGGTTCAGGGACCCATGGGTCAGGAAGGTCCCCTGGAGGAGTGCATGGCAACTCACTCCAGTATTCTTGCCTGGAAACTCCTAAGACAGAGGAGTCCATAGGGTCACAAAGTGTCAGACACAACCGAAGTGACTTAGCACACATCCACACACATATGACATGTGGGAAAAGTTCTTGTTGACAAAACTTTCCAAGGGTTTCTAATTATTTCCTTAAAATAAAATTTCTAGGACTAGAATAGCCAGATCAAAGGGCATGAATATATTAATGACTTTTCAGATGTATGGGAAAAAATTGGCCTGCAGAAATACAGCATCAATGTATTTCTCATCCTCAGTGAAATACTAATGCAATAATGGCTATTGTTTCATAATTGAAAAATTGCAATTCAATAAAATCATAAATGTTAAAAATTATAAATTTATAGAGCTAGAAGATAACTTAATAATTTAATATGGTCAATTAATTTAGTTAATGTGGTGATTGGGTTCAAATCAGTTAACTGAAATGAGTAATTATATGTTACTGAGGAAACAGAAACATAACTAAAATCTAGATTTTTTGCATAAAACCTAAGTTCCAGTATTTCCTTGGTATAAATTTTTTATAGAATTTCAAATGCCTACTTATATGTTGTATATATCTCAGAATTAGAAATAAAGTAAGTGATATTCCTATACCACTGCCAAGATGAAACTATAATTTTACAGCTAAAATTGATTTCTTATTATATCTATCCTAGCTGACAACTTGAATGAACATCTTTATTAGTCTGAGAAAACAATGGAGCAATTTTTTCCCAAAGTGCCTAATAGTCAGGACTGGGCTGTTTTTGAAAGGCTAACAAACATGGTGAGATAATAGAATGGGAAAGACTAGAGATCTCTTCAAGAAAATTAGAGATACAAAGGGAATATTTCATGCAAAGATGGGCACAATAAAGGACAGAAACAGTATGGACCTAACAGAAGCAGGAGATATTAAGAAGAGGGGGCAAGAATACACAGAAGAACTATACAAAAAGATCTTCATGGCCCAGATGACCACGATGGTGTGATCACGCATCTACAATCAGACATTCTGGAATGCGAAGTCAAGTGGGCCTTAAGAAGCATCACTACGAACAAAGCTACTGGAGGTGATGAATTCCAGTTGAGTTATTTCAAATTCTAAAAGATGATGCTATGAAAGTGCTGCACTCAATATGCCAACAAATTTGGAAAACTCAGCAGTGGCCACAGGACTGGAAAAGGTCAGTTTTCATTCCAATCCCCCAAAAAGACAATAGCAAATAAAGTTTAAACTACTGAACAATAGCACTCATCTCACAGGCTAACAAAGTAATGCTCAAAATTCTCCAAGCCAGGCTTCAACAGTACATGAACCATGGACTTCCAGATGTTCAAGCTGGATTTAGAAAAGGCAGAGGAATCAGAGATTGAATTGACAACATCCGTTGGATCATAAAAAAAGCAAAAGAGTATCAGAAGAACTCCTATTTCTGTTTTATTGACTATGCCAAAGCTTTGACTGTGTGGATCACAACAGACTGTGAAAAATTCTACAAGAGATGGGAATACCAGACCACCTGACCTGCCTCCTGAGGAATCTGTACACAGGTCAGGAAGCAACAGTTAGAACTGGACATGGAACAACAGACTGGTTCCAAATTGGGAAAAGAATACATCAAGTCTGTATATTGTCACTCTGCTTATTTAACTTACATGCAGAGTACATCATGAGAAACGCTGGACTGGATGAAGCACAAATTGAAATTAAGTTTGCAGGGAGAAATATCTATGACCTAAGATATGCAGATGACACCACCCTTATGGCAGAAAGCAAAGAAGAACTGAAGACCTTTTGATAAAAGTGAAAAAGGAAAGTGAAAAAGTTGGCTTGAAGCTCAACATTCAGAAAACTAAGATCATGGCATCCAGTACCATCACTTCATGGCAAATAGATGGGGAAACAATGGAAACAGTGGTAGAGTTTTTTGGGGAGAAGGGCCCCAAAATCACTGCAGATGGTGACTGCAGACATGAAATTAAAAGACGCTTGCTACTTGGAAGAAAAGCTATGATCAACCTAGACAGCATGTTAAAAAGCAGAGACATTACTTTGCCAACAAAGGTCCATCTAGTCAAGGCTGTGGTTTTTCCAGTAGTCATGTATGGATGTGAGAGTTGGACTATAAAGAAAGCTGAGTGCCAAAGAATTGATGCTTTTGAACTGTGGTGTTGGAGAAGACTCTTGAGAGTCCCTTGGACTGCAAGGAGATCCAACCAGTCCATCTTAAAGGAGATCCATTCTGAATATTCATTGGAAGGACTGATGTTGAAGCTGAAACTCCACTATTTTGGCCACCTGATGTGAAGAACTGCAAAACCCTGATGCTGGGAAAGATTGAAAGGAGGAGGAGAAGGGAATGACAGAGGATGAGATGGTTGGATGGCATCACTGACTCAATGGATGAGTTTGAGTAAGTTCTGGGAGTTGGTGATGGACTGGAAGGCTTGGCATGCCACAGACCATGGGGTTGCAAAGAGTCAGACACTACTGAGTGACTGAACTGAAATGAATAGAGATAACTTTATGGATATATTTAGACTTAACAGACTTCTTTAGTTAAAAAGATGTTTGAATATGCACAACATATATAAGACAAAAAGTAATGTATCAGTTTTTAAAAAGTATTAGTTTATTGTAGACTGTATATTAAGATGATGAAAGTCCAAGACTAGCTTTGTCTATAGCTCAATCATTTTTATTAATGTCAACTTGTAAACTTTACCATACACTTATTCAATGTGTATGCATTGCCTAAAAATAGTTTGATATTGTTTTCAGTTAAAAACTAATCCAGCTTCCATATATAAAAACATATAATCTGTAAACACAGACAATTTTATTTCTTCCTTTCCAATTCTTTGATATCTTTTTTTCTTGTTTTCCTTTCCCAATCTTCTTTCTTTCCATCTTTTATCACTCAAAGTGAAAGTGAAATTCGCTCAGTCAGGTTTGACTCTTTCTGACCTCATGGATATACAGCCCATGGAATTCTCCAGCCCAGAATACTGGAGTGGGTAGCTATTCCCTTCTCTAAGAGATCTTCCTAACCCAGGTCTCCTACATTGTGGGCAGATTCTTCACCAGCTGAACCACTACGGAAGCCTAAGAACACTGAAGTGGGTACCCTATCCCTTCTCCAGTGCATCTTCCTGACCCAGGAGTTGAACGGGGTTTCCTACACTGCAGCCAGATTCTTTACCAGCTGAGCTACAAGGGAAGCCCTCTATCACTCTAAAGTAGCAATAAGGTCATGCTCATAAACACATTCACACATGTGTGCACATACACTACAAACAAGGAATTGTTCCCTTTTCTATTTTACAAATGTTGGGTCATTGCACCGAGAAGTTACTTTTTCTCCATAAACAATGTAACATGAGAATTCTTACCATTTACTAGACAAAGACTTGACTAACTCTTTTCTAATTGATCTTTGTGTAATTCTTGTATGTATCATTCTTGAATTATGATCAGATCAGATCAGATCAGTCGCTCAGTCGTGTCCGACTCTTTGCGACCCCATGAATCGCAGCACGCCAGGCCTCCCTATCCATCACCAACTCCCGGAGTTCACCCAGACTCACGTCCATCGAGTCAGTGATGCCATCCAGCCATCTCATCCTCTGTCGTCCCCTTCTCCTCCTGCCCCCAATCCGTCTCAGCATTAGAGTCTTTTCCAATAAGTCAACTCTTCGCATGAGGTGGCCAAAGTACTGGAGTTTCAGCTTTAGCATCATTCCTTCCAAAGAAATCCCAGGGCTGATCTCCAGAATGGACTGGTTGGATCTCCTTGCAGTCCAAGGGACTCTCAAGAGTCTTGTCCAACACTACAGTTCAAAAGCATCAATTCTTCGGTGCTCAGCCTTCTTCACAGTCCAACTCTAACATCCATACGTGACCACAGGAAAAACCATAGCCTTGACTAGACGAACCTTTGTTGGCAAAGTAATGTCTCTGCTTTTGAATATGCTATCTAGGTTGGTCATAACAGTATCTTTTATTTCTTCATATAGAGCTCCAAAATTAAAATTGTTTGGCTTTTGTATTTGGGAACTTTTAATTTGAAGTTATCTTGAAATTCCCTTACAAGTAGAGATATTGAAAGTACCTTTAAATGTATGTGCTGCCATGCTTATTTTGTGAAATTTCTAGTCAAAGTTCTTTGATTCACTTTTCTTTAGATATTGTTATCTTTCCCTTACAATTGACAGAAAAAAATTCTGTATATTTTAGTAGAACTATTTATCTTTAATACACCTTTTAAAATACTTTCCCATTCACTTTGATTTTCATTTTTGAAAAATTTCTGCATGTTTAAAAATATATGAATTTAAATATTTATTTTCCAAATTTCCTATTATTCTTATAGCACCATTCCTAAGTTTCTATTTCTGAGTTTGATACGTAACAAAAGTTTTCTTTATAATTCAATGAGAAAGCTATTTTTGTTTTAAAAAATTGTGATTTCATAATTAACTGTACACCTGGACTAAAAATTTGACTTCTTCCTCACATTTCATAAAAATGCATTATTCAGATAAATAACATTTAAATATAAGGAAAAAAGACTTCTGGAAAAGATATTAAAAGATATGTGTAATATATCTGTATTTTACACCATTGCTTACTTTCAATATTTTTAAGTTTTTATATTCCAAAGTTCTATATTTAAATCAGAATAAAATATAATTTGTTAATGTTAGCCAAAACTGTTAATAACTATGTAGATATATGTATTGTATACATAGAGGAATAAATGAATGATGTCTAAATAGGTGAATATATGAAAGAATATTAATAAAATAACAATTTTAAAATTAAATATTTGCATGTTAAAACATTTTTTATCTCTGAATTACCTACTTTCCTAAAGTTTAAAAAATATATTGTACTTTTTAATTTTAATATATTTTAAGAACTGTAGTGATCATTTAATATTCACCAATACAATTTCTGCATTTTCACTTTCTTATTTTGTGATCTATGTTTTTAAATTGATGGAATATTTTAAATATAAGTATTATTTACATATTTTATTTTGCTCTATTATCTCTCCTTTCCTTGATTGTTCATTTTTCTTTTTGACTTTTTGCACCTCTCTAATTATATTAATATTCCCCTGTGACTCAACTTTTTGAGACTGGGATTGTAATTTCTCAAAGGTAAGTTCATTTCTACCCACAGACTAACCTCAGCAAAGATGCTAAAATACTAGGCAGATACTTTCAAGTTTTCTTTTATGGGTGTGATAGATGATTTCTGGTCTCATCCCAAATATTTCATCCTTGATCCAGTCCTGTAGCCTAAACTACAGTTTTCCTATGATGGCATTTTCACTACAATCATTCAAGAGTGCATCTGATCTTTGCCCCCATCAGATAAATCATGACAACTGCTAATCACTAAGTGGTCTAGCTATTAATTTTTGATATCCAGAAAAATTTTATTGAATTAAAACTTTCAAAATTATATTTATTGACTGTATCATTTTGACATACATATTTGGGGAGTGAGGTGGGACTTCTTACATTTGTTAAGTCTTCTTGTCCACAATTGTTTTTCACTAATTACCTGTAGATAGATATGACATATTGCCATATCCTTAATGCATAAGTCATACTTCAATTTGTCTTGAATCTTATTAAAGTACTGCTATTAGTAGTTTCTAGGATTTATTTCAATCCAAAGAATTTACATATACCATAGATAACTAGAAAATATTTTTGGTTGTTTTAACTTACTTATTTACCAATTCAAAGTTTTATATGTAGAATTTCTTTTAAAAATGCAGTGACATAAAGGAAATTAATTTGTTATTTTTTTATGAGTTGAGTTTCTTTAAGAAATATATGGAGATGGAATGGAAAATAAGTTGTATCCTAGTTTTTTGGAAACAGTTCATGTAATTTCCAAAAGTTGTGAGAATTTTAAAGTAGAACAAACTATAGTTATCTAAGTAGATGTTAGAGACATATTATAATTTAAATTTATACATTCTAAAATTTGCTAAACATTTAAGGTAAGATAAACATATGTTATAGTGTGACAATATTTCATGGGATTAATAGCTAAAATGAAGCAATGTCATTCTGCTTTTAATTCTGTTATCTTCCAGCTCCTGAGTGTTTTTTAATAACTCTTTTTTGCACACTAAAGGTTGACTCAAACTTTGTTTCAGGTTTTCCAGTTACAATGTATATATTTTCCAAAAGAATTCTACAGTTTGAACTCAGAATTAGGCCATAATCCCAGGGCTGCTCCAAAGTCTGACAATCCAAGACTGAAAAAGAACATCAAATGTCTCTTGTTCAGGAAAAAAGTGTCCTCTGGATCAACATTAGCCAGGCACACTTTGCCACAACAAGATCATTAAAATATTTAATTTGATCTTTTCCTGAGCTCATGTAAATCTCCCCTCCCCTCAAAATTAAAGTCACAGAAGAATGATAACCATCACTGTTTAAAATAAAAAGATTTGAAAGAGACAAAGTTAGGCTACATTTTACAGGGAAATGCAATTTTTAGAAATAAATATGTACATAGTAGTTATCATAATCCATAGGAAAAGGTCTTAAATTCAGTTAGATAAAAAGATAGGGGGCATAACATCACTGAAATAAGAGGAGATATTGCCAGGAATGAACAAGATAAGGAGAATATGCACAGTATTTTCATAGTTCCAGTGGGTGAATGTGGTGAACTATGAGTTGAAATCTATCTAATTGGCAGAGAATTCCAAATGAAGCCACATTGTGCAGGTATCACTTCTGGACGTCCATGTTCAGGGTAACTTTCTGACACTAACAAAACATAATTAAAAAAAAAACAAAACATACAAATGAAGCAAATAGCTAAAAGTGGAAGAGATCATGCTGGGGAAATGTTTATAAAGGAATTTAAGAGATATTTGAATAGTGGTAAAAGATTAAGATCACACAGAGAAGATACATATTAATAGAAAATGATGCCTTCTGGGTTACTTTAGCTGTTCTAGTTGGTGGAATAGGAGGTAATCCAGGCTGTAGATGACTGTGGTAATCCAGTGTGAGAGACACACTGTAGATTTTATTTGATTACTGTTATGAGTTCTGGTAATAAGCCTGATTGTTCAAAAAATTTGAAGATCTTTCTGATTTAATTATCTCCTTGCTACTTCCAGGAAAGGATTCCATTCACAGGGCCTAGGATAAATAGAAGGGAAATTTTATATTATATATATATATATATATATATATATATGGAGGCCTGGCGTGCTGCAATTCATGGGGTCGCAAAGAGTTGGACACGACTGAGTGACTGAACTGAACATATATATATCCCTTTAACTTATATAAATAAGTATCTATACAAATCACAATTATTTTAAGAATTTAGAGAGATGAGTAGAGAGATCATAATGACTACAGGAAAATGAGAATACTACAGGGAAAAAGTATCATTGTTTATTTTCTCTAAATAAAATTTAAATTTACCAAGAATTGGGACTACCTTATCATATATATCTCTTCTTGCGATTCTTTGGAACTCTGCATTCAGATGCTTATATCTTTCCTTTTTTCCTTTGCTTTTTGCTTCTCTTCTTTTCACAGCTATTAGTAAGGCCTCCCCAGACAGCCATTTTGCTTTTTGCATTTCTTTTCCATGGGGATGGTCTTGATCCCTGTCTCCTGTACAATGTCATGAACCTCTGTCCATAGTTCATCAGGCACTCTATCTATCAGATCTAGTCCCTTAAATCTATTTCTCACTTCCACTGTATAATCATAAGGGATTTGATTTAGGTCATACCTGAATGGTCTAGTGGTTTTCCTGACTTTCTTCAATTTAAGTCTGAATTTGGCAATAAGGAGTTCATGATCTGAGCCACAGTCAGCTCCCGGTCTTGTTTTTGCTGACTGTATAGAGCTTCTCCAACTTTGGTTGCAAAAAATATAATCAATCTGATTTCAGTGTTGACCATCTGGTGATGTCCATGTGTAGATCTTCTCTTGTGTTGTTGGAAGAGGGTGTTACCTATGACCAGTGCGTTCTCTTGGCAAAACTCTATAGCTTTTGCCCTGCTTCATTCCATATTCCAAGGCCAAAGTTGCCTATTACTCTGGGTGTTCCTTGAATTCCTACTTTTGCATTCCAGTCCCCTATAATGAAAAGGACATCTTTTTTGGGTGTTAGTTCTAAAAGGTCTTGTAGGTTTTCATAGAACCATTCAATTTCAGCTTCTTCAGCATTTCTGGTTGGGGCATAGACTTGGATTACTGTGATACTGAATGGTTTGCCTTGGAAACGAACAGAGATCATTCTGTCATTTCAGACTTTATTTTTCTGGGCTCCAAAATCACTGCAGATGGTGATTGCAGCCATGAAATTAAAAGATGCTTGCTCCTTGGAAGGAAAGTTATGACCAACCTAGTTCAGTTCAGTTCAGTCCCTCAGTCGTGTCCAACTCTTTGAGACCCCATAAATCGCAGCACACCAGGCTTCCCTGTCAATCACCATCTCCTGGAATTCACTCAAACCCATGTCCATCGAGTTGGTGATGCTACCCAGCCATCTCAATCTCTGTCGTCCCCTTATTCTCCTGCCCCCAATCCCTCCCAGCATCACAGTCTTTTCCAATGAGTCAACTCTTCAGGTGAGGTGGCCAAAGTATGGGAGTTTCAGCTTTAGCATCATTCCTTCCAAAGAAATCCCAGGGCTGATCTCTTTCAGAATGGACTGGTTGGATCTCCCTGCAGTCCAAGAGACTCTCAAGAGTCTTCTCCAACACCACAGTTCAAAAGCATCAATTCTTCTGTGCTCAACTTTCTTCACAGTCCAACTCTCGCATCCATACATGACCACTGGAAAAACCATAGCCTTGACTAGACGAACCTTTGTTGGCAAAGTAATGTCTCTGCTTTTCAATATGTTATGTAAGCGTCTTTTAATTTCATGCCTTCAGTCACCATCTTCCGTGATTTTGGAGCCCAAAAAGATAAAGTCTGACACTGTTTCCCCATCTATTTCTCATGAAGTGATGGGACCAGACGCCATGATCTTTGTTTTCTGAATGTTGAACTTTAAACCAACTTTTTCACTCTCCTCTTTCACTTTCATCAAGAGGCTTTTTAGTTCCTCTTCACTTTCTGCCATAAGGGTGGAGTCATCTGCATTTCTGAGGTTATTGATATTTCTCCCAGAAATCTTGATTCTAGCTTGTGCTTCTTCTACCCAGCATTTCTCATGATGTGCTTTGCATATAAGTTAAATAAGCAGGGTGACAGTATACAGCCTTGACGTACTCCTTTACCTATTTGGAACCAGTCTGTTTTTCCATACCCAGTTCTAACTGTTGCTTCCTGACCTGCATACAGGTGTCTTAAGAGGCAGGTCAGGTGGTCTGGTATTCCCATCTCCTTCAGAATTTTCCACAGTTTACTGTGATCCACACAGTCAAAGGCTTTGGCATAGTCCTTAAAGCAGAAATAGATGTTTTTCTGGAACTCTTCCTTTTTTGATGATCCAGAAGATGTTGACAATTTGATCTCTGGTTCCTCTGCCTTTTATAAAACCAGCTTGAACATCTGGAAGTTCACGGTTCACCTATTGCTGGAGCCTGGCTTGGAGCATTTTGAGCATTACTTTACTAGCGTGTGAGATTAGTGTAATTGTGTGGTAGTTTGAGCATTCTTTGGCATTGCCTTTCTTTGGGATTGGAATGAAATCTGACCTTTTACAGTCCTGTGCCTACTGCTGAGTGTTCCAAATTTGGTGGCATATTGAGTGCAGCACTTTCACAGCATCATCTTTTAGGATTTGAAATAGCTCAACTGGAATTCCATCACCTCCACTAGCTTTGTTTGTAGTGATGCTTCCTAAGGCCCACTTGACTTCCCATTCCAGGATGTCTGGCTCTAGGTGAGTGATCACACCTCGTGATTATCTTGGTCATGAAGATCTTGTTTGTACAGTTCTTTTGTGTATTCTTGCCACCTCTTCTTAATATCTTCTGCTTCTGTTAGGTCCATACCATTTCTGTCCTTTATCAAGCCCATCTTTGCATGAAATGTTCCCTTGGTATGTCTAATTTTCTTGAATTATCTGACAGACCGATATCTGACAGAATGTGGTCCACAGTAGAAGGAAATGGCAAACCACTTCAGTATCTTGCCTTGAGAACCCCATGAACAGTATGAAAAGGTAAAATGATAGGATACTGAAAGAGGAACTCCCCAGGTCAGTAGGTGCCCAATATTCTACTGGAGATCATTGGAGAAATAACTCCAGAAAGAATGAAGGGAAGGAGCCAAAGCAAAAAACAATACTCAGTTGTGGATGTGACTGGTGATAGAAGCAAGGTCTGATGTTGTAAAGAGCAATATTGCCTAGGAACCTGGAATGTTAGGTCCATGAATCAAGGCAAATTGGAAGTGGTCAAACAGGAGATGGCAAGAGTGAACGTCGACATTCTAGGAATCAGCAAACTAAAATGGATGGAATGGGTGAATTTAACTCAGATGACCAACCTAGATAGCATATTAAAAAGCAGAGACATTACTTTGCCAACAAAGGTCCGTCTAGTCAAGGCTATGGTTTTTCCAGTAGTCATGTATGGATGTAAGAGTTGGACTGTGAAGAAAGCTGAGTGCCGAGGAATTGATGCTTTTGAACTGTGGTGTTGGAGAAGACTCTTGAGAGTCCCTTGGACTGCAAGGAGATCCAACCAGACCATTCTAAAGGAGACCAGTCCTGGGTATTCTTTGGAAGGAATGATGCTAAAGCTGAAACTCCAGTTCTTTGGCCACTCATGCAAAGAGTTGACTCATTGGAAAAGACTCTGATGCTGGGAGGGATTGGGGACAGGAGGAAAAGGGGACAACAGAGGAAGAGATGGCTGGATGGCATCACCGACTCGATGTGAGTTTGCGTGAACTCCAGGAGTTGGTGATGGACAGAGAGGTCTGGCATGCTGCAATTCATGGGGTCGCAAAGAGTCAGATATGACTGAGCGACTGAACTGAACTATCATATATATATTTTGTGCCTTTATATTACTTGCCATAGGTTTCAAGTTAAAATAAATTCTCAGTGAATATATGATTAATATTTTCTTGAAACTTACTAGTGTTTTTTTTGCAAGAGATTTCTTTTATTTTAACAAGTCATCTTTTGACTTTATTCGAAAACAGCATGAAAGATGGGTTATTTCTGTAGAACAGTTTATCTATTTGGCTTTGCTTCTCAATGATTGAAAATAAATTTCCTGTGGATTTACATGTTTTACTGCAGTAAATCAAATAGAGCAAAGAGTAAGAAATATTACACCTGAGTTTCTCCATATTTGTTTCATTAATTTATCCATACTCATTGAATTCTAATATATAATTGACCATCTCAGTTATAGATAAAAGTGTATGCCAATCCTGATAGTTCCTGCTTCTTGTTATCATACCCTAGTTTATAAAATTTGTTTTTATTACCATATTCTTACTCTTAACTTCAAAATTTCCAATGCCAGATTTACTCAACTCAGTTAAGTTCAGTTCAGTCACTCAGTCCTGTCCAACTCTTTGAGACCCCATGGACTGCAGCATGCCAAGCTTCCCTATCCATCACCAACTTCCTGGAACTTACTGAAACTTATGTCCATTGAGTAAGTGATGCCATAAAAGCATCTCATCCTCTGTCATCCCCTTCTCCTCCCACATTCAATCTTTCCCAACATCAGGGTCTTCTCCAATGGGTCAGTTATTCACATCAGGTTGACAGTATTGGAGTTTCAGCTTCAGCATCAGTCCTTCCAATGAATATTCAAGACAGATTTCCTTTAGGATTGACAGGTTGGATCTCCTTGCAGTCCAAGGGACTCTCAAGAGTCTTCGCCAACACTGCAGTTCAAAAGCGTCAGTTCTTTGGCAGTCAACTTTCTCTATAGTCCAACTCTCACATCTATACATGACTACTGGGAAAACCATAGTTTTGACTAGATGGGCCTTTATTGGCAAAGAAATGTTTCTGCTTTTTAATATGCTGTCAGGTTGATCATAGCTTTTCTTCCAAGGAGCAAGTATCTTTTAATTTCAAGGCTGCAGTCACCATGTGCAGTGATTTTGGAACCCCCCCTCTATAAGTAAAATCTCTCACTGTTTCCATTGTTTCCCCATCTATTTGCCATGAAGTGATGTGACTGGATGCCCATGATCTTAGTTTTCTGAATGATGAGTTTTAAGCCAACTTTTTCATTCTCCTCTTTCAATTTCATCAAGAGGTCTTTAGTTCTTCTCCACTTTCTGCCAGAAGTGTGGTGTCATCTGCATATCTGAGGTTGCTGATATTTCTCCCGGCCATCTTGATTCCAGCTTGTGCTTCATCCAGTCCAGCATTCTCATGATGTACTTTGCATATAAGTTAAATAAGCAGGGTGACAATATATAGCCTTGACGTACTCCTTTTCTGATTTCAAACCAGTCTGCAGTTCCATGTTCGGTTCTAACTTTTGCTTCTTGACCTGTACAGATTTCTCAGGAGGCAAGTCAGGTGGTCTGGTATTCCAATCTCTTTCAGAATTTTCAACAGGTTACTGTGATCCACACAGTCAAAGGCTTTGGTATAGTCAATAAAGCAGAAGTAGATATTTTTCTAGGACTCTCTTGCTTTTTCTATGATCCAATGGATATAGGCAACTTGAATACTGGATCCGCTGCCTTTTCTAAAACCAGCTTGAACATCCAGAAGTTCATGATTAATGTACTGTTGAAGCCTGGCTTGGAGAATTTTGAGCATTACTTTGCTAGCATGTGAGATGAGTGCGATTGTGTAGTAATTTGAAAATTTTTGGCTTTGCCTTTATTTGGGATTAGAATGAAAACTGACCTTTTCCAGCCCTGTGGCCACTGCTGAGTTTTCCAGATTTGCTGGCATACTGAGTGCAACACTTTCACAGCATTATCTTTTAGGATTTGAAATAACTCACCTGGAATTCCATCACCTCTACTAACTTTGTTCATAGTGATGGTTCCTATGGCCCACTTGACTTTGAATTCCAGGATGTCTGGCTCTAGGTGAGTGATCACTTTATTGTGGTTATCTGGGTAATGAAGATTTTTTTGTATAGTTCCTCTGTGCATTCTTGTCAACTCTTCTTAATACCTTCTGCTTCTGTTAAGTCCATACCATTTCTATACTTTATTGTGCCCATCCTTGCTGAAATGTTTTTTCATTCAGTTCAGTCACTCATATTTATCTGATTCTTAGAGACCCTATGGACCACAGCTCTCCAGGCCTCCCTGTCAAACACCAACTCTCGGAGTTTACTCAAACTCATCTCCACTGAGTCAGTGATCCCATCTAACCATCTGATCCTCCATCTTCCCTTTCTCTGGCCCTCAATCTTTCCCAGCATCAGGGTCTTTTCCAATGAGTTGGATCTTCCAATCAGGTGGCCAAAGTATTGGAGTTTCAGTTTCAACATCAGTCCTTCCAAAGAACACCCAGGACTGATTTCCCTTAGGATGCACTGGTTGGATCTCCTTGCAGTCCAAGGGACTCTCAAGAGTCTTCTTCAACACCACAGTTCAAAAGCATCAATTCTTTGGCCCTCTGCTTTCTTTACAGTCCAACTCTCACATCCATACGTGACTACTGGAAAAACCATAGCCTTGACTAGATGGACCTTTGTTGGCAAAGTAATGTCTCTGCTTTTTAATATGCTGTCAGGTTGGTCATAACTTTCTTTCCAAGGAGTAAGCCTCTTTTAATTTCATGGCTGCAGTCACCATCTGCAGTGATTTTGGAGACCCCCAAAAATAAAATCTGCCACTGTTCCCACTGTTTCCCCATTTATTTGCCATGAAGTGATGGGCCAGATGCCATGATCTTCGTTTTCTGAATGTTGAGCTGTAAGCCATCTTTTTCACTCTCCTCTTTCACTTTCATCGAGGTCTTTAGTTCTTCTCCACTTTCTACCATAAGGGTGGTGTCATCTTCATACCTGAGGTTACTGTTATTTTTCCCGTCCATCTTGATTCTGGCTTGTGCTTTTTCCAGCCCAGCATTTCTCATGATGTACTCTGCATATAAGTTAAATAAGTAGGGTGACAATATATAGTCTTGATGTACTCCTTTTCCTGTTTGGAATCAGTCTGCTCTTTCATGTCCAGTTCTAACTTTTGCTTCTTGACTTGGATACAGATTTCTTAAGAGGCAGGTCAGGTGGTCTGGTATTCCCATCTCCTTCAGAATTTTCCACAATTTATTGTGATCCACACAGTCAAAGGCTTTGGCATAGTCAATAAAGCAGAAATAGATGTTTTTCTGAAACTCTCTTGCTTTTTTGATGATCCAACGGATGTTGGGGATTTGATCTCTGACTCCTCAGTATTCAAGGCAACACAAATACTGCTTCCTCTGCCTTTTCTAAAACCAGCTTGAACATCTGGAAGTTCACAGTTCATGTGTTGTTGAAGCCTGGCTTGGAGAATTTTGAGCATTACTTTACTGGCGTGTGAGGTGAGTAAATTGTGTGGTATTTTGAACATTCTTTGGCATTGCCTTTCTTGGAGACTAGAATGAAAACTGACCTTTTCCAGTCCTGTGGCCACTGCTGAGTTTTCCAAATTTGTTGGCATATTGAGTGCAGCACTTTCATAGCATCATCTTTTAGGATTTGAAATAGCTCAACTGGAATTCCATCACCTTCACTAGCTTTGTTCATAGTGATGCTTCTTAATGCCCACTTGACGTCACATTCCAGGATGTCTGCTTCTAGATGAGTGATCACACCCTCGTGATTATCTTGGTAGTGAAGATCTCTTTTTGTACAGTTCTCTATATTCTTGCCACCTCTTCTTAGTATGTTGTGCTTCTGTTAGGTCCATACCATTTCTGTCCTTTATTGAGCCCATCTTTGCATGAAATGTTCCCTTGGTAACTCTAAATTTTGAAGAGATCTCTAGTCTTTCCTATTATATATTTTCCCTCTGTTTCTTTGCACTGATCACTGAGGAAGGCTTTCTTATCTCTCTTTGTTATTCTTTGGAACTATGTATTCAAATGGGCATATCTTTCCTTTTCTCTTTTGCTTTTCACTTCTCTTATTCTCACAGTTATTTGTAAGGCTTCCTCTGACAGACATTTTCCTTTTTGCATTTCTTTTTTGGGGGATTGTCTTGCTCCCTGTCTCCAGTACAGTGTCATGAACCTTCGTCCATAGTTCGTCAGGCACTCTTTCTATCAGATCTAATCCCTTAAATCTATTTCTCACTTCCACTGTATAATCGTTAGGAATTTGATTTAGGTCATACCTGAATGGTCTAGTGGTTTTCCCTACTTTCTTTAAGTCTGAATTTGGCAATAAGGAGTTCATGATCCCAGCCATAGTCAGCTCCTGGCCTTGTTTTTGCTGACTGTATAAATCTTCTCCTTCTTTGGCTGCAAAGAATATAATCAATCTGATTTCCGTGTTGACCGTTTGGTGATGTTTACATGTAGAGTCTTCTCTTGTGTCGTTGGAAGTGGGTGTTTCCTATGACCAGTGCATTCTCTTGGCAAAACTCTATTAGTCTTTGCCTTGCTTCATTTTGTACTCTAAGGCCAAACTTGCCTGTTACTCCAGGTGTTTCTTGACTTCCTACTTTTGCATTCCTATAATGAAAAGGACATCTTTTTTGGGTGTTAGTTCTAAAATGTCTTGTAGGTCTTCATAGAACCATTCAACTTCAGCTTCTTAAGCATTACTGGTTGGGGCATAGACTTGGATTACTCTGATATTGAACAGGTTGCCTTGGAAAAGAGCATAGGTTATTCTGTCATTTTTGAGATTGCATCCAAATACTGCATTTTGGACTCTTTTGTTGACTATGATGGCCACTCCATTTCTTCCAAGGGATGCTTGCCCACAATAGTAGATATAATGGTCATCTGAGTTAAATTCACCCATTCCAGTCCATTTTAGTTCTCTGATTCCTAAAATGTCGATGTTCACTCTTGCCATCTCCTGTTTGACCACTTCCAATTTGACTTGACTCATGGACCTAACATTCCAGGTTCCTATATAGTATTGCTCTTTATAGCATCAGACCTTTCTTCTATCATCAGTAACTTCCACAACTGGGTGCTATTTTTGCTTTGGCTCCGTCTCTTCATTCTTTCTGGAGTTATTTTTCCACTAACCTCCAGTAGCATATTGGGTACCTACGGACCTGGGGAGTTCATCTTTCAGTGTCCTATCTTTTTGCCTTTTCATACTGTTCATGGGATTCTCAAGGCAAGAATACTAAAGTGGTTTGCCATCCCATTCTCCAGTGGACCACATTTTGTCAGAACTCTCTACCAAGATCCGTCCGTTTGGCATGACCCTATATGACAGGGCTTACTTTCATTGAGTTAGACAAGGCTGTGGTCCATGTGATTAGTTTGGTCAGTTTTCTGTGATTGTGGTTTCAGTCTGTCTGCCCTCTGATGCCGTCTCTCAGTGCCTGCCATCTTACTGGGGTTTCTCTTACCTTGGATGTGGGGTATGTCCTTACGGCCGTCGCTACTGACCTTGGATGTAGGGTATCTCCTCTAGGCCACTTGTCTCTGCAGCTCTGTGAAGCCACTTTTCACTGCTCCAGCTTCTTCAGCATTACTTGCTGGAGCATAGACTTAGATTACCATGATACTGAATGGTTTGCCTTGGAAACGAACAGAGATCGTTCTGTTGTTTTTGAGATTGCATCCAAGTACTGAATAGTTTCATTGACTTAAGCAAGGCTGTGGTCCATGTGATCAGTTTGATTAGTTTTCTGTGACTGTGGTTTTCATTATGTCTGCCCTCTGAGGGATAAGAATAAGCTTATGGAACCTTGCTGATGGGAGAGACTGGCTGTGGGTGAAACTGGGACTTGTTCTGATGGGCGGGGCCATTCTCAGTAAATCTTTAACCCAATTTTCTGGATTTTCTGATGGGCTGGGCTGTGTTCTCTCCCTGTTGTTTGACCTAAGACCAAACTATGGTGGAGGTAATGAAGATCATGGTGACCACCTTCAAAAGGCCCAGTGCCCTGGACCCTGCAGCAGGCCACCACTGGCCCATGCCTCTGCCAGGGTCCTGGACACTCACAGACAAGTCTGAGTCAGTGTCTTGTGGGGGTCACTGCTCCTTTCTCCTGGGTCCTGGTGTGAATGAGGTTTTGTTTGTGCCCTCCAAGTTACTGTTTCCCCCGTCCTGTGTGAGTTCTGTAATCAAATCCCACTGGCCTCCAAAGTCAAATTCTCTGGAGGTTCTCAGTCCCTTTGCCAGTTTCCCAGGTTGGGAAATCTGTTGTGGGTCTAGAACTTTCTTAGCAGTGCAAGAATTCATTTGGTATAATTGTTCTGCAGTTTGTGGGTCATCTGCTTGGAAGCTGTACGATGGGATTAATGGTGAACTCCTCCAAGAGGGCTTATGCCACAACCAAGATTGCTGCTCCCAGAGCCCCTGCCCCTGAGGCAGGCCACTGCTGACCTGTACCTCCACAGGAGACACTCAAAGGCAGGTCTGTCTCAGTCTTTGTAGGGTCTCCTGGTGCACACTATGTGTTGTTTGAGCCCTCTGAGTGTCTCTGGTGGTTATGGGGTTTGATTCTAAACGCGGTTTCGCCCCTCCTACCATCTTGCTGGTGTTTCTCCTTTGCCCTTGGGCATGGGGTATCTTTTCTTGGTGGGATCTAACATTCTCCTGTCAGTGGTTGTTCAGCAGCAAGTTATAATTTTGGGGTTTTCACAAGAGAAGATGAGTCCATGTCCTTCTACTCGTCTCCAGCATTGCAAGAGGATTCTTTACCAGCTGAACCAAAGGGAAGCCCATTTACTCAACTAAGTATCCTAAATTTTTAAGAAACCTATAGTATATGGGATTCTGTAAGATTATGCTCTTTTGTGATTTCTTCCAGAGAATTAAACATTCTTCTTATAGGATTTTATCTTATCTACCCAGGTGTTCCTATAAAACTTGAGTTAGACTATCTCCTTAGTTTAGCGGTTTTCAGGCTGATTCACAAAAAGAAATGAACAACAATAATTCCAGCATGTGTTCTCCATTGTAAAATTAGATTGCATAATATATTGTTTTAGCTCATGAAGATCGATTCTGTGATTCAAAGAGATACATTGAACAAAGTCACACATGTCAAGAAGGCATTTGCGTAAGTGAAGATGTAATAACATATTTTTGCACCTCTACTATCTCAAAGATTACAAAATTAACTGTACTTACAGTATCTAAAATTTTTGATGATTGTTAAAACTATTATGTTTGAAGACACAACATATGACCAAAATTATTTTTAAATATCTCAATGAAATGCCTTATAAATTTTATATAAAAGCAGGCACAAAAGGCTCCAACTTGTTTACCTGTTGAAACATTTCAAATATAATATACTTGCCAAATTTAGCAAATGAAAGATTTTGACAAATTTTTTAGTAGACTCTGCAGTTGGGATTCTAATTTTTGTTTCACTGTAAAAAAAAAATATAAAGCAACTACATAGGCAGTAATGATAATAGGTTTTTTTGGTCTCGCAGTGAAGTTTCTCTGAGTCTTTTGCTCTTTGCATATAAAGTTACATTTACTCTCTCAGCTGAATTAGTTTAATAAAACTTAGTGGAAAATCTTCACACCTAATGAAGCATTCTAAAATGTAAAACATAGACAACTAGAGGTTGGACTACAGCTATAGACTCCCCTGTCCCATACACTAAAAAAAAAAAAAAAAGGAATCAGATTAGAGCATAAATTTATCACAGTGAATATTTAGAAGAAAATTAAAGTTCAGTTGATGAAATATTTAGTGTTTTCCACCCTTCACTAAGAAGAAGCTCTTCTGTAATATAATTTGAATTATATGTACACAGATAAATATATATATGCATTTATAATGTATTTCACAAATCCTGTGTGCATTTAAAAGCCCAGCTGCACAAACTTCACTGAATAAATTATTGTTTTGTGTTGTGTTAGGACCAAAAAGAGCGTTAAAGTTTAAGATGCTCATGCGTGACCGAATGTTATGGATTCCCAAAGACTGTAGAAGGCAAGGCTAAGCTAAAGGCAATTGACATTATCACAGAGTTTAAAATCCAATTGCATGGACTTTTCTGAAGTTCAGATTGTCACACAATCTCTCTTTGTGAAAGCATCTCTGTTAGATTTAATTTACAAAGAGATTTAATGCCACATTACAATCAATAAATAAATATAGTGAAGAGTGACAATGAAAACTAAATTAAGATAAAATGTACATGTAAGACATTTGACTTATATAAAACACTAATAAATCAGCATGAGGTCAGTAAAAAAGGATGATGTATTTTGAATTACAGACTTTTTAAAAGGAATACAAATTCTAAACCAAGGAACCAGATCAACAAAGGGTCTTATGCTAAATATATTGTTTTAATATAAGAGAAAAGTTTTAATTAGTGACATGGTGTTAATGTTAATTACTCAGCATGGTTCTGAAGATAAGTAGTTTAACCAGAGAGTTTGCAATGTGTGGTCTTGATACACAACCTCTGAAACTTTAGTATCCTCACTGGAAAATGAGAACTATTTTAAATTTCTCCATTCACATTGTGGGTTGGGGCATCCCATGAAAAAATTATTGTTTAGACACGAAACTGTGTCCCACTCTTTGCAACCCCACAGAATGGAACACGCCAAGCTCCTCTACCCTCCATTCCACTCTCTTCTGGAGTTCACTCAGATTCGTGTCCATTGAGCTGTAGATGCTATCTAACCATTTCAACATCCACTGCCCACTTCTCCTTTTGCTCTCAATTATTTAGTGCAAAAAATAGACATAAAATATTTTAAAACTGAAAAGTCATGAATAATTTAGTTGACATTTTGTTATTATTATTTTTCTCCAGCCATGAGTAGTAACAAAATATGTGATGCCTTTCAAGATATTGTTTATATGCCTTTCAAGATAAAGTTTATCAATTATAAACATGTTTTATACACTGGTATTGGGGGCTTCCCTGTTAGCTCAGCTGGTAAAGAATCTGCCTGCAATGCAGGAGACCCCAGTTTGATTCCTGGGTCTGCAAGATGCCCTGGAGAATGGATAGGATACCCACTCCAGTATTCTTGGGCTTCCCTTATGGCTCAGCTGGTAAAGAATCCACCTGCAATGCAGGAGACCTGGGTTCAATCCCTGGGTTGGGAAGATCCCTTGGAGAAGGGAAAGTCTACCCATTTCAGTATTCTGGCCTGGAGAATTCCATGAACTCTATAGTCCATGGGGTTGCAAGGAGTTGGACATGACTGAGTGACTTTAACTTTCACTTTCCTCACTTTCATTGTGAAAATAGGGCTTCCCAGGTAGCGCTAGCAGTAAAGAACCTGCCCGCCAATGCAGGAGACATGAGACGCAGGTTCTATCCTTGGGTTTGGAAGGTCCACTGGAGGAGGGAATGGCAGCCCACTCCAGTACTTTTGCCTGGAGAATCCCAAGGACAGAGGAGCCTGGTGGGCTTCAAGTCCATGGGGTCACAAAGAGTCGGACATGATTGGAGCAATTTAGCACACAGGTTGTGAGCATGTTATTTCTTTATGAACAGAGAGAGACTGAAATATTACTGCATTCTCTTTTAATATGTTACTCTGAGCATGCTAGTTGAAACAAAACAAGTAAAATTTTGTGTCTGTGTGTATTTACCAATAGAAGTATGTTATGTTGTAGAGTTGGCATTCCCAGCTAAAGATTCCGTCTTGTATCTAATTTAATTCTGTTTTAAGCTTATATGTTTGGCCTGTGCTTTCTGTTGGAATATAGCTCTTCTACACACGGGCTGCCATATTTAACAAGTAGGAAATCTTTTGAAGCAGTTGCTCCATATTTTGTGATACATACACCAGTACTATTTCTTTGCATGATAAGTGACTATTACAGCTAATGCCATCAGGTAAAACACATGGATGTTGTGTGTATGCTCAAAGACTCACATTTTAAAGACAAAACATATCATGGCGCTTTTGATATATTGCTTATTAAAATAACTAAATACTCTCACTGATTATGGATGGCTAACTCAAGATAGAGGTATTGGTTTGACTATTTCATCATCACCAGGTCTAAATCCCTGAGTCAGTTTGCCAATTCATCCGTTACTAACCAGAATTTAGGCACATATTTTGTTAAGAGAAATGAGTTTATAAAATATCTAGTACTCAAGATTAAGTATATCATTTACTGCCCTAAATTTTTAAAAAATTCTAATCTCAAGAATAAACAGTATTACGTAGAGCCTTTTCACTTTTTCTTCCTTTATGCATTCATTCACTTATTATGCATTTATGAATTCCTTCATATAAATTATGTATTTGCTGCTGCTGCTGCTGCTAAGTCGTGTCAGTCGTGTCTGACCCTGTGTGACCCCATAGACGGCAGCCCACCAGGCTCCCCTGTCCCTGGGATTCTCCAGGCAAGAACACTGGAGTGGGTTGCCATTTCCCTCTCCAATGCATGAAAATGAAAAGTGAAAGTGAAGTTGCTCAGTTGTGTCTGACTCTTTGCGACCCCATAGGCTGCAGCCTACCAGGCTCCTTCGTCCATGGGATTTTCCAGGCAAGAGTACCGGAGTGGGTCGCCATTGCCTTCTCCGAGGTATTTTCTAGGTTGCATGAATACTTTTCTTTAAAATTCCATGTAGATATATAGTGAAAAGCAGTTTTGACTGAGTACTGTGTAGTTAGTATTTTTTGTGGGGACTGGTCCTGATAGTCATATGTAAACTTTGCCTAGTAGGAAAGTTAAGACAATGATAGCAATATCTTTCATATCTCACAGCCTGAATGCATAGACACTCGATATTTCTTTTTAAAATATTAGATAAATATATCAAAGAATAAATAGAAAATGTATAGATTAAAATTTTGCTAACTTTAGAATATTGCTTTATAGTAAACAGAGCACTGCCTTATGTGTTTATATATAAACACACATGCTCATTCATTCATCAATATAGAAATGAATAAATGCTTATTCACAAATGCTTATAACAATTCGTTGTCTTTCTTCATTTGCATATTTATTCAGAAGTTACCAAAGGCTAGAGCAAAGAGACTCTAGGGAAAAGACAGGTAAAATATATACATGAAAAGATAGACCCCAGTGACATATTTACTCATATTCTTCCCTGGTGGCTCAGAGGTAAAGAATCAGCCTGCTGTGCAAGAAACATGGGTTCGATCCCTGGGTCAGGAAGATGCCCTGGATGAGGAAATGGTAATCCACTCCAGCATTCTTGCTTGGAGAATCCCATAGAGAGAGGAGCCTGGTGATCTACAGTCCATAGGGTCGCAAAGAGTCAGTACATGACTAAAACACCTGAGCACAAAGGAGTTACAGACCGAATAGGCTTTCTATTTTCTCAGACTAACTTGGCATGCATTAGTGTCATCATCAGCAGAGCAATAGCGGGCTGTTCCCTCTCTTACATGCAAAAATAGCTGGGCTCAGAGAATTAAATGGCTTTCTCAAGGTCCCCACAGGAATTAAATGGTAGGCTAAGAACTGAAGCCTTATTTTATTATTAGAAGACTAATATTATTTCCAGGTATCCAGCTGTGGGCAGTTATTTATTGTTTGTACTAAAATATCTTTAGAGTAACAATAAAATTTTAGAGTACATTATCTTTAAAGGGTGACATCATCAAGATGGCAACAAAGGTTGATCCTGACTTCAGTCTCCCTCATAAGATCAATTAGCAGAGATTCATAGAGGACACACCATTGTGAAAATTCTAGAGTATGGAGGTGAAATTGAAGCACCCCCTTGACCACGGAGACCACAAAGGACTGTATTAGCAAGGTAAGAGGAATGGCCACTCTCTGTCCACACTCTCTTGCCCCAGTCTGGCATCAAGTCACACCAAGAGGGCCATTCTTTCTCCAGTGGGAAGGAGAGGGCCCTAGGCAGGTATCCAGCTCCCTGCACACGGTTGCTCACTTCCCAGGGGGCCCAGGCAGGTCATGCCTCACGAAGATCAGAGGGGCAGGAATTTATGGAGCTTGAATACTGGAGATCAGATTGCAATGAGAAAGAAGGTTGGACATACAACATCTAGAACTCAGACCTTGGTAGACTGAAGTTACAGCAGCCCCCAGGAGAAATCCCAGCCAGTAGGTTTATACATCTAGAGAGCCAAGATGATGGCCTCATCTGGCCAAAGAATGTGGTGTATAGTCCTTTGGGTCCCCAAACAAAAATCCTTGCTGGCCTTGGAGCCTGATCTGCCTCTTCACCCAGAAAGGGAAGGTAGTTAAATATCCCTGCCCACTGCTGAATTCAGTCCTCAGCCCTGTGTAGCTAGAAAACCTGGCCAGAGCACCAGGGAAGCAGCTCTGGCCAGGTGGAAACTCCAGCAGAGCCCACCCAGTAAACCAGTGGCTCTGCTTGGGCAGGGAACTTAGAGGACCATTCTGCTTGATTTGGTCCTCAAAGAATGAAAACCTTTTCAGCCTAGGCATCTTTTCTGTGCCCACATCCAGATAAGAAAGTCAATTCATTTAACATACACAAATCGAAAAATGTGATACATTGTATTGATAGAATAACATATAAACATCATATGATCATCTTAATTACTGCTGGAAAAGTGAGAAAATTCAACATCCATTTATGATAAAAACTCTCAACAAATTAGATATAGAAGTGACACATTAATAAAGAGCATATATGACAAGCACACAGCTCACATTAGACTTAGTGGCGAAAGATTATAAGCTCTTTTTTTCTAAGACCAGGAATAAGGCAAGGGTGCCCACTTTCACCAATCCTACTCAACAAAGTACAGAAGTTGTAACCAAGCAATCAGGTAAGGAAAAGAAAAGTCATTAGAATTAAACCAGAGAAATAAAATTGTCTCTATTTTCAGTTGACAGGATTTTATACATAAAAGATCCTAAAGACGCCACTAAAAATCTGTTAGGTCTAATCAATAAGTTTGGTAAATTTTTAAGATACAAAATCAACATACAACAATTAGTAACATTTCTATATACTAGCAATGAATTCACTGAAAATTAAAGAAAGCAATCTTATTTATAGTAGTAGCATCAAAAATAAGGATAAATTTATGCAAGGAGGTGAAAATTATGACATTGATGAACAGAATTGAATAAAAAAATAAGTATAAACATAGCCTGTGTTCATGGAATTTTTTTTTTTTGATCTCATTGTATCATTTTGCTCCTTTGTCAAAGAGTATGCTTATGTGGGTCTATTTCCAAGTGGCTTTTTTTCTTGAGTCTTAGTTTCCCTTTAAATTCAGCTGTTTTCTTATTACCTTTCTTCCTTTCTTATTTCATATAATCCATTTTCTCAAATTTCATAATGTGAAAAGCAGATGCTTTCTAGTATTCATTCTATGTTCAGTATTAAATCTATTTCAAAATACAGTAATTGCATATTGATGGTGTGAAAGTTACACTTTATTTTGTAGGTACTCATTCTTATTTTTTCCCCATTTTTCCTGTTTATACATCTGTGAGTGATGAAAGAACTATACAGGCCTATTTTCAAAAACAGGCCTATGGATTACCTTATCTTCACTTCCTAAACATGAGTCTGCTTGAAGTATTCTCCTTATGGATAATGCATTGTAAGTTGGCAAATGTGCACAGCAAACTCTCCTGTGCTTTTGCAGATGTGGATTTAATATGTAGATCAGTGCCCATAAAAAGGGATCTATTTATTTTCTCTCCCAAACGTTCAGGACTGGATTTAATTTCTGAATAATATACAGCAGTCTGTAGTTTTAGTTGTGTCTCTCGATTTTAAAAAGTGACTGAAAAGTAAAAATCCCAGAGTATATTGTTACTAAAATTTATTCAGTTGCAGTCTGTTTTCACAGTGACAATCTATGTAGGAAACAACTTGTCTCCTTATGTAAATACCAGCTTTATTGGTAGAAATCAATTTCCCAGCAAATTATTTACTGGGTAATGAAAGGATGCAATAGTCCTGGCTAGTCTTAAAAAAAAAAAAAAATAGCTAAAACTAATTACAAAGAATGATGTAGTGAATACAAAGATACATATATCTTTTAGAACTAGTGTTTTTCTATTATTTGAATACATACCCAGAAGTTTGATAGCTGGATCATATCATAGATTTTTAAAAAAGCCTCTTATTGCACACTGGTGCAGGATGAAGGAGATGGAGGCATGAGGATGAATGAAGTCAAATGTCTGTAAGATACAGAAATGCAAAGAAATTGGGTGAATAGAATGAAATAATCTATTATATTCCAATTCATCCTTCTTGGTTCTACTGTTTTCCTTAGGGTTCCTGGCAAATTGGTACAGGATAGGCTTTGAGGCAGATAACCTTGGTTTGCATAAAAAGCCTTGCCACTTTCTAGCAGTATGACCTAGAATAATGTTTGTTTGTTTATACCATTTTCTACCACAATATCATCTGCTAAGTAAGCTTGGTAATTATATCTACTTTATGACTATAAAGTCATCTATGCATACTAAATGAGCTAATATTTATAAAATGTTATGTACTGGCACACCATATATATTAAATTATTTAACATTTGCTTAATACATATAAATAAATATCTATCATAGATATTTACTCAACTTAGTGGTAAATTAAAAGGGTAGATCAGATTTTCCTCAATGATATTTAAAATCAAATATCTAACAGGCACTTATTGATATGTTTATTTAACATATAAATATATGATAGGAGCCAAAACCAAAGGAGCCAAAAATATAATATTTTTATCAGATCCATCTACATCTTTCAGATATTTACCTGATTATTTTCTAAGAAAATTTCCTGAAACATCAACCCTTTAAACTCTTTTTTAATTCCTTTTCGAGTTATACCTCATAAAATAGCCATTGTAACATTCAAGGCAGTGATTTTTTTCTTTCTATTTTCTGCAGCCTATTTTCCAAGTAGAAAATTATTTCAAATGAAGCACATACAGGATGGGGCTACATAGGGAGAAGTGTAAATAGAGTGTATGGGATCTAAAGATGTTGCACAGAGATATGGAGGTAAATATTCAAAATAAAGAGGTTCTCCAGGGAGTTCGCAGCATCAATCAAAAATTACCTGGCAAAGTGAAATATTATTTGGCACTCTCTTTTTCAAAAATTAAGGTTGCCATAATTTATTATTGGTATCAAATTCCTCACATATCTAATTCTTTTTGCATGCATGATAAGTCATTTAACACCATGGACTGTAGTCCACCAGGTTCCTCTGTCCATGGCTTTCTCCAAGCAAAAATACTGGAGTGGGTTGCCATTTCATCCTGCAGGGGATCTTCCCAACCCAGGGATCCAACCCGTGTCTCCTGCATTGCAGAGGGATACTTTACAGCTGAACCATAAATAAAATTCATGTGTGTATAATGCTTTTACTTAATTGGTCTAGGAAAAAAAAAATCTTTGAAATATTATTTCTTGAACTGACATGAGATGATTATTTTTCCCTGTCAAGTTTTCCTTTTATCTCTTATGGTCTTGGGAGCAAACTTTTTGAGATTGTTTTGGTTTCTATGTTTCTTAATGAAGATGGTAATGAGAGTTTTCTCTTAATAGTTGTGTAAATCCTGTTGAATGCATATAATGTCAACTCTGCTTATTCAGATGAGTTTTATTCAATTTATTTAAAAAATCTAAAGACATGCAATTTTTGATGGCATCTATATATGCAAATCAGTTTAACTGTTCTGGCAGAATATACTAGTAATTAACCTGTTACTAAATGTGTGCTTAACTAAATTACTCACTGAATCTCTTTTATGGGAAGCAAAATCAGGGTAGAATTTTCACCCATTTTGTGTATACAACCAACTTCTTTGATAAGTTCTAGTATCATATTAATTTTCTATCTTATTTTTTCCTATAAAGATAAATTAGAGAGGGACCATTCAGGTGTATGGAAATAAGAGGAACAAACAGTTATGCATAACATAATCTACAAGGATATATTTTATAGCATAGGAAATATAGCTAATATTGTATATTAACTATAAATGACATATAAGCTTTAAAAACTGAATCACCATTTTGAACACCTGTAACTTATATAATGTACATCACCTATAGTGTTAGTTGCTCAGTCATGTCTGACTCTTTGCAACCCCATGGACTGTAGTCTGCCAGGTTCCTCTGTCCATGGAATATCCCAGGCAAGAATACTGCAGTAGGTAGCCACTGCATTCTCCAGGGAATCTTCCCAACCCAGGGATCAAACCTGTGTCTCCTACATTGCAGGCAGATTCTTTAAGTCTGAGCCACTAGGTATATCACCTATATTTCAATTAAAAGAAAGAAAAATATCACATGTATTACTAAAATTGAAACAAAGCTACAGTCTCCCATAGCTGTAAAACACTGTTACTTCAGCACTACATACTGATCCTCCTTGAGTGTCTTCAAGTTCATTCATATTTTAGTGTCTAGACATGTTTCTGTGTGCTGCTCAAATAGGTCCTTTTGGTTCTGTTATCCTTCCCATCATTTGCTACCTTCCTTGCTTTATTTCTTGTGTATGTATATGTGTGTGTTTCTATTTCTCCCAATTCAAAAAACAGCAGTTTACTGTTATCTCACAAAGATATTACTACTTGTAATGCTCTCTGACTTGAGAGTTGAGATGAACATTTTATAATGTCATGATGGGTTGCATTGAAACCACCAATTTCCATTATCCTTGCCCACTAAACCACTGTATGTGAGCCTGCATCTGCCAATATCTACTTCAGGCTTTCTATGCCTGAAGAGCCACAAAGGAAGCCCGAGAATACTGGTGTGGGTAGCCTATCCCTTCTTCAGTGGATCTTCCCAACCGAGGAACTGAACCAGGTTTCCTGCATTGCAGGCAGATTCTTTACCAACTGAACTATCAGGGAAGCCACATTAAAAACTGCAGGTGACGGCATGTATTTAATATTTCATAGTTTTACTCTTTCTTGTGTGTATGTGTTTGTATGTGTGATTACTTATTTTTGTTTCTTTTTTTCTACCTATGACTAAAGCACAGCTGTAAAGGTTAACAAGCACCTTTTGGACTATTCTGTACTTTTAATCTTCCAGACTCCTAAAAGTTAATTGTGCACCTTAAATCTTTCTGTCATATGTCTGCTAACCTTGCTCTGTTCTATATGGAACAATGGTAGGCTTGTACTAACTGAACATCACTGAAGCCTAGTGTAAACATGAATAATGTTCAAGCTTACACCCCTGTTGTATGACAATTATCTGTATTTGGAAAATTTTTATGAAAGCTTGGAGTCATTTGTCACTTACAGGTTGACTTTTTGGATCTGATATGATTTGTTACATTGATTCATAAGTGAATGAATGAAGCTATTCAAAGCTTGTCCTCAAAACAATGACTGACCTGCATTGAACAATATCAACCATCATCTAATCAACATCAGTTCAGTTCAGTTCAGTCGCTCAGTCATGTCCAACTGTTTGCAACCCTATGAATCGCAGCACGCCAGGCCTCCCTGTCCATCACCAACTCCCGGAGCTCACTCAGACTCATGTCCATCGAGTCAGTGATGCCATCAAGCCATCTCATCCTCTGTTATCCCCTTCTCCTCCTGCCCCCAATCCCTCCCAGTCTTTTCCAATGAGTCAACACTTCCCATGAGGTGGCCAAAGTACTGCAGTTTCAGCTTTAGCATCATTCCTTCCAAAGAAATTCCAGGGCTGATCTCCTTCAGAATGGACTGGTTGGATCTCCTTGCAGTCCAAGGGACTCTCAAGAGTCTTCTTCAACACCACAGTTCAAAAGCATCAATTCTTCAGCGCTCAGCTTTCTTCACAGTCCAACTCTCACATCCATACATGACCACTGGAAAAACCATAGCCTTGACTAGACGGACCTTTGTTGGCAAAGTAATGTCTCTGCTTTTGAATATGCTATCTAGGTTGGTCATAACTTTCATCCCAAGGAGTAAGCCTCTTTTAATTTCATGGCTGCAATCACCATCTGCACTGATTTTGGAGCCAAAAAAAAAATAAAGTCTGACACTGTTTCCACTGTTTCCCCATCTATTTCCCATGAAGTGATGGGACTGGATGCCATGATCTTTGTTTTCTGAATGTTGAGCTTTAAGCCAACTTTTTCACTCTCCTCTTTCACTTTCATCCAGAGGCTTTTTAGTTCCTCTTCACTTTCTGCCATAAGGGTGGTGTCATCTTCATATCTGAGGTTATTGATATTTCTCTCGGCAACCTTGATTCCAGCTTGTGCTTCTTCCAGTCCAGCGTTTCTCATGACATACTCTGCATATGTTAAATAAGCAGGGTGACAATATGCAGCCTTGACGTACTCCTTTTCCTATTTGGAACCAGTCTGTTGTTCCATGTTCAGTTCTAACTGTTGCTTCCTGACCTGCATATAGGTTTCTCAAGAGGCAAGTCAGGTGGTCTGGTATTCCCACCTCTTTCAGAATTTTCCACAGTTTATTGTGATCCCCACAGTCAAAGGCTTTGGCATAGTCAATAAAGCAGAAATAGATGTTTTTCTGGAACTCTCTTGCTTTTTGGATGATCCCGTGGATGTTGGCAATTTGATCTCTGGTTACTTTGCCTTTCTAAAACCAGCTTGAACATCTGGAAGTTCACGGTTTATGTATTGCTGAAGCCTGGCTTGAAGAATTTTGAGCATTACTTTACTAGCGTTTGAGATGAGTGGAATGGACTCTTACTAAGGACTGGGTCAGGATATTGTGCTTGGTTTGCATTTGTGGTTAGTGCCTTAATTCCAATGCTAGTTGTTGTTGTTTTTCTCTATACAATCAATGACTAACTACATCACAATGATGTTTAATATTTTTAAAGCATAATGAACACACTTTTATTCTAGTTTCTTTTTTTTTACCTACCATTTTGCCACATTTTATTCTAATATTTTAAAGTACGGATTCAGCTGAAACTCACTGTGTACCTTTTACCAATTTTAATCTCATGCTTCCCCAGATAAATCCACATCTTGAATTTATTATTTCATGTACATAATTATATTAATACCATGTGTATTCATAAATAACATATAGTATTGTTTATGCTTTCAAAATTAATATAAATGCATCATAATGGGCAGATATCTCTGTAGCTTTCTTTTTTTCTCATCACTGTTTCTGAGATTTAGCTATGATGATACACATGAAAGTCTCACAGTCGTATCCAACTCTTTGCGACCCCATGGACTAGACAGTCCATGGAATTCTCCAGGCCAGAATACTGGAGTGGGTAGCCGTTCCCTCCTCCAGGGGATCCTCTATACCCAGGGATCAAATGCAGGTCTCTCCCTTTGCAGTCAGATCCCCCACCAGCTGAGCCACCAGGGAATGATGATAAATGTAGCTGTAATATATTCATTTTACATAGTATATAGTGTCCCACTGTCTGAATTCATCCTTCTGTCGATGAATGGTTAGGTGGTTTTTCACCTGACTTATTGACAAGTAGACATACATACATTTTTGCCGTCAAATATTCCAACACTTTTGAAAAGGGAAAATATCCTTAAAATCCCCGTTTCCACACCCCACGTTTTCCTTCCCAGAGGTAACTGGCACTATTAGCATACTGTGCATTCTTCCCAGATTTATTAGGACATCAAATTAAACAAACAAAAGATCACAATAATCTCTTTAAAAAAATCATTCGTGTCTCTCATTTTTGGAAGCCACTGCATCATCACTTTTGTGATGTTTAGCCCCAAATATTTGTAATTTCACAATTTTATTTTTTGTAATAATTACGGTTATTTTGAAAGCTTGTCATCACTTAAATTGAAATTGTATCACAAAATTTACTTTTACTCTAAAATGATTTTTCAATAGAATATTTTTTCAATTATATTTCTTTCTTTTATGTTTTAAATTTGGTCATGCTGTGCCACTTGTGGGGTCTTAGTTCCCTGACCAGGAATCAAAATCAGGCCACCAGTCCTGTAAACACAGTCTTAACCACTGGACTACCAAGGAAGTCACTATATTTCTTTTATTGCTTTTATGTTTTCCTATTTCATTGAGATATAAAATTGTGTAGGTTTTATATTGTGTGTAGGTTTTATATTGTGATTATTTGATATATCCATATATTATGAAGTGATCACCCCAATAAGTTTAGTTAATACCTGTCACCTCACATAGCTACACTTTTTGTTTCTGTGTGATGAGAACTTTTAAGTTTTACTCTCTTAACAACTTTCAAATATATAATTTAGTGTCATGAACCATAGTCATCATTGTCTATATTACCTCAGAAATCATCTTATACCTAGAAGTACATTTTGACCACATTTGCCTAATTTTCTCACCCCACACCTCCCACTTCTGATCATTGAAAATCAGATCTCTATTTCTCTGGGTTTGTTTTTTTGTTTGTTTGTTTATGGATTCCACATTTAAGTAATATTATGTAATATCTGTCTTTGTTTTATTTTGCTTAGCATAATGCCCTCAAAGTCTATCCATGTTGTCAGAAATGGCAGTGTTTTTCCTTTGCATAACTGGATACTGTTCCATTGTGTGTGTGTTTATTTCATATTTTCTTTATCCATTCATCCGTTGATGGAAACTTGGGTTGTTTTCTCATTTTGACTATTGTGAATAAGCTGCAGTGAATATGGGGGTACAGATATGTCTTGGACTCATGATTTTGTGTCCTTTGGATGTATAGCCACAAATGGAATCGCTAGATCAGGTGGCAGTTCGATTTTTAATTTTTTGAAGAAACTTCATACTGTTTTTCATGGTGGTTGTATACACATTTACATTCCCACCAACAGTATGCAAAGTATACTCATCTGTCTCAATCCTTTGTTTCAATGTTTTTTTTTAAGAAATAACATTCAGAAGAAATAAACAATATCAAAAGAAGAAAAACTAATCAAAGGATGAGTAGAGTTCAGTTCAGTGGCTCAGTCATGTCTGACTCTTTGTGACCCATGGACTGCTTCCCTGTGCATCACCAGTTCTCAGAGCTTGCTCAAACTCATGTCCATTGAGTCAGTGATGCCATCAACTATCTCATCTTCTGTCATCCCCTTCTCTTCCTACCTTCAATCTGTCCCAGCATCAGGGTCTTTTTTAATGATTCTAATAATCAAAGGATATTAACAGATAATTCATGAAAAGAAGACTAAATTGGCAAATACACATATAAAATATCTCTGCATCACTTTGCAAACACACACCCACACACAGAGGTATGTATGTGCTTATGAACATAAAAAAAAATTTGGAAAAAATGGCTCTCAGAGAGAATAAGGCAATTATTTTAAAGGTTTTATGGCTCAGCTTTCCTTTTTATACTTGCAGTGACCCAGAAGGGATTCTGCCAAGACTGGATCAGTGGAGGGCAATTTATGGTATCAGGGAAGTGCTCAAAGAGAAGCTTCTCAGCTATTCCTGGAAGAGACTGTGAGTTGACCTGTGACTTTGTAAATGCTAACTCAGGTGTCTTGGCCCTTTCCCTTCCTCTTACCTGCAGAGGTACTCTTATTCTCCTGCCATTTTGAAAATGAGCACCTTACTAAAGCATTACAAACTAGCTTACAAACTGGAAGCCAAGAGTCAAACAGTCTTTCTAAAATAACCATGCTGTCTGTTTTTAGAGAAGAACTAATTTAAGAGGAAAAAATTATAAAAAGAAAAAAACTTGAAACTACATCATATGAATTCTCCTGGTGAAAATCAGTCCTTGGACAATTGTGACCTATGCATCCAGAGAAGAATTGCCTGGTGGTTTCTGGAGTTTGCCCCAAAGCTGAAAAGAACTCATCATCATAAATGTGTTTTTCTGATGTAACATTTCCGGCACCTGAGAGATGATTGCTGAAAATTCCTTGCAGGTGTCTCAGAGATTACAATAAAGGCACAGAGACTGTTTTTCTTAAGGAGTTAGCAAAAAGTGTTTAGAAAAATAATCCTGGAATATGCTACCCTGCTCTGTGTATGAACCCTGACTGTTAAACTGATCACACATACCTGTACAGCAATGATTAATGAGGATCATGCTAATAACCCAAGACCTAAATCTGAGTCTGGGATGGATAATTTATAGAAAATATTTCTTTGCCAATGAATGATTTGTTGAAGAAATTAAGTGACTTGATAATGTCTGAAGAAGCATGCTGGTGTTTATTTCTAAGCTCTGGCATTGAACAAAATGACTATAACAACATTTATACTAAATTATACCATACTAAATTAATTAAATAATATCATTTATACTAAATATATAAATGATTTGATATCACTTATACTACAATACTGACATAATAATACTGGCCATTCTTTTAAAATGTGATTACTTTCCTTCAGAATTATTTTATTACTGAAATAATTTAATGTAAGTTTAAAAACATTTTCATGTGATAAAAAAATCTAAATAGTATTCAGATAAAAGAACAAGAAGATTCTTTTTTTCTCAAAGCTGTATTTTACTTTATGATTAGTAGGTGTATGTCAGACAATGTATCAGTAAGACAAACAGTGAACAAGTAAGTCAATATATGCAGAGTAATCATATATTGTATAGGTAATATTTGTTGAAAACTGGTTCTAGAACTGAGTAATATTCAATAGCTCAAACAATGCAGGAAGATCAGCCATTTACACAGCTCTAATATTCTTGCTTCCTGTTTTTAAAAAGAGCAGTATTTCCTCTGGTTTCTTCACTGTTTGGTCCTTTTTCCTGCTTCCCCATCACTGAGTGGACATCAGCGTAGACCTCTGGGCTTTGCTTAAAAGAATCCACATTAATTATTGCTCATCAGCATTCATCATGGTGACAGCTCTGGTTAACAGTGCTGTTTATTTTGTTCTCACCTTTCTGCTTGGCTGTCAAACGGAAGAGTTTTATGGTTCTTAAGGGAACAATCCTTCTCTATGACCAGCTGCTTTCAGGAGAAAGAAAAAAGAAAAAAGTGTTTTCTTTAGTGTTGTACTGGCTTTGGTAATTCCTTGCAAATGAAATGGCACAAATGTAGCAATTAATAGTCTCCTTTAATTGAGTTCACTTATAACAGAGCAGAGTTAAACCAATTAAAACTCCATTGAACAAAATCCTGAAATTGAATGGTATTTCAAGTGTTTTTCAAAGATGATAAAACTTACATTGTCTTATAAAAATCATATCTGTATAGTGCTTGACCTAAAATTGAACTGCTTATTCCTAAATAAATATCTTCTTAAGTGTGAAATAACTAACAAAATAGTGAAAAATCGCTGGCCACATTAGAGAGGAAAGACAGAATTTTAAAGAGATAAACCCAGTAATTAATGGGAAGCACTTGAGAATATCCAAGGTGCCTGAGATAGAAGAGAGCTTTGGCAGGAATAACTGTGAGGGACTTTAAAAGTAGTAACTGCAAATCAGAATAAATTTTCCCTGATAAGAATTCCATCCTGCTGAAAGTCATAGAACAAAAGACTGATTCCAAATTGGGAAAGGAGTGTGTCAAGGCTGTATAATGTCACCCTACTTTTTTAACATATATACAGAGTAGATCATGGGAAATGCTGGACTGGATGAAGCACAAGCTAGATTCAAGATTGTTGGGAGAAATATCAATAACTTCAGATATGCAAATGACAGCACCCTTATGGCAGAAAGCAAAGAACTAAAGAGGCTCTTGATGAAAGTGAAAGAGGAGAGTGAAAAAGTTGACTTAAAACTCAACATTAAGAAAACTAAGATCGTGACATTCAGTACCATCACTTCATGGAAAATCGATGGGGAATTTTGAGGCTCCAAATCACTGCAGATGGTGACTGTAGCCATGAAGAAAAGTTATGACCAACCTAAACACCTTAGTAAAAAGCAGAGACATTACTTTGCCAGCAAAGGTCCATCTAATCAAGGTTATGGTTTTTCCAGTAGTCATGTATGGACGTGAGAGTTGAACTATAATGAAAGCTGAACACCAAAGAATTGATGCCTTTGAACTGGGGTGTTGGAGAAGACTCTTGAGAGTCCCTTGGACTGCAAGGAGATCCAACCAGTCCATGCTATAGGAAATCAGTCCTGAATATTCATTGGAAGGATTGATGCTGAAGCTGAAACTCCAATACTTTGGCCACCTGATGGGAAGAACTGACTCATTGGAAAAGACCCTGATGCTGGGAAAGATTGAAGGCAGGAGGAGAAGGGGATGACAGAGGATGAGGTGGTTGGATGGCATCCCTGACTTGATGGACATGAGTTTGAGAAAGCTCTGCGAGTTGGTGATGGAAAGGGAGGTCTGGCACGCTGCAGTTCAGTTCAGTTCACTTCAGTCACTCAGTTGTGTCCGACTCCTTGCGACCCCATGAATTGCAGCATGCCAGGCCTCCCTGTCCATCACCAGCTCCCGGAATTCACTCAAACTCATGTCCATGGAGTCGGTGATGCCATCCAGCCATCTCATCCTCTGTTGTCCCCTTCTCCTCCTGCCCACAATCCCTCCCAGCATCAGAGTCTTTTCCAATGAGTCAACTCTTCACCTAAGGTGGCCAAAGTACTGAAGTTTCAGCCTTAGCATCAGTCCTTCCAATGAACACCCAGGACTGATCTCCTTTAGGATGGACTGGTTGGATCTTCTTGGAGTCCAAGGGACTCTCAAGAGTCTTCTACAATACCACAGTTCAAAAGTTCAAAAGCATCAATTCTTCGGCACTCAGCTTGCTTCACAGTCCAACTCTCGCATCCATACATGACCACTGGAAAAACCATAGCCTTGACTAGATGGACCTTTGTTGGCAAAGTAATGTCTCTGCTTTTCAATATGCTGTCTAGGTTGGTCATAACCTTCCTCCCAAGGAGTAAGCATCTTTTAATTTCATGGCTGCAGTCATCATCTGCAGTGATTTTGGAGCACCAAAAAATAAAGTCTGACACTGTTTCCACTGTTTCCCCATCTATTTCCCATGAAGTGATGGGACTGGATGCCATGATCTTTGTTTTCTGAATGTTTGAGCTTTAAGCCAACTTTTTCACTCTCCTCTTTCACTTTCATCAAGAGGCTTTTAGTTCCTCTTCACTTTCTGCCATAAGGGTGGTGTCATCTGCATATCTGAGGTTATTGATATTCCTCCCCACAATCTTGATTCCAGCTTGTGCTTCTTCCAGCCTAGCATTTCTCATGATGTACTCTGCATATAAGTTAAATAAGCAGGGTGACAATATACAGCCTTGGTGTACTAGTTTTCCTATTTGGAACCAGTCTGTTTTTCCATGTCCAGTTCTAACTGTTGCTTCCTGACCTGTATATAGGTTGCTGGATTCTAAATTTTGACCAGGTTGTTAAAAATATTTTTTTAGTGATTTAGTCAGCTTTGACAGTAATAAAATTCACTCAATTAAGTATATATTTTGAAAAGTTTTGACAATCGTGTGCACTCCTATAATCGTTACCACAATTTAGAGTTTCAACACTCTAGAATATTTCTCTGCACCTCACTAAAGATGATCCCCTCGGTATATTTTGATGCTGCTCTCTTCCTACAGTTAAATTTTTCATATTTAATTTTTTCCCTGAGTGCTATCTACTCTGATTTCACAACTTTGTATATTTCTATTCTAATTTCTGACTTTCAGTATCCTGTCATATCTTTAATTACCTATTTAATTAAAATTAATTAATGTTGAAATATTGTGTTATTATTGTTCTCACCTTTGTGATTAGATTTTCGGTCATGTTTTTATTAGCTAATTAGTATTGATTAGTTCCTTCTGCTTCGCTCTTATTGTGTCTTTTTATGTTTGATTTCTGCCATTTCCCATTTATTTTAATTCATGCTTTTTTTCTTTTTTTGGATTAACAGTTACAAGTATTTTTAAAGAGAGGTCAACATTCTAGACACCCTTTTCTGTTGGTAGTTAAATGCAGTTTCTTAAATACAGAGCAGCTTTTCTTGATTAAGAAGTTTTGGTGAACTGGCTGATTTTGTGATGGGACCCTTACTTTTCATCCTTCTTATTTGTTCTTTTTTGCCCCCTCACCATCAAGAATCTGAGGGGTGCCTTTCTCTTCCAAGTTTCTTTTATCTCCCTCAAAGTAGTGTCTTCTACACACCATTGTTTCTGTGAATACACTTACCATGCTAAGATTTTAGATTCTTCAGTATTCAGCTCTGATCCAATGGTTCTTAGACCACTTCTCAATAAAGTCCCAGATGCCAAAGGCTCAGGACCAGAAACACCAATGTTGGAGCACAAGATAAGATAGATGTCCCAGCTTAAAAAGGAGTGAGAGCTAGCCCTTGGTCTGCCTTTGTGTTCTACTCAGGCCATTAACGGTTTGAATGGTGTCTCATCTCACATTGGTAATGACAGATCTTCTTTACTAAGTCTACTGATTCAAATATTAATCACTTCTGGAACATACTTACAGACACATTCAGATATAATATTTTACAAGCTATCTAAGTAGCCTTTAGCCGAGTCAAGAGGACACAGAAAATTAACCATCGCATATAGGTCAACACAGATTTTAGCGTGTATCCTAGCTTTGACTAGGTATGATTTTTGAAAGGGGTTTAGCCAAGTTCCATCTTTTTGACCTATTTCTTTCACTCTGTGTACATTCTTGGCAGCTTATGCCTTTACCAGAGAAAACCAACTCTGTCTTCATTTCTACTTCTCCCTTTCTCAATATTCATGATGCTCAGTCTACGCTGGAATTTTTTCCACCTCCAAAACTCATTGTAGCCTCAAAATCTTTGGGCATCACTTTCCCTCTATTTGAATGTGCCTGCACTGGATATTCATATACTTAAATACTTCTTATCATCCAGATCTCTGTTCAAATTTTTCCCATTCTGTCATATTTTATGGGCACTCTAGCCAAAGAATCCCGCATCCTCAATTTTTCTAGCTATCCCTTCCCTACAGTTACTCTATTTGCTTTTCTTCAGAATACTTGTCACTTTTCTCTCTCTTTCTTTCTCTTATTGTACTAGGGTAGAGTTGCTTTTGCTTTATTGCATCTACTTCTGCTTTATTGACTATGCCAAAGCCTTTGACAGTGTGGAGCACAACAAAATGTGGAAAATTCTTAAAGAGATGGGAATACCGGACCACCTGATCTGCCTCCTGAGAAATCTGTATGAAGGTCAAGAAGCAACAGTTAGAACCGGACATGGAACAGCAGACTGGTTTCAATAGAAAAAGGAGTACATCAAGGCTGTATATTGTCACCCTGCTTATTGAACTTATATGCAGAGTACATCATGAGAAACGCTGGGCTGGGTGAAGCACAAGCTGGAATCAAGATTGCTGGGAGAAATATCAATAACCTCAGATATGCAGATGACACCACCTTTATGGTAGAAAGCAAAGAACTAAAGAGCCTCTTGATGAAAGAGAAAGAGGAGAGTGAAAAAGTTGGCTTAAAGCTCAACATTCAGAAAACGAAGATCATGGCATCTGGTCCCATCACTTCATGGCAAATAGATGGGCAAACAGTGGAAACAGTGAAAGACTTAATTTTCTTAGGATCCAAAATCACTGCAGATGGTGATTGCAGCCATGAAATTAAAAGATTCTTACTCCTTGGAAGGAAAGTTATGACCAACCTAGACAGCATATTAAAAAGCAGAGACATCACTTTGCCAGCAAGGATCCATCTAGTCAAAGCTATGGTTTTTCCAGTGGTTATATATGGATGTGAGAGTTGTACTATAAAGAAAGCTGAGTGCCGAAGAATTGATGCTTTTGAACTGTGGTGTTGGAGAAGACTCTTGATTCCCCTTGGACTGCAAGGGGATCAAACCAGTCCATCCTAAAGGAAATCAGTCCTGGGTGTTCATTGGAAGGACTGATGTTAAAGCTGAAACTCCAATACTTTGGCCACTTCATGCGACTTACTCATTGGAAAAGACCCTGATTCTGGGAAAGATTGAAGGAGGGAGGAGAAGGGGATGACAAAGGATGAGATGGTTGGATGGCATCACTGACCTGATGGACGTGAGTCTGAGCAAGCTCCGGGAGTTGCTGATGGACAGGGAAGCCTGGCGTGCTGCAGTGCATGGTGTCCGCAAAGAGTTGGACACGACTGAGTGACCAAAGTGAACTGAACTGATAGGTGCTTTACAATGTTGTGTTAGTTTCTACTGTACAGTAAAGTGAATCAGCTATATGTATACTTATATCCCCTCCTTCTTGGACCTCCATCCCACCACCCCTGTAAGTCCTCACAGAGCAGCCAGCTGAGCTCCCACTGCTGTAAATCAGCTTCCTACTAGCCAGCTATCTTACACGAGGCAGTGTTACATGTCAGTCCCAATCTCCCAACTCATCCTGCTCTCCCCTTCTCCCCCCGCATTGTGCCCACAGGTCCATTCTCTATGTCTGTGTCTCTATTCCTGCCCTGCAACTGGGTCCATCTGTACTGTTTCCTGGAGAGTGTGATGAAATAGGGAACCCACTTGCCACTCTTTTAACATTGCATTATGTATACATTTGTTTATATATTTATAGCCTGCCCTCTCTAGTAGAATGTACTCAATAAAAGCAAGTACTATATCTGTTCTTGTTGTATTTTCAGCACTTAGAATCATTCCTACACATAGTAGGTATGTAAGTCGAATAGTTTTGTCAAATATAGTTTGATTTTTAACCTATTTATAAATAGCAGTTCTGTGAGAAAAATGCAATATTTCATGAGAAAATTGAACGAACTCTGTATTCCATTTTGATTTATCACACCAAAAGTATTTTATGTTCTTGAAGTAAGATTACTGGATTGAACTGAAATTTTGGATTATGATTAAATTTGTAATTTTTGTATAGATATCACCTGGAAGTTATTTAAACTTCTCTCATTATCAATTAAAAAAAAAAAGCATTTTATGTCATACCACCTGTGTGTAAGTTCAGAGGGAGACTTCCCTGCTGAAAAGCATTTCTTGTGTTGTAGACTGTCTAAGTTTCTCTTCTTGATGCCTCTCTATGCACGACTTTTGCTCTGCAGGGAATATTATTTACTCAATATTCTTTACCCTCCCTAAAAGTTGTAAGCACTTTCAAGAAGCTCACTAACAAGGGAAAAACACAACATTTATCATTTCACAAATGTTTTGCTCTTCTTTGAAATCCTTCCTCCCTAAACTACAACAAATCTTAGTCATTAAAGGTTCATAACAAAGGAAAAGAAAACAAAAAATGAGAAAGTTCCCCAACCCTGTGGGTGCTCTTCCTTTGAACTCTGTGGGGTTCTCAATTTTTCTAAGATGTTTGAGCCAAAGGAAGAAGAAACAATTTTGATTGCTCCTTCTCTGAGCAGTATCCAGGGGCAGAGTCCATTAAATAAAGAGAGAAAAAAAGACAGACAGACAGAGCACTCACCATGGTATACTAAAATCTGTATCATTGGCAGTGTGTGTTTTCATTTGTTATTTTTGAAAGCAGCATTTCACAAACAACCTTATGTCACACTGTACAGTCACTATATGTTACAGACATTACAGAGTTAGGAAAATTGAGAAATATATGGTATTAAAGAACAGTAGTGTGAATAGTAATTATTACTCAAGAAATGTAATAAGGAAAAATTTAGATATGTATGTTTTTCAATGTACATTGAAATAGACATTTGTACATGATTCTCCTAACTCTTGTCAAAATCATTGGATAATATATTTCATACATTAAATAAATGTATATGTATTTTAACTGCAATGCTATAGCTAATAGAAAATCTGAGAAGCCAAAAACACACATTTGGATAATTAATTTAATTACAGTATTTTTACATATATAGAAAAAGTATAAACTAAAGTGACCTAGTTCTATTATTCAAATGCAAAGCTAAAGAGGATTTTTTTTTCTTTTTTTAATTTAATTTTATTTTTAACTTTATAATATTGTATTGGTTTTGCCATATATCAACATGACTCTGCCACAGGTATACATGTGTTCCCCATCCTGAACCCTCTTCCCTTCCCGTACCATCCCTAAAGAGGATTTTTAAGACAAAGTATTGCACATAACTGGTCACTCTTCCTCCTCAAAACATTTTCTTTAGATTTTTCTGACATTTTGCTTTTCAGGTTCTCCTAGTTATTTAGTCAGAATTCCAGTTAATCTGATGTAATTGTTACTCCGTTGCACTCTGAACTCCTTTAGGTTTGTTCATGTCATTTTCATTACATTGAGGCTTATAGGCTATTTTGTTACTTGACTAACTCAATATCCTGCTATAACAGGCAATTAATGAAAATTTATAATGATGTCTATTCTTAAATAAAAGGGTGGAAGACCATGGAAAGTAATGAAATACTATATTTAATACCAAGTGTCTTTTCATTCTACTTGCGCCAGGGCTGGTGAATTTAGCTGTATAAAATGGGGACTACTGGCCAAAGTATATCTGGCAACGTAAACAGACTTTAAAAAAAAATACTTTAAAATTATTGATTTATTTGGCCATGCCCCGAGGCATGTGAAATCTTAGTTCCCCAGTCAAGGATCAAACCTATGCCCTTGCATTGGAATGGTGGAGTCTTAACCACTGGACAACCAGGGAAGTTCCCAGACATATTTTTTTTTAAGATGAAATTATGACACTCAAAAAAATTTAAAGTGGAACACACTTTAAAGTTCTTTATTATTTAATGTTATATCCACAGAGTGTCCTTCCACAAACAAAAGTCCTCATATATCCATAGAAAAGTATTATTTTGGCATTGCTATTCGTTACCTATAACTCACAAAATTATGAAATGCTTCTCAAAATATCAGAATGAGGTGACCTGGAAGTGTGTGCCTCGGACAATGCATAGATTCCACTGAAGCACAATTCTTTCATTACAAATGTAAGAGGAATAACATATAAGGAGATGTAATTAACTTTGACAGAGTAAAACAGATTTCTCAGAGGTTGCTCAGAGGTTACAACTTTTGAAGACACACTATTAGTATTTCTACATCCAAGGGTTAGAGAAAGGATGGATCGTGAAAAGAGGTTAGGAAATGTAATGATGACTTTGTCCATGTGTGTGTGCATGCTCAGTCACTAAGTCATGTCTGACTCTTTGTAACTCTATGGACTGTAGCCCACTAGGCTCTTCTGTCTATGAGATTTTACACGCAAGAATACTGGTGTGGGCTGCCATGCCGCCTCCCTGGAATCTTGCTGACCCAGGGATCGAACTCGTATCTCTTACGTCTCCTGCATTAGCAGGTGGGTTCTTTATCACTGAGCCACCTGGGAAGCCCCATGTATATGTTACCTGTCTATATGGTTCTGGTTTATAATTCTGATCATTCATATTTAACTTATTTGGATTATCAATTGGAGAAAATTGGAAAAGCATATCTAGGCTTCCCTGGTGGCTCAGCAGTAAAGAGTCTGCCTTTCAAGGTTGGTGACAGGGGTTTGATCCCAGGGTCAAGAAGATCCTCTGGAGAAGGAAATGGCAGTCTACTCCAGCATTCTTGAGTGGTAAATCCCATGGACAGAGGAGCCTGTATATCCTATTTGCTCTGTGAATAGATGACATGAGGGGATGACTAAGGCAATCACTTTAAGAATAAACTAGGATTGTACCTTCACATCAACCATTAGAAAATTCTCCCTTTGGCCTGTGTCCTAGAGCATATGCCTGGAAATTTACACCACCTCCTTTTCTTTGGAATTGTTGCCTCTGGTTTTGGCTTTCGTGGGTGTTTATCCCAATCAGTTAGATGGAATTAGTGCAGTTCTGAGTAAAAGTGAAGAGGCTGACTTCACATTTATTGTTTAATTGCCTTATGGCTCCTCATCCCTTTGGCTGTGGAAGTCTGGCCTGAAGATGCCAATAGGGAAAGGGAGATTACTTTCTCTCCAAATAACCCCATTTTCTCAATGACTATTGACATTATGAAGCTATTCAAGCTAACCAATTAAAAACATAAAAAGGCAATGAAGTTAGCTTACTAATACTTACAGCAATGTTCTTTCCAGAAGATTGAGAAGCTGACTTCTCAGTATGCTAAAGTGCAGTTCAGATAAGGAATATGTGGATACTGAAATCCATATGTACAGGAAGAGCAGAGTGTGTTGACTGGGGTCCTCATAGTACATACTTAGGATTATTTTAAAATTTTTAAATTATAGTCTGATGAAAGATAGTTATTTCTACTTAGCCACAATGTATCATCATTTCTAGTACATTTCATCTGCATTATTCATAGAGAATAGTGTATATCTGGATCTTCCCATTAGTATAATTCTTTATTTTAGTAAAGTAAGACTATTGATCAGTACCACTATAATAAAAATGCAACTATATAGTGCTATTTGAAGTTTGGCTACTTTTCCTAAGCAATACTGCATAAGATACATTTTTCCCTTCTTGTGCATTTGTATACACATTTTTGGTTTTTATTTTTTTTAACTACACTTACACAATAAGTATTTTAAAAATAATTGTCTCACTGTATGAAATTTGTTTTAATACTCTTCTTGGAAGAATAAAAGTACAATTTAGAAGTTTCTTTACTCTCACTGTGATGGTTCCATTCCTTGAAAGCTAGATATTACACAGAAAAAAAAAAGTCTAATGAAATGCTTGAAGATAACAATATGAGTTATTAGGATAATGTTGAATACAAACATAAAAAATGCATTAATGTTATATAAATCTAGTGTTTTTATTTCTTTCTGCTTCATTATAATTTTTACATTTTTGAAATTTGTTTTTCAAAGGATAGTCTTTAAAATTTTTTAAATTTAGATTCCTTCTTTTTTGGTTAGCAATGTCAGTAACATATAGTAATACATTTGAATACTTCTTTGTAATGCAGACATGTAAATATTGTGACCTTTACTGAATTAAGACTCCCCAAAGAGGGATATTCTCTTCTTAAGTCACAAGATATATTAACCATTAATGAATATCGTTCAGTCACTAACTTGAGTCCGACTCTTTAGGATCCTGTGGACTGCCACAGGCCAGTATACTTGCCCTTCACTATCTCCCAGAGTTAAGTTAAAAAAACAAACTCTACACTTAAGTATTAGGAGACTGTATTTTTGTTTAATATTATCCATCAAACAATAAAATATTTAAAATAATTATGAAAACAATTTTATGAATTGTCTTTTATTAGAAGAGGTCCTTATTCTATGAAAGAAAGAAAAGTAAATAAATGATCACATTGTCTTTATTTATTCAGTTCTTTGGAATGGGTTTTACGCTGATTTTATAAGTCATCTAAGGATGTATTTTATTTGATATGTTTCTATTTATTAAGGACTTTTCATTTGTTATATCAAATTTTGTCTCTTTTGTGAACAAAATGATAAAGCATGCATTATCTCTTCAACCATGGAGAAAATATTTTTATTTTAGGGCTTTGTTTTAAATTTTGTGGAAACTTTGGAACTGAATTAAAATATATCATGAAAATTAACTTATGATGGATTAAATAGAGAATTCTAGATAGAAAAAATTACTTCCAGAGATGTATGTGCTTACACCCAAGGAGGGTAAGGCACAAGGCCAATGAGATATCCCAGGAGTACTAAAACTTATGGGTTTCACAGGTGGCTCAGTGATAAAGAATCCACCTGCCAATGCAGGAGACATGGGTTTGATCCCTGGGTTGGGAAGATCTCCTGAGGAGGGAGTGACAACCCTCTCCAGTATTCTTACCTGGAAAATCCCAGAGAAGACAGAGCAGTCTGGCAGGCCACACTCTATAGGGTCACAAAGAATCAGACATGACTGAGCATGACCACACACTCTAAAGCCTAAAATACTAATTTGATCTCCCCCTTAGAAGCATAAATGTATATTCTAAGATCCTTTCCTTTTGAACTTCCAAAAGAATTGTTTATATGAGGAACAAAATTCTGCTCCCCATCTTTAGGAAGAAATGACAGTACAAATGGCCTCCTCCTCCTATGTAATAATCCTCTGGATTCATATTTTAAGGTCTTGCCTGCAGGACAAACTCTGGCCCATGAGGATAATCTCTTATCTTGTTTTTAATGTGTAGCCCTGCAAGGGAAAATCTGGCCTTGAAAAATAAGCAACATTATTGACTGTAAATAAATAAAGATCTTCTCTGCTGCAGAAACCATGTGTTTGCATTCAGGAAAACATTAATAAATACTGATATTAAAAATTTAACACACAGGCTTCCTAAACAGATCATTATTTTTATATCTAATGGTTGGGGAATGAATGCTTATTGCCCCTCAATTATTGTTGAATGCTTGTTGCCCTCAATCCACCAGTGTGATGGTATCAGAAGGTTGAGTCTTTGGTAGGCAATTAGATTCAATGAAGTCATAAGAGTGAAGCCCTCATGGATAGTATCACTGCCTGTATAAGATTCATCAGAGAACTTGTTTCTTCTGCTCTGATCTCTACCATTTGAGGATGCAGTAAGTCAACCATGTACACCATAAAAGGGCTCTCACCAAACATAGCTGTGCTAACATCATGATTTTCTTAATATGGTAGTAATTTTTTGGCATTTTGTTATAACAACCCAGACTAAGAAAATAATGGTTGACAAATCACTGACTGTCTAGAACTAACACCCAAAAAAGATGTCCTTTTCATCATAGGGCTCTGGAATGCAAAGTAGGAGGGCAAGTGATACCTGGAGTAACAGGCAAATTTGGCTTTGAAGTACAGAATGAAGCAAGCCAAAGGCTAACAGAGTTTTGCCAAGAGAGCACATTGGTCATAGCAAGCACCCTCTTCCAACAACACAAGAGACTACTCTACACATGGACATCACCAGATGGTCAACACCGAAATCAGGTTGATTATATTCTTTGCAGCCTAAGATGGAGAAGCTTTTTGCAATCAGCAAAAACAGGACTGGGAGCTGACTGTGGCTCAGATCATGAACTCCTTATTGCCAAATTCAGACTTATATTGAAGAAAGTTGGGAAAACCACTAGACCATTCAGGTACGACCTAAATCAAATCCCTTACAGTTATACAATGGAAATGACAAGTAGATTCAAGGGATTAGATCTGATAGAGTGCCTGAAGAACTATGGATGGAGGTCTGTGACATTGTACAGGAAGTAGTAATCAAGATCATCTCCAAGAAAAAGAAACGCAAAAAGGCAAAATGGTTTTCTGACAAGGCCTTACAAATAGCTGTGAAAAGAAGAGAAGGTAAAGGGAAAGGAGGAAAGGAAAAATATATCCATTTGAATGTAGAGTTCCATAGAATAGTAAGGAAAGATAAAAAAGCCTTCCTCTGTGATCATTGCAATGAAATAGAAGAAAACAATAGAATGGGAAAGACCAGAGATCTTGCAAGAAAACTAGAGATACTAAGGGAACATTTCATGCAAAGATGGGCACACTAAAGGACAGAAATGGTATGGACCTAACAGAAGCAGAAGATATTTAAGAAGAAGTGGCAGGAAAACACAGAAGAATTATACAAAAAAGTTCTTCATGACCCAGATACCCACGACAATGTGATCACTCACCTAGAGCCAGACATCCTGGAATGCGAAGTCAGGTGGGCCTTAGGAAGCATTACTAGGAACAAAGCTAGTGGAGGTGATGGAATTCCAGTTGAGCTACTTCAAATCCTAGAAGATGGTGCTGTCAAAGTGCTGCACTCAGTATTCCAGCAAATTTGGAAAGTTCAGCAGTGGCCACAGGACTGGAAAAGGTCAGTTTTCATTCCAATCCCTCAGGACAATGCCAAAGAATGTTCAAACTACTGCACAATTGCACTCATTTCACATGCTAGCCAAGTAATGCTCAAAATTCTCCAAGCCAGGTTTCAACGGTACATGAACCGAGAACTTCCAAATGTTCAAGCTGGATTTAGAAAAGATAGAGGAACCAGAGATCAAGTTGTCAATGTCCGTTGGATTAGAAAAAAAAACAAAAGAATTCCAGAGAAACAACTACTGCTTTACTGATTATGCCAAAGCCTTTGTGTAGATCACAACAAACTGTGGAAAATTCTTCAAGAGATGGGAATATCAGACAGCACCTGAACTGCCTCCTGAGAAATCTGTATGCAGATCATGAAGCAACAGTTAGAGAGAGAGAGAGTTATGTTTGTGTGTGTGTGTGTGTATACATATGCTGCTGCTGCTGCTGCTGAGTACATTGCTGCATATTGCCATGTGTTTATTTAACTTATAGGCAGAGTATATCATAGCTAGAATCAAGGTTGCCTGGAGAAATACCAACAACCTCAGATGTGCAGATAATACCATTTCAATGGCAGAAAGCAAAGAGGAAATAAAGAGTCTCTTGCTGAGGGTAAAAGAGGAATGTGAGAAAGCTGGCTTAAAACTCAACATTCAAAAAACAAAGATCATGGCATCCAGTCCCATCCCTTCATGGCAAATAGAAGGGGAAAAAGTGGAAACAGTGAAAGATTTTATTTTCTTGGGCTCCACATTCACTGTGGATGGTGACTGAAGCCATGAAATTAAGACACTTGCTCATTGGAAGGAAAGCTATGACAAACTTAATGTATTAAAAAGCAGAGACATCGCTTTGCTGACAAACGTCCCTATAATCAAACCTGTGTTTTTTCTAGTAGTCATGTATGGATATGAGAGTTGGACCAAAAAGAAGGCTGTGCATGGAAAAATATTTTCTCTTATGTTTCATCATTAGTTTAAATTTTTATTGTAGTTGCTTTATAATGTTGCGTTAGCTTCTATGGTACAGCTATATGTATTTGTTGTTGTTCAGTCACTAAATTGTGTACAACTCTTTTCAACCCCATGGACTGAAGCATGCCATGCTTCTCTGTCCTTCACTATCTCTTGGAGTTTGCTCAAACTCATGCCCACTGATTCAATGATGCCATCCAATCATCTCATCCTCTATCACCCGCTTCTTCTCTTGCCCTCAATCTGTCCCAGCACCAGGGTCTTTTCCAATGAGTTTGCTCTTCATATCAGGTGGCCAAACTATTGGAACTTCAGCTTCAACATCAGTCCTTCTAATGAATATTCAGGATTGATTTCCTTTAGGATGGACTGGTTGGATCTCCTTGCAGTCCATGGGATTCTGAAGAGTCTTCTCCAGCACCACAATTTGAAAGCATCAATTTTTCCATGCTCAGCCTTCTTTATGGTCCAACTCTCATAATCCATACATGACTACTAGGAAAAACACAGGTTTGATTATAGGGACCTTTGTCAGCAAAGTGATGTCTCTGCTTTTTAATAAACTAAGTTTGTCATAGCTTTCCTTCCAATGAGCAAGTGTCTTAATTTCATGGCTTCAGTCACCATCCAGCTATGATATACTCTGCCTATAAGTTAAATAAACATATGGCAATATGCAGCTATGTGTATGTATACACACCCACACCTACACACATCTCTCTCTCTCTCTCTCTCTCATCTATATACATATATATATATATATATATATATATAGGAGATACATACATATATATGTATGTCAATGACTACTTGTCCTTTTGCTTCAGAAATTGGCAAAAACAGCTGATGCTGGTGCCCACAGGATATCAAGGCATTGCAAAAGTTTGGGTGGAGGAAGAGTTGAATTCTAAATGTATTCTCTCGCCTGAGATTTGGTTTCTTGCATTTTCACTTCCCCCTTGCCATTCAGGGTAAATTATACCCAAAAAATAGCTTCAGCAAAAGCAGCTACTGCTAATAATTTGATGATGAAATCAAGACCAAAGGGGTTAACCTGATATGTGGAGGTGAAGGAGGAAGAGTATTAAGGTGAGGAAACATGTAGGTGGGATCAGATGGATTGGAGGGGTGCTCGGAGTTTTCCACTCTTCAAACTCATGGACCTATCTCATCATCAAAGTAACTTATTCAACCAAAAGAGCACAAACTCATAGACCAAAGCTAAATATCTAAAAAGCATACATTCATTAAACATACATAATACACTAAAGAACATATTCCACTAAAAGGTAGGTATTTGAAGAGAAAGACAAATAATTAAAAGTAAGATTATTTCTTAAGTGAAAGTCACTCAGTTGTGTCCAACACTTTGTGACCCAATGAATATACAGTCAATGAAATTCTCCAGGCCAGAATATTGGAGTGGGTAGCCTATCCCTTTTCCAGCGGATCTTCCTGAGGAAGATCAAATGGGGATCTCCTGCATTGCAGGCTGATTCTTTACCAGCTGAACTACAAGAGAAGCCCATTTCTTAAGGGTGTAGGTAAAATACTAGCAACATAAAACAAAAATTACAGTAAAAAAGACCCTAGGTTTCCAGTTTCTGGTTCCACACTGAAGCAGCTTAGAAGTTCCTCCTGCATTCCTAACAGCAAGCAAAAATTTGGACAGGCTGGAAAATCACCATTTCTTGGTTCTATGAGAGGGGAAACCACTGACCCCAAGATTGGAGAGATAGGGAGTCGTGAGTTCATAACAGACTCTCTAGCAGAAATTGTGTTGAGGGAACCAGAAGGAAAATATATCATAAGATTTAGAGCAGAAATCCATGAAACAGGGTTTGAAAACAGGAAATAAGTAGGAAAAAAATCAATAAAAGTAAAAGTTGGTTTTTTGAAAAGATCAATAAAATTGATTAGTCTCTAGCTAAACCAACCACCAAAAAAAAAAAAAAAGATGCCAATTACTAATATTAAAAATAAAAGATGGAACATTAGTACATACGTGATGGAAAATAAAGGATTATAAATCAATTCAAGCTGGAAATTTTAATAAAAGGTGGTAGCTGTGGCAGAAATTTATAAGTGAAGTAGACCAAAAAATTGGTTTTAATTTAAAAAATAAAGAGAGCCATTGAAGATCTGAGCAATGTAATCAATATAGTAATCAATATACTCAATTACTAAATGTGGAAGGAGCACTGTCATACACTGAATGTCTGTATTCCCCCAAAGTTGTATGCTGAAATTCTTAACACTAATGTGATGGTTCTAGGAGGTAGGGCTTTAGGAGATAATTCAATCACTCGGACCACATGAATAGGATTATCATTCTTTAAAAAAAAAAAAAACAGAGAACTTTCTTGCTGTCTTTCTGTCATTTGAGGGTACAGAAAGAAGATCTGCTGGAAACCAAGAAGAGGGCTCTCATCAGACCACCTCCAAATCTGTGCATGCCCTAATCTTGTATTTCTTAGCTGATAAGACCATGACAAGTAAATTTTTGTTTTTTAAGCCACCCATGGTTACATGCTCAGTTGCTGAGTTGTGTCTAACTCTTTGCAACCACATGGACTGTAGCCTGCCAGGCTCCTTTGTCCATGGGGTTTTCAGGCAAGAATACTGGAGTGGGTTGCCATTTCCTCCTCCAGGGGATCTTCCAGATGCAGGGACTGAACCTGTATCTCCTGCGTTGGCAGGTAGATTCTTTACCATTAGCACCATCTGGGAATCCTTGTTTAAGCCATCCAGTCCATAGTGTTATACCATGGCAGCCTGCATTGTTTAAAAGAAACCTTTCACCCCTGACACAGATAATCTTTTTTTCAAGCACATGTAATACATTAATAGTAAACATTAAATGAAGCATGCTACTGCTGCTACTGCTGCTAAGTCATGTCAGTCCTGTCCGACTCTCTGCGACCCCATAGATGGCAGCCCACCAGGCTACCCCGTCCCTGGGATTTTCCAGGCAAGAACACTGGAGTGGGTTGCCATTTCCTTCTCCAAAGCATGAAAATGAAAAGTGAAAGTGAAGTCGCCCAGTTGTGTCCCACTCTTAGCGACCCCATGGACTGTAGCCTACCAGGCTCCTCCATCCATGGGATTCTCCAGGCAAGAGTACTGGAGTGGGGTGCCATCACCTTCTCCAGATGAAGCATTACTTGATCCTAAAGGGGAAATAATGCTTTTGTTGTTGTTCAGTCACTAAGTTGTGTCTGACTCTTTGCCACATTATGGATTTCAGAATGCCAGGCTCCCCTGCCCTTCACTGTCTCCCAGAGTTTGCTCAGATGAATGTGCAAAGCATTTTATATAACTTTTTTTTCTTTCAAGTAATCTTTATTAAATGCTTAATATTTTATATTTCAATTGGAAATAGCACAGTGATATTCTTGCTGATATGAAATTCATTTTCTCAGTGATTTTATAAGATATCTTGAACTTTGTATTAGCATATGTATTTGAACTGTACAATGAAGGCAAGCTTTTATTCTGACAGAAACTAACTATGATATGCCTAATTAGTTTAACCATGATGACTGGCTTTCTTAATTGGGTTATGTGAAGGGATCAAATCATTATTAACAAATATTTCATTGGCAAATGTAAATTAGCATGAAAAGTATTCCAGCTTTCATTACCCTTTTTGAATACATAAGACTAAATACATGTCTCTAGGTGAAAACATAACAGATGTAATTAATAGTCAGCTGATAATATTTGGTAAATCATTTTTGGTTTACTTCCCAGAATTCGGGGCATGAATGATCTGTTGGCACACTAAGAATTTTGTTTTTTGTAAGTCAGTTGATTTTCAAATCTTTGCTTTCAACAAATTAAAGGGGAATCTTATTTGTCAGCTAATATCTTATAAAATAAATATATTAATTAATCACTATGCAACTTTTCCATGTAATTAAAAAATTCAAGTAACTCAGTGACAATCTATAATAAAATTAACATATTTTCATCTACTTATTTATATGAATAAAAATTTTAACCCTTAAAATTAATTTTTCTTTAAAAGGATAGTTAATTTCTGATGAAAGTTGATTCAGTCCGTCAATGTGTAATATTCGTTAATGGGTATATTAAGGGCAAGGATATCAATCTCATTCAGAGATATATTTTGATAAAAGTATACTCTTGTTAAATAAAATTTGTTGAATTATTATATATTTATGTGTTATAATGAATGTATTCTTTTGATCGATTACTGGTGATAATAGTTACAAGATAGCTGAATACAGAAAAAAATTGTAAAGTCTAACATCAAGTGGAAAATAGTCATTAAATTTCAACTTATATACTCTTTTGCATGAAATATAATAGAAGATGAATAATATTCTGATAGTGCATAGTTAGAAATTTGAGTCAAATGAAAAAAGGAGTGATGACAGCATGATAGTTTTTAGATTCCACTGACTTTGTTTAATAGTATCACAATGATTCCATTGTACTATTATAGTAAACTGATTTCACAGAGTGTAATAAAGCAACTCTATGTCTTTACTGACAGTTTTTCTCAGACGCTCTTTCCAAGATCAGCTCTATAGCAAATAGCCTTGGAAGATAGTATTTACTAGGGGGTATAGAGTTCACATTGCAGTCCAAGCGGTATGATTCCTCCATCCACGTATAGGTTGGACAGATTTTTAGGCCACACTGTCACCATTTCTCACTTGTGTGCACAGCACCCACCAGGGCCCACCATGGCATTGCCCACATAGGATTTACAAACTCGAAGCTTATGCTTTTTGCTCAGCCACAAATAATGAAGATTTTTGTCAATGACTCAGGAGGTTCACATGTTTTTGCAAGCCTCTATAAAACTGTGCCACGTTAAACTGTCAGCTTGCAGGTAAAGCAAAATCTTAGACTCTTTGCAGTTCTTGACAAATACATTGATAATACTTATAATAAATGAAAGTACATTCTTTACAATTATTTATTCACATGTGATCAAATATTTAGATCAACATATAAACATGTATGCTCAAATGTGAAGCATATAAATTTATTTTATTAATCTTATAACTTAAAACCTATAGGAAAGGAGGAATCTTATCTCTTTTGCTTTTATTTTCCCCTTTGCTACACCCCTAGTGGAGCTTCAACAGTAAAAAGAACTCACCTGCAATCCAGGAATGATCCCCTGGGAAGATCCCTTGGAGGAGGAAATGGCAACCCACTCCAGTGTTCATGCCTGGGTAATCCCATTCCAAATGAGCCTGGTGGGCTACTGTCCAGGGGGTCTCAAGAGCTGGACATGACTTAGCGATTAAACTAACCAACCAACATACCCCAAGTAGCTGCCTACATGGACAAAGTTGGTGTTTTAAAATTACGTTGAATCAATGAATACTTTAATCAGTCTTCAATTATATATATATATAAAATGGCAGTATGTTAAAGATTTAGAATTTAAATGGGAAAGATCATAGTTTGTTTTTGATTTTAAGATTTATTTACACAAAATGCATAAATTCATGTAAAATACACTGGCATGATAGACTAAACTTTTGTAGATCCTGTTTTTCAAGAACTTGCACAAAGCGCTAGCAGCCATTTCATTTAAGAAGATATTCTTCGGGTTTCAAAGATGTTGGAATGAATGTGACTAACTTGCTCAATGCGGAGAATCAGAGTTCACTTGACTGTATGATATGTGGCCAACCTGAAAATTTAACAGGGTTTCAGCACCTGTAAGAAGCAGGGACACAATTTTCACAGTGCTGTCAGCCACATACTTGGATTTTTTTTCCTAATGCTATTTAGTGAGGATATGGAAGAACTGCAAAGCTGTTTCAGTGCTCTCAAAACTTCAGAAAACATTGTCGGAAGTGTGAAAACTTCCAGGCACATTTGAAAACAGAACTGAATAATCAACTTTCAGGAAGTTAGTCAAAAAGATGATAAACACTGACAGAGTGAATAAATTGCAATGACGATGCTTATGAAATTATGACTCGAAAGAAAAATTTTTGTACTTGTTAGTGAGTCAAGTATATGTTAAAACTGGAATCAAACATGAATGTTATTTTAGAGTAATTTTTTATTATCGTAAGTAATAAATTACTTATTAATCTAGTAATTAAATACTAGATTTTTTGTTTTTAACTGGAGGATAATTGCTTTACACTGCTGTATTGGTATATAAGATGTTAGAATTATTATTTCTAAAGGATTTAACTTCCGGCATATCTTCAAAATAAGATATATTTAAACAAAATAATATTTATTTCTAAATTACAGGACGTATGCATTTCATAAACCATAAATAGATCTGCATATGTACTATTACAAAATCTCTTAAGAAATAGAAAATTAAAATTGGCAATTTGGGAAAAATCTATTCCCTCCTACTTTGTGAGAATATTATAAATAGGAATGTGTTCCTAAGTATTGTCAACAAAATAACTATGACAAAGTGCCAATTATCCAAAGAATAATACCAAGATTAAAAAAAAAAAAAGATTTCCTTTTTAAATGCAAGAAACTAGCTGAGGAATGCATAGAAAATTTTTATTGTTTGTTGAAAATATGATCACAATTTCTTTTCTATTTCTTCATTTATGCAAAATACAACCTTATCTAAAGTGAGGTGAATTTATTAATAGTTAATGTTGGGTATTTATCCAAAATGGTTTTCACAAAAATTTACTTGCATCACCATAAGCACTGAATATTTAGAGTCTATTTTCAATTTCATACAGTCTCAGGGTAGCATGACAGAAAACCTACTAATTGACTTGTTGAATATTGAATAAGAATTAGTATCTAAACTTTTAGAGTTTAAACGTCTCAGGAGTAAGTCTGACAATTCAAAAAAATAATTTACAAATATCTCTCATTTTGAATAAATTTCACTGTCTTGGTGTATTCTATGTCTTATACTTTATGTCTTGGGATTACAATGCAAGTAATAAAAATTAAAGGTATATTTAATAAAATCATCACATACTTTTGAAAATAATATTAAACTAACATTTTTCAAAGGTGTTTGGCTTTTTTCAGTTTATTTACAAATTTCAGTTGTAAAGTCATATCTAATAAATGAGACTCATACCATATTTTAAACTCATATCATAGCAAATGATTTCACTAAGTAGTATGATTCATTTACAGAATATTCATTAGCCCCAAACTGTTTTGTTTATAGAATGTAGGTATCATAAATGCTAGTTAAAACACACTCAAAATGTGTCCAATTTGTCTTGGTGGGTACTATTTGAAATGTGTATCTCTATACTGTTGTACAATTTTCCTCATTCAATACTAATAAGCAACTAGTACAACTCTAAATAACTAGAGAAGGAAATGGCAACCTACTCCAGTATTCTTTTTCTGGGAAATCCCATGGGCAAAGGAGCTTGATGCGCTACAGTCCATCGGGTTGCAAAGAGTTTTTTAAACAACTAAACACCACACACACCACAGTTCTAAATGAAATTCATAATTTATACCTATTCTGTTAAGTGTTAATGTATAATAACTGCTTCAACTTCCAAAAGGCAATTAAATATCAATTCAGTTTTTCAAAGGTAAGTTAATATCCAAACATCCAGAATATCCCAGTCCTTTTTTTATAACTTATTTTATTAAACTATTCATTTCCATTTTAATTTTTTTTAAGTTCTGTCATCTCAATTATTTTATAATGATGAATTTATAAGTAATGCAGACCATAAAAATAAATGCAATAACAAATAAAATCTAAGAAAACTACACTTTTATTTTGAGTTCATAAAGTGAAAGTGAAAAGTGAAAGTGAAGTTGCTCAGTCGTGTCCGACTCTTTGCGACCCCATGGACTGTAGCTTACCAGGCTCCTTCGTCCATGGGATTTTCTAGGCAAGAGTACTGGAATAGGTTGCCATTTCCTTCTCCAGGAGAGTTTCCCAACCCAGGGATTGAACCTGGGTCTCCCACATTGTAGGCAGACGCTTTACCATCTGAGCCACCAGGGAAGCTGTTGAGTGGATAATAATTAGGTATTTTTAACCACAGAGAAAATTTGGCACTCACAAAACAAGTGTTAATATCTGTGTTGAGTTGTAAAATGAGTAACAGCACTACACTCAATGTCAGCAAAATTTGAAAACTCAGCAGTGGTCACAGGACTGAAAAAGGTCAATTTCCATTCCAATCCCAAAGAAAGGCCATGCCAAAGAATGTATATTGCATTTATTTCCCATGCTAGTAAAGTGAAGTGAAGTGGCTCAGTCGTGTCCAACTCTTTGTGAACCCATGGACTGTAGCCTACGAGGTTCCTCAGTCCATGGAATTTTCCAGGCAAGGTACTGGAGTGGGTTGTCATTTCCTTCTCCAGGCACCAGGCATGCTAATAAAGTTATGCTCAAATTTGTTCAAGCTAGTGTTCAGCATTATGTGAACTGAGAACTTCTAGATGTACAAGCTGGGTTTAGAAAAGGCAGAAGAACAAGAGAGCAACATTCCCTTGATCATAGAAAAAGCAAGGAAATTTCAGGAAAAAAAGTATCTACTTCTGCTTCATTGACTAGGCTAAAGCATTTGACTGTGTGGATCACAACAAACTGTGGAAAATTATTAAAGAGATGGGAACACTGGACCACCTTACTTGTATCCTGAGAAGCCTGTATGTGAGTCAAGAAGCAACAGTTAGAACTTTGCGTGGAACAATGGACTGGTTCAAAAACAGGAAAGGAGCACAAGGCTGTATATTGTCACTCTCTTTATTTAACTTATATGCAGAGTACATAATGTGAAATGCCAGGCTGGATGAAGCACAGACTGGAATCAAGATTGCTGGGAGAAATATCAATAATCTCAGATGTGCAGATGACACCACATTTATGGCAGAAACCAAAAAGGAACTAAAAGCCTCTTGATGAAGGTGAAAGAGGAGAGTGAAAAAGCTGGCTTAAAACTCAAGATTTAAAAAACGAAGATCATGGCATCCAGTCCCATTACTTCATGGCAATAGATGGGGAAGAAATGGAAGCAGTGACAGATTTTATTTTCTTGACCTCTAAATCACTGAGGATGGTGACGGTAGCCATGAGATTAAAAGACACTTGCTCCTTGGAAGGAAAGCTATGACAAACCTAGACAGTATATTAAGAAGCAAAGACATCACTTTGCCAACAAAGACCTGTCTAGTCAAAGCTATGTTTTTTCTACTAGTCATATATGAATGTGAGAGTTGTACCATAAAGAAGGCTGAGTGTCAAAGAACTGATGCCTTCGAATTGTGGTGCTGGAGAAAACTCTTGAGAGTCGAACTGCAAGGAGATCAATCCAGTCAATCCTAAAAAAATCAACCCTGAATACTCATTGGAAGGACTGATGGTGAAGCTGAAGCTCTAATACTTTGGCTGCTGCAGTCCATGGGATTGCAAAGAGTCAAACAAGAATTAATGACTGAACAACAAAAGAAAAGAGATTGAATGTTCTTTGGATCAAGACTCTTTTTACCCTTACCAAGTCCTTTCAGTAGACACTGCAACATAAACTTGATGTCAATCCTGAATCCTTTCTGTAAATAAGTTAAACATTTTATTCTCATAGACATTCACCAGCAGAAATATGTAAACACAAAGTCACCAGAAAATTATCTAGCAAATTTAGAACTTAAAAAGTGTAAGTTTAAAATACAGAGAGTATTAAATCAGGTAAAATTCTTTAAATTTCTTCCTCCTCTTATTCCCTTTTCAAATTTATTAATAAATGGCCTATGCATCTTTGGGTTTGCTGCCTCTACACAGCTGAGTGCCAGATGGTTGACGTCTTATTTTATACTTTTAGAAGAAAATAGAGTTTCCTTAATACCATAAAATCAATTTACCCGAATAATTGGGATCAGAAGTTCTTCATGAAAAATAAATGGTGTTACTCTGCTATTACCCTCTGCAATGAGCAAAAGTACTCTTTAACTTTTCTCTTTTCGATCATAGTGATGTATAGTCATAGCAGGAAACTCATTTAACAAAAGTTTGAGGACATTGAGATTAAAAGTTTAAAGTTCAGAAATTGCCAAGGAATAGTTTTTGAGAACTGTCTGACTGACTAAAACATTTTGAAAGAAGACCTCAATCTGATTATTAATTTCTAATAGGAAATGAGACACCAAGCACCATTTGTCATAACATGCCTGGTGAAGATGCCTGTATGTGTGCTCAATCATGTCCAACTCTTTGTTACCTCATGGGCTGTAGCTCACCAGGCTCCTCTGTCCATGAGACTTTTCCAGGCAAGAATTCTGGAGTGGATTGGCATTTCTTACTCCAGGAGATCTTCCCAAACCAAGTCTCCTGTGTCTCCTGAATTGACAGGTGGATTCTTTACCACTGAGTCACCTGGAAATCCCTTAGCTTTAAGGAACACCTGTGTAATTATAATCTTATCCACACCATCAATGTGTCCTGAAAAACTGAAAATTTAACAGAAAAATATACTTGATTGTGAATTCACTAGATCAATAGTCCTAAAATATTTCTTAAAAGAAATTCAAGATGCAGCTTCTAAAATTTCTTTAGAGAAGCAATTACTGGTGGACTGATGGGATCAGTGGAAAAAAAAATCTTAAATGGACATATATTTCAGGTGCATTCATTGTCTAAAGCAATGTTAGCTTTTGAAGGGAATGATAGCTTTAAAAATGAAGGCTTGAGGCAAAGTACCAGTGATACCAATGGTTATATGGGGTTACCTGGTGGCTCAGATAGTAGAGAATCCACGTGCAATGCAGGAGACTTGGGTTCAGTCCTTGGGTTGGGAAGATGCCCTGGAGGAGGGCACATGGCAACCCATTCTGGTATTCTTACGTGGAGAATCCTCATGGACAGAGGAACCTGTCAGGCTACAGTGCATGAGATTGCAAAGAGTTGGACACGACAGAGCAACTAAGAACAATGGTTAAATACTCTGAAGTAAATTGTAATACCTGGAACAGATAGTTTTTTAATATAGTCTCTATATCACAAGATTATTTTGAAAATTTACTATCTAAGAAGTAAAAAATATTGATAATGGCTGCAAAAGTTATTCACACACTAAAATTTTCTTTTGTTAAAATGGATATGTGTAAACATTACAATATACTACAATACAAAAAGACAAAAGTTATAGGTTAATATATTACATTTAAAGTTTTAAATAGATGTTTTAAGAGCTGAGTTCATATCAAAACTGAGCAGAAAGTTCAGAGTTCCTATATGACTCCTGACAGCCTTCAAACACCCACAGCCTCCTTCATGATCAATATCCCACATGAGGGTGATACATTTGTCACAGCTGATGAGTCTACACTGACTCAGCATCATCCAAAGTCCAAATTCTTTTGGGCAAATATCAAGGAGCATGGCTGCTGGATCTTAACGTAAGTCTAGTCTTTCAAAGTGGTTGAACCATTTTGCGTTTCCACCATCATAAGTGAGTTCCTATTGTTCCACATCCTCACCAGCACTTGATTTTTGTTAGTGTTTCTTGGGGCCTTCTCAGTTCAGTTCAGTCACTCAGTCATGTCTGACTCTTTGGGACCTCATGGACTGCAGCACTCCAGGCTTCCCTGTCGGTCACCAATCCTTGAGCTTACTCAAACTGATGTCCATCGAGTCGGTGATGCCATCCAACCATCTCATCCTCTGTCGTCCCCTTCTCCTCCTGCCTTCATTCTTTCCCAGCATCAGGGTCTTTTCTAAGGAGTCAGTTCTTTGCATTAGGTGGCCAAAGTATTAGAGTTTCAACTTCAGCATCAGTCCTTCCAATGAATATTCAAGACCGATTTCCTTTACATTTGACTGGTTGGATCTCCTTGCAGTCCAAGGGACTCTCAAGAGTCTTCTTCAACACCACAGTTCAAAAGCATCAATTCTTCAGTGCTCAGCTTTTTTATGGTCCAACTCTTATATCCACACATGACTACTGGAAAAACCATAGCTGTGAGTAGATGGATCTTTGTTGGCAAAGTAATGTCTCTGCTTTTTACTATGCTGTGTAGGTTGGTCATAGCTTTCCTTCCAAAGAGCAAGTGTCCTAATTTCATAGATGCAGTGACCATCTGCAGCGATTTTGGAGCCCCCACCCCCACCCCCTGCCAAATAAAGTCTGCCATTGTTTTCATTGTTTCCCCATCTATTTGCTATGAAGTGATGGGACCGGATACCATGATCTTAGTTTTCTGAATGTTGAGTTTTAACCCGACTTTTTCACTCTCCTCTTTCACTTTTATCAAGAGGCTCTTCAGTTCTTCTTCACTTTCTGCCATAAGGGTGGTGTCATCTGCATATCTGAGGCTATTGATATTTCTCCCAGCAATCTTGATTCCAGCTTGTGCTTCATCCAGCCTGGCATTTCACATGATGTAGTCTACATATAAGTTAAATAAGCAGGGTGACAATATACAGCCTTGGTATCTCATTGTTGTTTTAATTTGCATTTTCCTGATGACATATGATGTGGAGCTTTGGTGATGTGTCTGCTAAGGTCTTTGGCTCACTTTTAATTGGGTTGTTTGTTTTCTTAATGTTGAGTTTTAGGAGTTTTCTGTACACTTTGGATAACAGTCCTTTATCTTTTGCATTATTGTGTTCTCTAAAGGAAGGGAAATATACACCAGAGGAAATGTTCCCAGTAGAAATTCTTCTGCCAAAATTAGGGAATAATTTGCACAGAAAGTGATAATAAATGCAACTCAAATTTTGTTTCTGCTGTTTACGATCACTGTGCTCTCATGGTTTATTTTAATTTTACTGTTATATGTAGGAAATTGTAATTATATGGTGGTTACAGGTAAGACTGTCCCCTAAAATTTGTTTGATTGATTCTGAATCACACTACACTCTTAACTCTTGGAATAAATTTGTGTAACCGATCTGTTTAAGTAGAATTTTACTGCATAACTGAGAGTTATTATAATTATCTTTCATGTAGAATGCAAAGATTATTAAAGGGAGTAATAAAAATGTGATGATTTGCAATCTGAATTTTTATCACATTGTTAAAACTCTATGATAACTACAGGAAGTGCTTTGATTTTAAACCAAATAAGACAATTTTTACAGAGAAATATTGTGTCATTGGCAATATTTAGAATTTTCAGTGCGTTGGGATGATGAAAGAAGTAGACTGAGTTTTAGCCAAGCTTAGACTATTTTAAATTTTTCTACAGAGAAAGTTTCACTCCTCTTATTACCTCCATCCATTGCAGACAGCTTCTGCTGCATTTTACAGGAGATTTATTTATCATACAGCTGCATGCACACATACATGCAAACCTCCATATCTTCCTACAGGGAAAATTCATGGGAACAATAACCCATTGGGAATAAGCAGTTGGAATAAATACCTATAAGTAGATATATTTTTCAGAAATATTTTATACAGTTTCAATAATTTTCTTAAGATATCTTATATTTTCACTTCATTTTCTTTCTTTAGAATGAGATTCATAGCAGAAAAAAACAGAGATCTGTTTTGCACAGTCAGTTGCCCTAAAATTCCTGGTGGACAAAATTTGTGAAAAATATAAATAATTATTATCACTTTTTAAGATGCCTATGCTTGGGAGTGATTTGTTACACTTTAGACAACTAAAGTCAGAAAAATAATGTCAGAAAAACTGTTCTTAAATAGATTCATTAATTAGTAGGAGAAAAAAAAAGTCCAGAAGGTTTATTTTGCTGTGTTTTACATTGGTCCTTATCACTTAAAATAGGTATATAAACTGGAAAATTCAGGTAAAAAAAAAAAAAAGTTGAAATGCACAGTCCCAGACAGAGCTTCTTCACTTTATCTTGAAAACTTAGAAATGAAAATAATTTACATTAATCAATCATTATTAAGTATTCTATTTGGTAATGTGAAGTAATTGAAGAACATAAAATGACTCTTCTAGCAAGATACTGGTGTTAAATCAAGAAGCATATTTAGGAATTTTGTAAGGATGGACTTTAGTCAATATCCTTATTTTCAATTTCCAATCAATTTCTTAAGAATACAATTTTGAAAATCAGCACTAAATGTAGTGTCCTACATCTCTTGACTGAAACTGAGAATTTCTTCTCTATATTCAATTAGATTTAGAAAGACAAAATTAATTTATATTGCCTAGTACATAATGTTGTTCAGTAAAAGTTTATTTTGGGTATGAGAAAATTATTTCATTCCATTCATACAAAAAAGACAAAATTACACATATCCTACTGATTTTCTGTTCTGACATTTTAGGGAGGGATAGTGGTAAATGGAAATTAAAATATAAAAAAAGGCATTTTCTCTAAACACCTATACACACATTAAATTCTTCTATGAAGTTTTTATCATGGTTGTTTTGAAAAGCTCAAAAACTCAATTACTTCAGTATTCTGAAATTGAAGGATCTGTTAATTAGATGTTTTGGTTTGTATGTGGTTAGATGTAGAAACACATGCATTTGCTTTTGCAACTATTTCTATAGCTTCCAAAAATATATTGAGTCTCTAATTCTCTTAGTTTTGGCTGTGTATACTTCATATAATTTATTAATTGCAATTTTGCCTTCAAAATAAAGATTCTGGAGCTCCTACTCTGGTTAAGATGTTGTACTGTGCTCTGACGGTGATTCAGTCATAAATAAGAAATGACTCTGGCTCTCAAATATGGGTCCATTGGGAGAGGTAAAACATGAACACAAATAACTCAAAGACAGTTGAAACTGATTAGAGTCTTTAGGGAGTCATGAATTAAGTGTTATCAGAGCACAGATGAAGAGAGTAATTCTAGATACTTATTGACTGAGAAGTCATAGATGGGAGCACGTCGTTTCATTTTTAGGAACTGAAAATGTGAAACTGGGGAGATGGAGAACTATGGGATCAACCAATGCTTTAGAGAACCAGATAATCAAAGGCATGTGGGCAGAAAGAAGGGCATAACAGAGGCAATCAGGGACTTTGGCCTAATAAATGTAGTTCAGTTCAGTTCAGTCGCTCAGTCATGTCCAACTTTTTGTGACCCCTTCAACTGTAGCATGCCAGGCCGCCCTGTCCATCAACAACTCCCAGAGCCTGCTCAAACTCATGTCCATTGAGTCCGTGATGCCATCCAAATATCTCATCCTCTGTCATCCCCTTCTCCTCTTGCTTTCAATCTTTCCTAGCATCAGGGTCTTTTCCAAGGAGTCAGTTCTTCACACCAGGTGGCCAAAGTATTGGAGTTTCAGCTTCAGCATCAGTCCTTCCAATGAATATTCAGCACTGATTTCCTTTAGGATAGACTGGTTGGATCTCCTTGCAGTCCAAGGGACTCTCCAGAGTCTTTTCCAATACCACAGTTAAAAAGTATCAGTTCTTCAGTGCTCAGCTTTGTAAATATAGATAAGCTAGTTAAATCAGCTCTGGACAAATATTAAGTACCAACTATCAAGCCAATCAGTTTTATCTCCTCCTAAAGTATAGTAGAACATTGCCATTATTAGAGAGTTTCAAGCTGTTTGCTAGGCACTAGAGTAAAGAATTAGGTAGTATAGAAAACAGTACTTTTTACAATAATTCAAGCAAAAAGAAACACATCTTGACTAGCAGTTTGCAATAGAAATGAACAGAACAGGGCGAAATTCCAGAGGACACTGATTTTGTTCAAATATTTATTTTTTTAATGACTGAATTGTTGCAGATACAAATACAATACACAAAATAAGCCATGTTTTTATACAAGAAAAATCAGCTGATACATTTTAAAGTGTTGGCTTATGTTAATGAAGGAAACTCCCAAAGTACATTTTAATAGGATTCATGCTTCCTGGTGACTCAGCTGGTAAAGAATCTGCCTGCAGTGCAGGAGACCAGGGTTTGAACCCTGGGTTAGAAAGGTCCCCTGGAGGAGGAAATTAGCAATCAACTCCAGTATTCTTGCCTGGAGTATTCCATGGATATGTCTCAGTCTCAGGGGTTGCAAAGAGTTGGAAAGGACTGAGAAACTAACACACACATGCACAAAATATAAAAAGGTAAAATGGATTTTTTTATAAGGAATTCTTAATGTGTGTGTAAATAGGCATGAAGGGAGAGCCTAGTCATACCCACCAGGAAGACAGAGCTTTTTTGAATCATGGGTTCGGAAACCCTAAGGATGTTTCATTCCGATGGCATCTGATTGAGAATTAAGTCATCAAGAAAAGAAAAGTGAAAGTGTTAGTCACTCAGTTATGTTTGACTCTTTGCCATCCCATGGACTGTAGCCCACCGCTGTAGCCACCGGGTTTCTCTGTCCATAGAATTCTCCAAGCAAGAATACTGGAGTGGGTAGCCATTCCTTCTCCAGGGGAATCTCCCTGACACAGGGTTCAACCCTGGGTTTCCCGCATTGTGGGCAGATTCTGTACCATCTGAGTCACCAGAGAAGCCCTAACGCAGGTGAACTGAAAGCTGTGGATGGGGTGGGGTGCAGCAGGTTTACAAGGAAATCCTTTTAAGCATTTAAAAACTGTGCTTGAGTCTGTAGATGATGAGTTATGTTTGCTTTAAATGTAGTTTTTTATAAATTCAAACTAAAAAAGTCCTGATTAACTATTGATGGCTGGATGGCATCACCGACTGGATGGAAGTGAGTTTGAGTGAACTCCGGGAGATGGTGATGGACAGGGAGGCCTGGCGCGCTGCGATTCATGGGGTCGCAAAGAGTCAGACGCGACTGAGTGTCTGAACTGAACTGAATATGCATTTGCGATCAGTACAAAATTTGTTTCAATTTATTAAAGCATAATAGGATGGTCATAAGCATACATTTAGAAAATAGTCAATATTCAAGTTGCTTCTATCTTTGGATTCTTTGTCTTGCCTTTGGATATGGAAGAATTGTAGGTTTTGAAAATATAATATCGTATTTAAAACAATTTATAGTAAAACTCTAAAAATGTGCAAACGAAGTGGAACTGTGTCCAACAGCTCCTTTATTTTTCTCTGTTAAAATTTACCATCCCATCAAAAAGAATAAAACATGTAGGAGTAAACCTACCTAAGGAGACAAAAGACTTGTACTCCAAAAACTTGAAGCTGTTGATGGGACACAAACAGATGAAAAGATATACCATGTTCTTAGCTTGGAAGAATCAAAATTGTCAAAATGAAAATACTACCCAAGGCAAAAAGACACATGAAAAAATGCTCAATAATGCTAATTATTAGAGAAATTCGTATCAAAACACCAATGAGGTATCACTTCATATTGGTCAGAAGTGCCATCGTCAAAAAGTCTGTAAATAATAAATACTGGAAGGGGTGCTGAAAAAAGAGACCCCTCCTAGATTGTCGGTGGGAATGTAAGTTGGTTAAAGAGAAAAACATCTACTTTAACTTTTATAATCCAACTTTGTAGAATTGGGAGTCCAATATATCTTAAAATTAAAAATGAGTAGAGGAGAACATAGTTTATAAACTGTCTAAAATTAAAATGATATTATGTGAAGACAAGTGAAATATGCTTTCAGGGTTAATGCAGTCTTTGGTGTGGGATAAAGAAGGATCAGCAAGGAAGATCTAGTTCCAAACTTTGAATAAAGACTGTGCTGTTTAAAAGCCTATACTCAAATCACCTGTGGTATTTCTGGTACGCTAGTTTATATTTTCTGGGCTGCAGTGTTGATATTTATAATTTGACACACATTACATATAATATAAATCTTTATATCCTGAAGCTGCTCATATTTACAAAATGTGAAAAATAAACAAGGCCAACCTGAGAGTTTACTTTTAGAAAGCTATAGATAGGAATAAAAACAAAAATCTTTCATTTTTTTCCCTATAATACAAGAAAAATGTAATAAGAAGTATCCAGTTGATTTTAACTTCTCCTCCAGTATTTTCCACTACAGGGACAAATATTAAATTTCCACTTGTACACATTTAAGTATTACTAAATATGTGCACATTTGAAGATTTTCTGTGCATAGTTGAACTGGAAAAATTTCCCCCTTACTTGAAATTGCTTTAAGTGCTTTATTTCTAGACAAATTAGATTTCTATAAAATAATAAATTAAAAATGTCTGTCTGTTAAAATACTTTGCAAATTTTATGGTACATGAAATGGGGCATGGTATAGTTCATGAAACAGATTTTTCCAGAAATCTGCTGGTAGTGTACTAATTACAGCATTGTGAATTGGAGGGCATAGACTTGAGAATTCAAACTGTTTAACTTCGAATCTTAGTGTGCCCTGACTCTGTGACCTTGAACCAGTTACTAAATCTCCTCTGACTTAATATCTTTAGTCTAAAATAAGGGTAAATCAGTTCAAAACCTCATAGGGTAATCCCAAGGATTAAATGAGTTGACACATAAAGAATATAGCTCTGGGCAGGGCACATCATTGGTCTTCAATAAATCTTAGCTTTTACTATTTTCAGCATAAGCCATGGAGCTAGGAATTAATTTAGGGACTTTCTTTTCTTTTTAAATCATAAAAGTGAAAATTGCATCTATTCTCAAGTGCAGAATAACCATCCACTTTGTTGTTGGGCAATTTTAAAGAGAGAGTAGGATACAGCCTCATAGTTTAAATGTATTTACTTATTTTAGAAAAAGGCAATGCATTCCCTTAGATCAATTTTTTTAAGTATGTTCTCATTATTCAAAATACAAAAGGATACAAATAATTTATATAACATGATTTCACTTATGGCTAAACACCATAACAGAAGAGACTAGAAAGCACTGGCGATGGATCCCTTCTACCTAGAGAGTCATGGAAGCTTTTCTGTGGAGGCTGAATTATGTAGATGACTAAAGAGAGGGAGGGAGGGAGGTAGAATCTGGGCAAGGAGCTGAGAGGAACGCACAGTACAGCTGTGAGGCATCCTATCATCCTGCAAAGGCATCCCCTCTCCCCCTCCAAAACACAATGTGTTTAAAACATTCTTTTATTAGGAACTTTTAGTGATTTCAAGTCAGAAGAATGAAACTGTCAAAGATACCTGAATTCTTGCTGAAAGGCCAAAAGAGCCTGCTTGCTTTTGGCCATGTTGTGATAATTTGGGCATCAAAAAGAGAATAATAACTTTAAGAGAATAATATGTTGAGTCCATCATAGGGCATGAGCACCTCACAACCTCAATCCGTGAAAATATGAATGCATTTTTATAAGGAATAAAATATAATACATAACATGTATTTGTTGTTGCTTAGTCACTCAGTCGTATATGATTCTTTGTGATCCCATGGACTGTAGACCGCCAGGCTTCTCTGTCCATGGGATTTCCCAGAGAAGAATACTGAAGTGCATTGCCATTTCCTTCTCCAGTGGATCTTCCTGACCCAGGGATCGAACCCATATCTCCTGTGTCTCCTGCATTGCAGGTAGATTCTTTACCTGATGAACCATCTATGGTTAAAGACAAATGAACATGTTGGGGGTCATAGTTTGGGACTTCAGAGGGGAAGAAGGCAATTTACATGGAGATGAAAAAGCAAATGTTTGATAAACAAATAGGAAGCATGGAAACATAATGAGGAATTTTAGCAGACTTTGCTAGATTCCTCCCTGTCTAGCATGGTGTTCAGTTCATAATGTAATTATCTACAGTAGTAGTTCCCTTCCTGAAACAAGTCTTCTCTCTACATTATTTTAGGCAGTCAGGGGGAATGTCAAAGTTTCTTTCTGACTGTGTTAGGTCTTGATTGCTTTCAGCTCAAAATAATCCACATGCCAAAGAAACATTCTGGGGTGATAAGTTTTGTTCCTCAACACTATGTATTGCTGTTTAAAAATTACCCTCAAGTTTAGAGCTTAAAACAGGGGACATTCATGATTTCAGTTTCCAAGGAGCACGCAGGAAGGAATGGCTTTTCAGGGTAGTTCTGGCCCCTAGTCTGGCTTCAGTTGCCTCAAGGCTTGACCACAGATGAAGATCTGCTTCAAAGCAAACTCCTATGGTTTTTGGCCTCAGTTATGAGAGTTGTTAGACTGAAGGCTGTCTCAGTGGCTCCCAGTTCTTGGCTTTTGCCAAAGTGAGATTTCTTCAAAAGAGAGAGTGCTCTGCTTAATGGCTCTGTCCTGTCTGACTCTTTGAGACCTCATGGATTTTAGCCCTCCAGGCTCCTTTGTCTATGGGGATTCTCCAGGCAAGAATACTGGATTGAGGTGCATGCCCTCCTCCAGGGGATCTTTCCAACCTAGGGGTCGAACCCAGATCTCCTTCATTGCAGGCAGCTTCTTTACCATCTAAGCCACAAGGAAAGCCCAAAAGGGAGCACAGGATGAAGCAATCAAGACAGAAGTCACAGTGTTTATTTGTAACCTGGTCTCCAAATATGAACACTAGACTTATTTGGCAGTCCAGTGGTTAAGAATCCATTCTTCCACTTCAGGGGGCACAGGTTCAACCCCTGGTTAGGGAAAAGGGATCTTGCATGCCATGGAGCAGGGCAAAAATCAAAAGAAAACAAAAAACACATACAAAGACAATCCCTTCCTCCCCAAAATGAAAACCAAACAAGGGTGCTTCCACTTGACTGATTATTTAACAGAAGTAAAGCATTCAGTCTTCCCACATTTAAGAGGGAAGAATTAGGGTTCATCTTTTAAAGATGAAGGCAGAAAATAACTTGTGGACTTGTTTTTAAAACCTGTGAGCTATTGACCAGATGACAAGAAAAAAAGAGCTTAAGCTGGGTTTCCCAAAGATTATGGATTAGCAAAATGTTCTAAATGGGTAATCTGACTCTGTAGACATAACACATTGTGATCTGGGAACCAAAACTTAACAATTATGCTGCTAATTAGAATGAGCTACTAAAGACAACAGGCACAGTTTTTCGATAGTACTAAGTACCAGGTCAATATGAAAAAAATGACAGGGCAATTGACCAGGTAATGTCTGAAAAGCAAAGCTAAAAGGAGACAAGGGAAAAAACAAAACAAAACAAGAAAGCTTTCAGGAGAATTACACTTCTGTAAAATTTATGAGCTAAAAAAAAAAACACACAGAAAAACACACCTCTTTGGTATAAACATGGAATTTGACTACAGCAGGGTATAGGTTTAGCTTTGTTAGCCAGTTCCAGATCTTTCCCCCAAATCAATTGTTTAGTAAACCATAACTTAAAATCTTTTGTTGGTTGAATTAGTCTTTTTTGACTTGGACCTAATAATGTTAGATAACCCCCACAATACAGAAAAATATATCTAAAGATAATGAATTCTGAAGGAATAATAGAATATATGAAGATAATGACTATATTAAATACTGAATATTGTTTTCATATAAATGCTGCTGCTGCTGCTAAGTCACATCAGTCATGTCCAACTCTGTGCAACCCCATAGACAGCAGTCCGCCAGGCTCCCCTGTCCCTGGGATTCTCCAGGCAAAAACACTGGAGTGGGTTGCCATTTCCTTCTGCAATACATGAAAGTGAAAAGTGACAGTGAAGTTGCTCAGTCCTGTCTGACTCTTAGCGACCCCATGGACTGCAGCCTACCAGGCTCCTCCATCCATGGGCGTTTCCAGGCAGAGTACTGGAGTGGGGTGCCATTGCCTTCTCTGCATATTAATGAGTAATAATGTAACAATGAGTACTGTGATATTTCACTTTTTATACTCTACCTGCAATTTAAGATATTTCTAAATGCTCTAAAAAACAAATTTGTTAAATTTATAGACTGAAACTTAAGATGGTTTTTATTTTCAGGAGCAATTATTTTCTTCAAAAAATATCATTTTATTTTTTAAAATATCCTGTGGGATATTAGTTCCACAATTAGGGCTTGAACCCATGCACCCTGCCTTGGAAGCTCAGTTTCTTAACCACTGGAAAATCAGGGATCAGATTAGATCAGATCAGTCACTCAGTCATGTCCGACTCTTTGCGACCCCATGAATCGCAGCACGCCAGGCCTCCCTGTCCATCACCAACTCCCGGAGTTCACTCAGACTCACGTCCATCGAGTCAGTGATGCCATCTAGCCATCTCATCCTCTGTCGTCCCCTTCTCCTCCTGCCCCCAATCCCTCCCAGCATCAGAGTCTTTTCCAATGAGTCAACTCTTTGCATGAGGTGGCCAAAGTACTGGAGTTTCAGCTTTAGCATCATTCCTTCCAAAGAAATCCCAGGGCTGATCTCCTTCAGAATGGACTGGTTGGATCTCCTTGTAGTCCAAGGGACTCTCAAGAGCCTTCTCCAACACCACAGTTCAAAAGCATCAATTCTTCGGCACTCAGCCTTCTTCATAGTCCAACTCTCACATCCATACATGACCACAGGAAAAACCATAGCCTTGACTAGACAAAACTTTGTTGGCAAGGTAATATCTCTGCTTTTGAATATGCTATCTAGGTTGGTCATAACTTTCCTTCCAAGGAGTAAGTGTCTTTTAATTTCATGAGTGCAGTTACCATCTGTAGTGATTTTGGAGCCCCCAAAAATAAAGTCTGACACTCTTTCCACTGTTTCCCCATCTACTTCCCATGAAGTGATGGGACCGGATGCCATGATCTTCAGTTTCTGAAAGTTGAGCTTTAAGCCAACTTTTTCACTCTCCACTTTCACTTTCATCAAGAGGCTTTTTAATTCCTCTTCACTTTCTGCCATAAGGGTGGTGTCATCTTCATATCTGAGGTTATTGATATTTCTCCCGGAAATCTTGATTCCAGCTTGTGTTTCTTCCAGTCCAGCGTTTCTCATGATGTACTCTGCATATAAGTTAAATAAGCATGGTGACAATATACAGCCTTGATGTACTCCTTTTCCTATTTGGAACATCAGGTAAGTACCCCAAAATTATTTTTAATTTTATCAATTTTTAATCCAATATTACATAAGTTGTATTTAAATATATGAAGAACCATTGTTTAACAGATTTATAAGATTTGTAAAGAAACATAAAATGTGTAATTAACAGCAAACATTCTTCTTCATGTTTACAAGACTCTCAAACATTAAAAATTTAACTAAGAGTTTTGGTAGAGACTGGTTATATACAATACTAACACAACTAGTTTCTTCATTAAGAATAAATACTGTGGATAAGACACTAGAAAATGAATAATGAAAACCCAAAGAAAACTTAAATAACTTTTTTTTGGTTATACTGTTCAAATTTATTATTTAGGCTCCTTCGAAAATTAACTTTTAAAGCTCAACATTCTGAAAATTAAGATCATGGCATCGGGTCCCATCACTTCATGGCAAATAGATGAGGAAACAGTGGAAACAGTGACAGACTTTATTTTGGGGGCTCCAAAATCACTGCAGATGGTGACTGCAGCCATAAAATTAAAAGACACTTACTCCTTGAAAGAAAAGTTATGACCAACCTAGATAGCATATTAAAAAGCAGAGATATTGCTTTGCCAAAAAAGGTCCATCTAGTCAAGGCTTCGGTTTTTCCAGTAGTAATGTATAGATGTGAGTGTTGGACTATAATTAAAGCTGAGTGCCAAATAATTGATGCTTTTAAACTGTGGTGTTGGAGAAGACTCTTGAGAGTCCTTTGGACTGCAAGAAGATCCAACCAGTCAATCCTAAGGAAAGTCAGTTCTGAATATTCATTGCAAGGACTGATGTTGAAGCTGAAACTCCAGTACTTTGGTGACCTGATGCAAAGAACTGACTCATTTGAAAGGACCCTGATGTTGGGAAAGATTGAAGGCAAGAGGAGAAGGGGATGACAGAGAATGAGATGGTTGGATGGTATCACTGACTTAATGGACATGAGTTTGAGTAAACTCTGGGAATTAGTGATGGAAGGGGAGGCCTGGTGTGCTGCAGTCCATGGGGTTGCAAAGAGTTGGACATAACTGAGAGACTGAACTGAACTTTGAAAACTATTAATTTGATCACAGTGTGACGGAGTTATTTTGACTATAGCTGTGTAATGAATCAATAATCTAAATATCCCCATAATAATTCATATCAGTCTTTAATTTAGTGTTATAGCTAGTATTTTCTTGCCCTTGAGCTTTTTTTTTTTTTCTCTTTTTTTTATCTATAGCTACAGCCTTAGGCCCTTTCTCATCAGAAAGCTAAGGAACACAATTATCTGCTCAAGCTTCCTCAGGTATATTTTTGTGCCCCTTGTCTTTTCCAATGTAATGAATTGATTCTTTGTCTCCAGCTAACTAGCCATACCTCAAATTTTCTTCCTTTGCCATATGAGACAAAATGCATCTTAGGAATTTGGAACAAATTTCTTTGCTTGCCAATTAAGAAAGTCCTGCTGGTATGAGAAATTGCAGGAGAAAGTTTATTTTGAAATGTATCACTTTAAGAATTTGAATTTGTGTTTTTTTAATATATATTATCAAAATCATGTATATTTTGATGCAATTAATTTATTCTGAGTGACATCTCAAAATCACAGTTAATTGTATATTTTTATCTGTACAGCTGTAGCTTAGAAAAATGGGTGATTAGTAGAGTCAAGCTTTTCTCTTTTCTACAGGTGTGAACATTAATAGAAGCAACTGGATGCCAAAGGAAATATGAAATTCATTGAAACTTGATTTTTAACAAAACATGTCAGTGACAATTTACCAAGCTATAATTTCTTTCATGTGGTATCTACGCATGTGTATTTTCAAGTTTCATTTCTACTATTTATTTTAAATATTCAATTGCAGAACTGTAATCTCTGAATTTTCTAAATATTCCAACTCTAAAAAATGCTATTGCAATCATACATCTGAGTGCCCCCATAACCCTCCAAGCTTGGTGTCTAGTACCACTGACCCTGTATCTACTGAGTCACACATCACATATAAGAGGCCTGCTGGAGTCACACATCATATATAAGAGGCAAGCTGGACACATACTAGTAAGTTATCATGTGTTTGTGCTAAGTCATTTCAGTCCTGTCAGACTCTTTGCAACCCCAAGCACTGTAGCCCACCAGACTCCTCTGTCCACGGGATTCTCCAGGCAAGAATACTACAGTGGGTTGCCACGCCCTCCTCCAGGGGATCTTCCCAACCCAGGAATTGAACCTGCCTCTCTTATGTCTCCCTCATTGGCAGGTGGATTCTTTACTACGAGCATGACCTGAGAACCCCAGGAAGTTATCAATTCAACACTGATTAAGTGTTGCTCTTAGGTACCTTTTCACATTGATTGCAGTAAGTCAAACCTGGGGTTCCATACCCAGCTTGGTTGTACTTAAGATCCAGCTGGGCTTCTTTTAAAGACACTATATAAGAAACAGCTATAGCTGGATTTCTTTGATGGCATACTTGCCTGATTGACCCTGTAATAATCCTTCAAATCTGCTTAGAGGAAATGCCTTAAAATTTAAAACTCTTCATAGAACTTGATTAATGTAATTGTATCTCCTCTATTTGATTTCTGATTAACTGATCTTTAATTTTAGATATAATTTTTGAACTTGACGTTTTGCAACCCTGCCTACACATTGGAAAGTTGTGCTGGAATGTCCATGTCTTTTCCTGCAGCTTTTCCTTTGCCTAACACAACATCTTGGGTGATGTCTTCCACAACCCCTGCAGAGCTGTTATAGATTGAGACACAGATATGGATGACTTAGTTCCCTGCATTAGGGGCTGAGTGAGAAGGATAATAGTCTGGAACTAGTATTGATTGTTAAGCTGGAACAAGGCCAGGGATGTTAAGGATGAAGGTTAGTAGGCATTCATTGTACTTGGCAAAAGTAAAAAGCAGTTGCATCACAAAGTAATGGGTGTTCCTACAGGGAATTACTAAAGACAATCTAGTGGCAGGTAAAATCTGCAGCTCTATCAGGTTGGTCAGTAGATGTTGGCTATGTCTATCTGCAGGAAGCTAAACCCGGGTCTCCACTGTACATTTATAAGATGATGGAAAAGAACAGCTTTAGTACTCCAGCAGCCAGGGTGCTAGGCCTTTTGTTCCAACCAGGCTTCAGAAGCAGAAAGTCTAATTCGAGTATTGTGAGAAATAGGCTAGTTGTTAGGGATTTGATCAGGTATAAGGCAAAAACTCAGCTAGTGGAATTATTGCACATGTTTAGACTCAGGTAAGTAGTAAGAGTGAGTTAATACTAAATGTCAGAGAATCGACTCAAGGTAGAATTCCTTAAGTTTCTCTGGCTAATGCCAGATTTAATTCTGGGCCCTGCTGCTGCTGCTAAGTCGCTGTAGTCGTGTCCGACTCTGTGCGACCCCATAGATGGCAGCTCACCAGGCTCCACCATCCCTGGGATTCTCCAGGCAAGAACACTGGAGTGGGTTGCCATTTCCTTCTCCAATGCATGAAAGTGAAAAGTGAAAGTGAAGTCGCTCAGTTGTGTATTCGAGACCCCATGGACTGCAGCTTACCAGGCTCCTCCATCCATGGGATTGTCCAGGCAAAAGTACTGGAGTGGGGTGCCATAACCTTCTCTGAATTCTGGGGCCTAGGGTGTAGATAAAATAGATTTTAGATGATAAGTGATATACAAAATGATAAAGACAGGAATGTTTGTAACTTTTATTCATTGTGTGTATCTTTTGCCTCTTAAGATAATGTTTGACTTGAATAAGAACTCAATAATTATGTGCTTAATGTTGAATGGCTAAATAAAGAAATGGGATGAGGCATTCATAGGCTGCAGAGTTCAGTAGGTCTGGGCACACAAGTGAAGTTGTGAAACTGTTCATAATAAATGCTGTCAGTCAAAATATCTCATTGTGCATAATAGTGTATAAAAGCATTCACCAAAAGCCACAAGCAAATGTTTGATATAACATACAGCTGGGGCTTCCTGCCTGCCAATGAAGGAGATTCAAGAGACACAAGTTTGACCCCTGGGTCGGGAAGATCCCTTGGAGAAGGAAATAGCTCCACTCTAGTATTCTTGCCAGAAAAAATCCATGGGCAGAAGAGCCTGGCAGGCTACAGTTCACGGAGCTGCAAAGAGTCAGACACAACTGAGCATAACATAGAATTACCACTTTTGTATCTACAATTTGCCAATGCAAAACTTTTCAAGTAATCTAAGCTACCAAATATGTATTTAAAAACCATTCTTAGTCAAGTAGAAAGTATAGAATGAATATCATCTGTATTTTTTGGTTTAATATTAAGAGAAAATAATCAAATTATTATAATAAAAATTAAATCTTTATTATTATTCTATTAAGTCTTTATCACACAGTGAATCATTTTACCAAGTCATCCAAACACACAGATGAAATAACAATTTAGGTCTGCAAGAGCAATGTCTTAATAGAAGAATCGTTATTTAGCTTATTAAGTGAATCATCAAGAAAAATGCTTTTCTTCATAGGAAATTACTTTTATGAACTCTTTCACTTAAAAAAAAATTCTCTGAACTATCTAGTATTCCATCATTTCTATTCTTAAATAAATAAGAAATAAATGCAGACCAATTAGGTGTCCAATATGCTACTGGAGAAGAATAGAGAAATAACTCCTGAAAGAATGAAGAAACAGAGCCAAAGCAAAAACAACACCCAGTTGTGGATGTGACAGATGATAGAAGTAAAGTCTGATGCTGTAAAGAGTAATATTGCATAGGAACCTGGAATGTTAGGTCCATGAGTCAAGGCAATTGGAAGTGGTCAAACAGGAGATGGCAAGAGTGAACATCAACATTTTAGGAATCAGAGAACTAAAATGGACTGGAATGGGTGAATTTAACTCAAATAACCATTATATCTACTACTGTGGGCAGGAATTCCATAGAAGAAATGAAGCAGCCCTCCCAGGCAACAACTCAGTTCAAAATGCAGTACTTGGATGCAGTCTCAAAAACGACAGAATGATCTCTGTTCATTTCCAAGGCAAACCACTCAGTATTAGAGTAGTCCAAGTCTGTGCTTCAACCAGTAATCCTGAAGAGGTTGAAGTTGAATGATTCTATGAAGACCTAACAAGAAAGATGTCCTCTTCATTATAGGGGACTGGAATGCAAAAGCAGGAAGTTAGGAGCTACCTAGAGTAACAGGCAAATTTGGCCTTGAAGTACAAAATGAGGCAGGTCAAAGGCTAACAGAGTTTTGTCCAGAGAATGCACTGGTCATAGCAAACACTCTCTTCCAACAACACAAAAGAAGTCTCTACACATGGACATCACCACATGGCCAATATCGAAATCAGATTGATTATATTCTTGGCAGCCAAAGATGGAGCGGCTCTATACAGTCAGCAAAAACAAGACCAGGCACTAACTGTGGCTCAGATCATTACCTCCTTATTGTCAAATTTAGACTTAAATTGAAGAAAGTAGGGAAAACCACTACTGAGTGATTTAGGTCACCCAGGTATGACCTAAATCAAATCCCTTATCATTATACGGTAGATTGATTCAGAGGGATTAGATCTGATAGAGTCCTTGAAAAACTATGGATGGAGGTTTGTGACACTGTACAGGAGGCAGTGATCAAAAGCATCCCCTAGAAAAAGAAATGTAAAAAAGCAAGATGGTTGTCTGATAAGTCCTTACAAATAGCTGAGAAAAGAAGAGAAGCTAAAGACAAAGGAGAAAAGGAAAGATATACCTATCTGAATACAGAGTTCCAAAGAATAGCAAGGAGAGATAAGAAAGACTTCCTCCATGATCAATGCAAAGAAATAGAGGAAGACAATAGAATGGGAAAGACTAGAGATCGCCTCAACAAAATTAGAGATACCAGGGTAACATTTCATGCAAAGATGGGCTCAATAAATGACAGAAATGGTATGGACCTAACAGAAGCAGAAGATATTAAGAAGAGATGGCAAGAATACACAGAAAAACTGCACAAAAAAGATATTCATGACACTGCAATGATGTGACCAGTCATCTAGAGCCAGACATCCTGGAATGCAAAGTCAAGTGTGCCTTAGGAAGCATCACTACCAACAAAGTCAGTGGAGATGATGAATTCCAGTTGAGCTATTTCAGATCCTAAAAGATGATGCTGTGAAAGTGCTGCAGTCAATATGTCAGCAACTTTGGAAAACTCAGCAGTGGCCACAGGACTGGGAAAAGTCAGTTTTCATTCCAATCCCTACGAAATGCAATGCCAAAGAATGTTCAAACTACCACACAATTGTACTCATTTCACATGCCAGCAAAGTAATGCTCAAAATTCTCCAAGCCAGGCTCAAACAGTATATGAACCATGAACTTCCAGATGTTCAAGCTGGATTTAGCAAAGGCAGAGGAACCAGAGATCAGATTGTCAACATCCATTGGGTTATCTAAACAGCAAGAGAGTTCCAGAAAAATACCTACTTTTGCTTTACTGACTATACCAAAGCCTTTGACTGTGTGGATCAGAACAAACTGTGGAAAATTCTTCAAAAGATGGAAATACCAGACCATCTGACTTGCCTCCTGACAAATCTGTATGCAGATCTGGAAGCAACAATTAGAACTGGACATGGAACAACAGACTGGTTCCAAATTGGGAAAGGAGTACGTCAAGGCTGTATATTGTCACCCTGTTTATTTAACTTATATGCAGAGTACATAATGAGAAATGCTGGACTGAATGAAGCACAAGTTGGGATCAAGATTTCCAGGAGAAATATCAATAACCTCAGATATGCAGATGATACCACCCTTACAGCAGAAAGCAAAGAAGAACTAAAGAGCCTCTTGACGAAGGTGAAAGAGGAGAGTCAAAATGTTGGCTTAAACTCAACATTAAGAAAACTAAGATCATGGCATCTGGTCCCATCACTTTATGGGAAATAGATGGGGAAACAATGGAAACAGTGAGAGCCTTTATTTTGGGGGGCTCCAAAATCACTGCAGATGGTGACTGCAGCCATGAAATTAAAAGATGCTTGCTCCTTGGAAGAAAAGCTATGACCAACCTAGACAGCATAGTAAAAAGCAGAGACATTACTTTGCCAACAAAGGTCTGTCTAGTCACAGTTATGGTTTTTCCAATAGTCATGTATGGATGTGAGAGTTGTACTATAAAGAAAGCTGAGAGCAGAACTGATGCTGTTGAACTGTGGTGTTGGAGAAGACTCCTGAGAGTCCCTTGGACTGCAAGGAGATCCAACTAGTCCATCCTAAAGGAAATCAGTCCTGAATATTCATTGGAAAGACTGATGCTGAAGCTGAAACTCCAATACTTTGGCCACCTGATACGAAGAGCTGACTCACTGGAAAAGACCCTGATGCTGGGAAAGATTGAAGGCAGGAGGAGAAGGGGATGACAGAAGATGAGATGGTTAAATGACATCACTGGCTCAATGGACATGAGTTTGAATAAGCTCTAGGAGTTGATGATGTACTTGGAAGCCTGGCGTTCTGCAGTCCTTGAGATCACAAAGAGTTGGACACACCCTAGTGACTGAACTGAGCTGAATATGTACAAGCAAGGTAAAGATCCACCTGAGAAAAAGGTAAGTGCTATCTGCATGGTCAGGTAAGTTCCATCAAGAAGGCAGTGTGAAAAAAAAACAAAAAACAAAGAAAGACAACAGAAGATAGTTGTGGGACTTCCCTGGTGGTCCAGTGTTTAAGAATCTGTGTTGCAACACAGAGGACACAGGTTCAGTCCCTGGGCTGGGAACTAAGATCCTACATGCCTTGGAGAAACAAAGCCCCTGTGCTGCCACTAGAGAGTCCATGTGCTGCAGTATCCAGCGATATTGGATATAAACATATCCAGCGAGCCGAAGACCCTACACAGCCAAATAAATGAATGAATAGATAAATGAAAAGAAGGCAGTGTGTAGATGAGCACAAAAATAGCATACATACTCATGATAGAACTAGAACCATTTGGCAAAGGCACTGAGATATTCCAGTATCTCTTAGCATTATTAAAGACCTCAAAAGATGTGGAGGTAAATTCTAAATCAGTTGCAGAACGTTGAACCGTGAGGCTGGAGAAGTGAACAGGGGTCAACGTGTTGGTGCATCTGGAAGGTGTCCTATGAGCCATGAGTTCTCTGAGGCTGTGATGCTGACATGCAGAGGCCTTGATTACATTCACATTTTTCGAAAAGTCGTGGTTAACTCATCAAAGCGTTGCTATGTTGGCTAATATATTTATTCTGCAATTGAAGAAATAGCCTAAAATTGGTGAATATTTTGTAGTCACTTCAAGGCAATGGCACCCCACTCCAGTACTCTTGCCTGGAAAACTCCAGGGACGGAGGAGCCTGGTAGGTTGCAGTCCATTGAGTCACTAGGAATCGGACATGACTGAGTGACTTCACTTTCACTTTTCACTTTCATGAACTGGAGAAGGAAATGGCAACCCACTCCAGTGTTCTTGCCTGGAGAATCCCAGGGACGGGGAGCCTGGTGGGCTGCTGTTTATGGGATCGCACAGAGTTGGACACGACTGAAGTGACTTAGCATAGCATAGCATACTTTTCAAAGTGGCCCTATCCTTATCACCTCATTTATGAACTTATATGATGTGAGGGCTAGAATCCAGCCTTTCTTACATCTAATTTACTCCTACTGAGTGGGGAAAGAATGAGTTCATAAAGAAAATTAGAAAATATTATTTTCTCAACATTCACAACATGGTTAGAACGTACTGTTAGGAAAATTAACTTGCTTCAGTAACATCACTCTTACCCACGTCTTATTCATATTTTACATTCATTTCTTGTTTTCTCTGACTTTAATGTGAGAGCACTTGATGCAGGAGAACAAAATTAAGAGTTAGACATCTTTGATTTGTCATTTTCTCATCTTGGTTCTGCCCCTCAAGCTTTGCACTGCTCTCCTTATGGGCTTCCCTATATCTTGTCCCTTCTTGATCTAAGCTTGATCCAGGCTTAACCTCAAGCCTGGGATAAGAAAGTCAGAAATAATTTTTCACAGTTCATGGGTCAGACAAATATGTGCTGGGTAAGTTTTCACAATGAATCAAGAAACACACAGCTAAGGCAGCTGTCAGATATGCTCTGAGAAAAAAGGTAGTGAAGAATATTGAAAACTGATACAATGTAGTTTTATAAAAAAATGTTTTTTCTCTGCATGGGGATGCTGAAATAAGAATTAATGCAACAACTAAAAAGCAATTGTATTACTAGTATTCTAAATTTCTCTATTTCCATAAATTATACGTATTTGAAATGTTGGGACATGTAATCCTTTATCATCTCATCAAAATTTGTGCATAAATTTGAGATAAGTTTACAAATATGCCTATATTGATATTAATGTAAGTTAATTAAAACTCAAGAAATACATTATAATGAAGAAAAGGTAAAAGAAAAAAGACAATACGTACAGAAAATCGCTAGCAGTTTCTGGCGATTGTTGGTCTTTTGCATATTAGAGAAGGTGTCAGAGAGAGCATTTCCCCTGAAACCACAGGTAATATAAATTTTGTACATTATTACATCTGCTTTCCTAGCATTGGAAATTGTAGCCTGGGAGGCAAATGAATACTATTCAATGCTTATCAAATGTCTGAAATAGAGGAAAATATTCTTTTATCAGGCAGCATACTTGCTGAGAACTTTCTAGAGAGCCCATGCAAGTGGTTTTGACTTTTTATTTAAAAATGTGTTAATGGTTGCTCTAATCTGTCCTGTTCCTCTGTGTATGCTCACCTGAGCCTGGCTACTATTAGAGTTCTGGACACCCTTTAAACCAGTCTGACCTGTCTGTCATATCACTTCACTGGCTTAATTAGTGAGGTCATGCCTGAGTTCTTTTTTGGCCAGAGCATGGGCCCATATTCCATAATACTTGATTTCAGCATCTCATGGTAATTCATCATTTGAGATACAAAGCACAGCAGGGTTACTCTCCCTAGGTAAGCTTTCACAGAAATAATTGTGAGCTGACTAGTCACGACCTTGGCTTTATCTATGCTCAATTTTTGATCTAAAACTTCAGTGAACATCAATTTTGAAACCATTTCTAAGTACACGGAGGAATAGCATTTGAAGCTTGGGACCATAAATTCTCCTTTAGATATTTCCCTGTCCAGGGTAGATTGAGTAGGATTAAAGAGAGCAGTCATGCACTCAGGGTTAAATAAAAAAGGTATTACACTTGAATGGTAATTTAGGTAGGACGGATGTTTTTTGCATTACAGACACAGGGGTAAAGCATGGCAGGAAACTATTCAGTGGGGAAGATAAAGGGAAATGATGCTTTAAGCCTCTCTGACCCACAAACAGAAAGAAAAGCCATTATTAACTGAAACCAGGAGCAAGTGTAAGGCAGAGGACAAACAACCAGACTATGAATCACCCAGGGAACTTACTTGCAGTTGGTTTTCACCATGTAAAAAAGTTCAGTGATGATGAATGTGATAACCAAGGTTTAGCTAAATGATTAGAGAAGAATATTAAGCTGGGTTTTAAAATAATATTAATTACTCCCAGAAGCAGATAATTGGGGAAATGTTTTAAAACCTATAGGTGATATGCTTTGCACACATTAAATACAAATAATAAATTAGAAACTTCAAAGTGAGAGTCTATGTGGGCAGAAATATTTTGAAAATTAGTTTGGTATTATAAAGATATTTTATGTTTGGTTGCTTTAAATTTTATAAAAATGGTACTATATAGACAGGTACCCCAGCAGGTATTTTCATGAATGTTTATGGCAATAAAATTTATAACAGATAAAGTTAAAATTCACTAATATTCAGGGGCAGAATGGATGAAAAACAGAGGTATAGTTGGCCCTCTGCATATTCTGCTATCTACTTCCCAGATAGCTCAGTTGGTAAAGAATCCTCCTGCAAAGCAGGAGACCCCAGTTTGATTCCTAGGTCAGGAAGATCCACTGTAGAAGGAATAGGCTACCCACTCCAGTATTCTTGGGCTTCCCTTGTAGCTCAGCTGGTAAAGAATCCACCCACAATGCAGGAGACCTGGTTCAATCCCTGGGTTGAAAAGATCTCTGGAGAAGGGAAAGGCTTCCTACTCCAGTATTCTGGCCTGGAGAATACCATGGACTGTACAGACCATGGGGTCACAAAGAGTCGGACACGACTAAGTGACTTTTGCTTTCATACTATTAGTGATAATATTATAAATATATTCAAACAATGGAAAATGCAATATTTCCTATCTGGAAATATCTAATACCACTGGATGGGTGGGGATGGGTTGGGGTAGGGTGCATACTTTTGAGTGGGGCATAAGAGATCAAAAATACTTCATAGTGTGAGTAGTCTTAAAGAAAATGGTTCATTTAAAAAAATATTTTGTTTTATAATTTACAACACCATTTTGCTATATCAAAATTCCGTGATTAAAAAGTCTTGAAGGCAACAGATCCAGTACACAGAAGTATTTTTATACTATTAGAAAAAAATTGAGAGAAAAAAATCTCAATTCTATTTCCTTCTACTTATCATACTAAAATAAATGATCTTCAAGCTTTCAAATGTAGAAATAAAATATAGCTTTTTAGAAAATTGAAAAGACATATACATGATTTAAAGTTGCTAGTCTAGATGGAGTAAGACTGTTTCAGAACATATTGTGCATGACTCAAGGATGGGTTATCCTGACAGAGGTGCTGCCGCCATAGAAAAGCCAGGACAGGACTGTGTTCTCATTGTCCTGCCCACCTTGACTGGCTATTTCAGAGTTTTGCATCTGGATAGAATCTAAGCAAACACAATGGTGAAAGGCATCTCTTTCCAGTTTTCTTCTGGAAGTGTATTTGTGGGAAAGCACATTAAAAAAAAAAAAAAAAGCCCTGTAGCTATTTCAGTATCTGACCGAGTGTGTTAGGAATCAATCATATTGAATTCAAACTAATAACTTCATTTTGGGAGAAAAAAGAAAGACAGGAATCTGGCATAGCTGGAAGTCCCCAAAGTGAAATGGTCCAGCGATGACTTCAAGATAACCTTGCCTTGAGCTCTTTGGGAAAATAAAATATACAAAATTGGGGCAATTTGTATATTCCCTTTTATACATGACAATTTCAGAAAATTTCCATCAAATACAAGGTAAAGTTAAATTAAAAAGAAAATACAGAATAGTATGCATGTGACCTGAAATTTTGAGTTAGAAAAATGTTGCATCTTTCTTTCAGTTTACTTTATCATCCTTTTTAAAGGAGCAATTTTAACAACATATTTGTTTTATTTCTTAAAAAAAATTCCAAAACAATCGGTTGGTTTAGAAACTTTTATCAGAGATTTTTCTCCACATGCTTATTATCTATAAATTAAAAATCATCTCACACGCTAGTAAAGTAATGCTCAAAATTCTCCAAGCCAGGCTTCAGCAATACGTGAACTATGAACTTTCTGATATTCAAGCTGGTTTTAGAAAAGGCAGAGTAACCAGAGATCAAATTGCCAACATCTGCTGGATCATGGATAAAGCAAGAGTGTTTCAGAAAAAACATCTATTTCTGCTTTATTGACTATAACAAAGCCTTTGACTGTGTGGATCACAATAAACTGTGGAAAATTCTGAAAGAGATGGGACTACCAGACTACCTGATCTGCCTCTTGAGAAACCTATATGCAGGTCAGGAAGCAACAGTTAGAACTGGACATGGAACAACAGACTGGTTCCAGATAGGAAAAGGAATACATCAAGGCTGTATATTGTCACCCTGCTTATTTAACTTCTATGCAGAGTACATCATGAGAAACACTGGGCTGGAAGAAGCACAAGCTGGAATCAAGATTGCCGGGAGAAATATCAATAACCTCACATATGCCGATGAATCACCCTTATGGCAGAAAGTGAAGAGGAACTAAAAAGCCTCTTGATGAAAGTGAAAGAGGAGAGTGAAAAAGTTGGCTTAAAGCTCAACATTCAGAAAACAAAGATCATGGCATCCAGTCCCATCACTTCATGGGAAATAGATGGGGAAACAGTGTCAGACTTTATTTTTTGGGGCTCCAAAATCAGTGCAGATGGTGATTGCAGCCATGAAATTAAAAGGTGCTTACTCTTTGGAAGTAAAGTTATGACCAACCTAGATAGCATATTCAAAAGCAGAGACATTACTTTGCCAACAAAGGTTCGTCTAAGGCTGTGATTTTTCCAGTGGTCATGTATGGACGTGAGAGTTGGACTGTGAAGAAAGCTGAGCGCTGAAGAATTGATGCTTTTGAACTGTGGTGTTGAAGACTCTTGAGGGTCCCTTGGACTGCAAGGAGATCCAACCAGTCCATTCTAAAGGAGATCAGTCCTGGGATTTCTTTGGAAGGAATGATGCTAAAGCTGAAACTCCAGTACTTTGGCCACCTCATGCAAAGAGTTGACTCATTGGAAAAGACTCTGATGCTGGGAGGGATTGGGGGCAGGAGGAGAAGGGGACGACAGAGGATGAGATGGCTGGATGGCATCACCAAATCAATGGACATGAGTTTGGATGAACTCCAGGAGTTGGTGATGGACAGGGAGGCCTGGTGTGCTGCAATACATGTGGTTGCAAAGAGTCGGACACAACTGAGCGACTGAACTGAACTGAACTGAACAATTATCTCTTTGAAAGCATTTCTCTTTAAGTGAATTGTTTCATATTTAATCAACTATAAAATAGATCCCATATATTTTGAAATGGAACCATTGGTTTAACTATATAAATATCTGAACTAGTGAAATGAATTTTTATTATTTTGAACTATAACAGATTGGATAAATTACAAATAATATTATTGCTCTATGATAAGAAATAACAATATACCATGACTGTTATCTAGAACCAGGCATATTTACTTACAGGTGAATTTATTAATCTAATAATTAAATATAATTAAAAGAATATTTTATAGAAATATGTCTTTTAAAGTTACTGGTTCAACACAACCACAGATTTTCTATATTTTCAACAATAGTTTGATTTTTTTTTCTGAATCAACTAACTGTAAATACTATTTCTGGTGGATAGTTTTTACCCATATTAAACATATAACTTAATTTACCTCTCAAATTAGTATAACTATTTCATTTTTCAATTAAAAAATTTTTTTTGACTGCACGGGCATGTGGGATCTTAGCTCCCTGACCAGGCATTGAACCCATTCCCCTTCCGGTGAAAGGATGGATTGTTAACCACTAGACCACCATTGAAATAGCTAGGCTTTGTTGTTGTCTCTAGTCATGTAAAGGTCACTAATGTCTTAGAATCTCCAAGGATTTCCTGAGACCAGAATTTGATAGCAAGCAGTCTTTTATTTGGGAACCATAGGATGAGAGTGGCTCCTAGAGCCAACTCTATGTGGAAATGCTGCTGCTGCTGCTGCTAAGTCGCTTCAGTCGTGTCCGACTCTGTGTGACACCATAGACGGCAGCCCACCAGGCTCCCCCGTCCCTGGGATTCTCCAGGCAAGAACACTGGAATGGGTGGCCATTTCCTTCTCCAATGCATGAAAGTGAAAAGTGAAAGTGAAGTCGCTCAGTCGTGTCCTACTCTAGGGACCCCACGGACGCAGCCTTCCTCGAAATGCTGGGAATAGTACAAAACAGATTCTTCATCTGACCCGAAGTTTGAGGAGCTGAGGGAGCTGAGATATTTTCACATCAGCTTTCGAGAGTCTTGGTCTGAGAGCTGCTCTTGTGGGCTGAAGAGATTCCTCCTCTGGTGCTTTTTGTTTGGGGCCCATGGTTGTTTTACTTTCCACAGTTTTGGGGCAGGCAGGGAGAAGCCATCGAGCAGAGTGAAGCAGGCAGTGGCATAGAGTAATCCGCAAGGGCACCAAATACAGCCTGTGTCAGCACTGCCAGGCTCTGCTCCACTGCCATTCACCTCCTCCTCAAAACTCTCAAGACTCTTTCTGTGATATTTTTTATTTCAATCCAAATATCAATATCTTGTACATTTGCATCTTATATATTCTACCACTAAATTATCTGTCATACATATCTCTATTTACACTGTAGAGATGTACAAAATTTATCATAATTGTTCTCTTGGATTATTGCAAGTTTATTCTAACTGGCCTTATTATATCTAGTGTTGCTCTCCTCATGATAAAATCACATAATTATTATTTATAATAAATTCACAGTGTATAATAATTATTATTTTTTATCATTTTGCTAGATTAGTTCTTTAACATGGTGCATTTTGAAACTGGAGTATTTTTCTAGCTGTCTGCACCTAAAAGGAAATATTCAATATGATAAAAAAAATCTGGCCATGTCAATCTTGAAAACACTTTAATAATATCCTATTGTGCCTAGTATAAAGACAAGAATTTTAATATTTTTCATTTTAAAAGACTTTTATCAAAGTATAGTTGATTTGCAATACTACATTAGTTTCAGATATACAACATAGTGATTCAGTATTTTATAGATTGTTATTGTTCAGTCACTCAATTGTGTCCAATTCTTTGCAAACATTTGTACTGCAGCATGTTAGGCTTCCATGGCCTTCACCATCTCCCAGAGCTTGCTCAAACTCATGTCCATTGAGTTGGTAATGCCATTCAACCATCTCATCCTCTGTTATCCGCCTCTCCTCCCACCTTCAATATTTCCTGGCATCATGGTATTTCCTAATGAGTTGACTCTTTGTGTCAGGTGGCCCAAAGAACTGGAGCTTCAGGTTCAGCATCAGTCCTTCCAGTGAATATTCAGGATTGATTTCCTTTAGGATGGGCTGGTTGGATCTCCTTGCAGTCCAAGGGACTCTCAAGAGTCTTCTCCAACACCACAGTTCAAAAGAATCAATTCTTGGATACTCAGTTTTCTTTATAGTCCAACTCTCATGTCCATACATGACCACTGGAAAAACCATAGCTTTGACTAGACAGACCTTTGTGGTCAAAATAATGTTTCTGCTTTTTAATATGCCGTCTAGGTTGGTCATAGCTTTTTTTTCCAAGGAGCAAGAGTGTTTTAATTTCATGGCTGCAGTCACCATCTGCAGTTATTTGGAGCCCAAGAAAATAAAGTCTATCACTCTTTCCATTGTTTCCCCATGTACTGGACATGAAATGATGGGACTGAATGCCATTATTTTAGTTTTTTGAAAGTTGAGTTTTAAGCCAGATTTTTCACTCTCCTCTTTCACCTTCATCAAGAGATTCTTTAATTCCTCTTTGCTTTCTGCCATAAGGGTGGTGTCAGCTGCATATCTCAGGTTATTGTTATTTCTCCTGGCAATCTTGATTCCAGTTTGTTCTTCATCCAGTCCAGCATTTCTCAGGATGTACTCTGCATATAAGTTAAATAAGCAGGGTGACAATATACAGCCTTGACGTACTTCCTTCCCGATTTGGAACCAGTCTGTTGTTCCATGTCCAGGTTTAACTGTTGCTTCTTGACATGCATACATATTTCTCAGAAGGTAGGTAAGGTGGTCTGGTATTCTTTTCTCTTGAAGAATTCTCCACAGTTGATTGTGGTCCACACAGTAAAAGGCTTTAGTGTAGTCAATGAAGCAGAAGTAGACGCTTTTTCTGGAATTTTCTTGCTTTTTCTATGATCCACTAGATGTTGACATTTTGATCTCTGGTTCCTCTGCCTGTCCTAATTTGAGCTTGAACATCTGAAAGTTCTCAGTTCATGTACTGTTGAGCCTAACTTTGAAATTTTTCAGTATTACTTTGCTAGCATGTGAGATGAGTGTAATTGTGCAGTAGTTTGAACATTATTTGGCATTGCCTTTCTTTGGGATTGATAACTGACCTTTCCCAGTCCTGTGGCCACTGCTGAATTTTCCAAATTTGCTGGCATATTGAGTGCAGAACTTTCACAGCATCATCTTTTAGGATCTGAATAGATCAGCTGTAATTCTATCACCTCCATTAGCTTTGTTCATAGTGATGCTTCCTCAGGCCCTCTTGACTTCGCATTCCAGGATGTCTGGTTCTAGGTGACTGATCACACCATCATGGTTATCTGGGTCATTAAGATCTTTTTTGTAGAGTTCATCTGTGTATTCTTGTCATCTCTTCTTAATATCTTCTGCTTCTGTTAAGTTCATACTATTTCTGTCCTTTATTGTGCCCATCTTTGCTGAAATGATCCCTTGGTATCAGTAATTTTCTTGAAGAGATCTCCAGTCTTTCCCATTCTATTGTTTTCCTTTGTTTCTTTACACTGATCGCTGAGGAAGGCTTTCTTATCTCTCCTTGCTATTCTTTGGAACTCTGCATTCACGTGGGTATGTCTTTCTTTTCTCCTCTGCCTTTTGCTTCTCTTCTTTTCTCAGCTATTTGTAAGGCCTCCTCAGACAACCATATTGCCTTTTTGTATTTCTTTTCCTTGGGGATGATTTGATCATTGTCTCCTGTACATTGTTATGAGCCTCCATCCATAGTTCTTCAGGTACTCTGTTTATCAGATCTAATCCCTTAAATCTATTTGTCACTTTCACTGTATAGTAGTAAGGGATTTGACTTAGGTCATACCTGAATGGGCTAGTGGTTTTATAGATGATACTCCATTTTAAGTTAGTATAGAATTATGGCTATATTCCCTGTGTTGTATAATATATCCTTGTAGTTTATTAATTTTATACATGGTAGTTTGTAACTCTTAATCCTCTCCTCCTATTTTGCTCCATTTTCTTTCCCTCTCCCTACTGGCAACCACCAGTTTGTGCTCTGTATCTGTGAGACTGTTTCTGTTTTGTAGAAACATTGTATGTGTTATTTTTACATTACCTGTATAAGTGATGATATATAATATTTGTTTTTTATCCATCTTGCTTATTTAAGTAAATATCTACATATTTAAATACTATACTAAAATATAGTGCAAAATATTATATTTTAAAATGTAGAGGAGAAAGATGAGGGATTTCATGTATATCTCTCAGATCTACCAGCATGAATATGTTCCCTGTATTTCTTAGCTTGTTTTTTGCTTTATTTTGTTTTTGTATTTTTAGATTCCAGTGAGATCATATGGCCTTTTCTCTTCATGATTCATGTAGCATAACGTCCTCAAGATCCATTCAAGATATTGCAAATGGTAAAATTTTCCTCTTTTTAAATATATCATTTTTAAATAAGGTGAAATTAAATTATGAAGTATAGTTTAATAGTAATTTTATGTATTTAAGTAAAACACATTTAGCAATCTTTTTATAAATAAAGAAAGCAAGAGAGCAGATAAAATAGGCAGCCATGTTGGAGAAGGCCATGGGCTTCAGTCATTGTCCAGTAATTATATAGTAAGAGTATTGAGGTATACTTTATCACTGACATGGTGGTTCAGATGATAAATAATTTGCCTGCAACACAGGAGACCCAAGTTCAATCCTTGGGTTGGGAAGATCCCCTGGAAAAGAGAATGGTAACCATCTCCACTATTCTTGCCTGGAGAATCCCATGGACAAAGGAGCCTGGCAGGCTGCAATCCATGGAATAACAGAGAGTCAGACAGGCATGAGCAACTAAAACATTCACTTTCATGCTTTATTATTTAATCTTTTATTTTGTTTGTTTTGCAAATGGATAACCAGGGTATCACATTGCTATGATATTTTATATTTATTTTTTATCCATAGTATTAACATGTGCAGTCAAATTCTGTTTTTAAAACTCATTGTAATACAGACCTAACACAGTTTCACTTCTTTCAGGTTGCCTCTGATTTTTACAAATTGAGCCTTGATTTATAGTTGTAATTGCATAATTTATAAAAGTAAATGTTTTAAATTTCAAAATTAAATCTAGAAAAAAAATTTATATTTAGAGAAGTCAATTTTATTTTTTCTGGTCACCTCTATCTTGTTGTCTCCTCCTTTTATATATATATACCAGAGTCAAATGCTGCTGCTACAGAGAGCTTTGGGGAGCTCCACAGTTACTGCGCTGGCTGAGCAGTGCTGTTATTAACCATCAGCCAGAATGACTGAAGTGCCTGGGTTCTCTGAGTCCAGAGATCCAGTGGCTGAGTCTATGAAAATGAGCCCTTTATTAGACACTTTCAATGACCATTCCTACATGAGTTAGTTATTATTGGTAATGAAGCACTGCAAGAAGTAATGACTTAAACAGCCATTTTATGATTTCTCACTAGTGTATATATTGGCTGAGAAGTTCTGCGTCTCTGGCTGTGCTTGCTCATGCATCTCCATCAGTGGTTGGCTAGGCGCTGCCCTGTTTCAGAAGGTCTCAGTAGCTAACTCCGCTCTCCCCAAAAACCTCTCACATCCTTCCAGAGGTTAGTCTTGGTGGCACTGACAGTGTTTCAAGAAGGAAAGTAAAAGTGTGAAAGTATCTTTTCAAGCCTCCATCTGAGTTGTTTGCTCCTGTTGCATTGATACGAAGTCAAGTGTAAAGTCAGTGAGGGAGGGTGCTATCCAAGGGCCTAGATACAGGATGGTGTGAATGAATGGGCCATTCCTGCAATTGATCTGATACAACTCTGTTCTAACTGCTTGTGGTTTGAGGTTAAGGATGGAATCTGAGATACTGGGTTGTAGATGAGGGAACATACAAACAAGATGAGGAGCTTACAGTCATCTGGGGCTGGTTGAGGAGGCCTCAGATGCAACTGACTCTTTTTATCTGAGTGTCTGATTGATTTGTTTTCTTCTTCCTTCTCTTTCTCCTTCTTTTCCCTCCTCCTTCTTCTCTTTCCCCTTCATTTTCTTTTCTGTCTCTATTTCTCTTTCACATGCATGTACATTATATATTAAGTTTTAGCAATCCCCATGTCATCTCATTATCTAAGATAACTGGAGCACGTGCTCAGGGACACTGGTTTTTCCTTTACTAACTACTAGTTTCATTTCCGGAGAAGGCAATGGCACCCACTCCAGTACTCTCGCCTGGAAAATCCCATGGAGGAGGAGCCTGGTAGGCTGCAGTCCATGGGGTCGCTAAGAGTCGGACACGACTGAGCGACTTCACTTTCACTTTTCACTTTCATGCATTGGAGAAGGAAATGGCAACCCACTCCAGTGTTCTTGCCTGGAGAATCCTAGGGACAGGGGAGCCTAGTGGGCTTCCATCTTTGGGGTCGCACAGAGTTGGACACGACTGAAGCAACTTAGCAGCAGCAGCAGCAGCAGCAGCTTCATTTTCACTTTGTCTCTTATATATGGAGAGGAAAGGGTTGAAGGGGTAAATGCTGGTGGAAAACAACATAGTTGGTGAAAGTGACTTTTAGAGGAATATTTTTGTTGTGATTTGGCAATATAATTATTCAAAGAATATTTGCAATATGCCAATATACCTGAAAAGATTTAATATGAATGAAGATTGAATAAAAGGCTAAATAACTAAATCTCTAATATTCCAAATCTATCATCTTTGCAGTTAGGATTATTTATAACAGAAGGAAATTCGAATCTACCTAGGGTGACTTTGTTGTTGTTATTGTTTCAGTTGCTAAGTCGTGTCTGCCTTTTTGCAACTCCATGGACTGCAGAGCGCCAGGCTTCCCTGTTCTTTGCTATCTCCCACAGATTGCTCAAATTCATCTCCTTTGAATCAGTGATGCTATCTGACCATCTCTTCCTCTGCTGGCCCCTTCTTATGGTGACTTAAGTTTGTGCTAAAAGTTGAAATATGTTGAAATATGTTCCCAAAGATTTGCAACAATCAAATGCTTACTATGATTGTTGAAATGATTTTGTTTTAGTCTCTTGAGGAAATCAGAGAGCTGAAATTTTATTGACAAGTTCTTAATAGTGTAACATCTACTGATATTTGGAGTGGTTTAAGAGGGATACACTATTTGGATAAACTCTAATGCATCTGAAACATTTTAAAAATAAGAAGAAAGAGGCACTCATTTTTTTCTCTCACTCTATTCTGATAATGAAACATTAGCAAAGTATCACTTTTTTGGTTTTTAAGTATTTTCAAGAAAATGGAAAACTATTTAATTTTTGATCTTATTTAAATAATGGAAAAATTTTAGGGACTTACATGCAATTTTTACTTCTATGTGTAATAGTTTTATGTTATAATAAGTAAATAACTATGCAGTATCCTTAAGGAAGGGCTTCCCAGGTGGTGTTAGTGGTAAAGAACCCACCCGCCAATGCAGGAGATGTAAGAGATGTGGGTTTGATCTTTGGGTCAGGAAGATCCGCTGGCAGAAAGCATGGCAACCCACTCCAGTATCTCTTGCCTGGAGAATCCCATGGACAGAGTAGCCTGGCAAGCTATAGTCCAAGGAGTCGGACGTGACTGAAGCGACATAGCACACACACATGCATCCTTAAGAATATAGAAATGTATTTATGCCATAACTATTGGAAAAGATTCCAAATGATCTTTAAAATTTGTGACCAGGCTGATACAAATTTAAAAAGCTCTGGTAATAATTACAATTTTGTTCCAAGGATACCTTCTGTGTCAATACCCTATGAAATGGAGAGGATGTAATCACATGAAATAGATGAGTATTTAGAAGTCTCCTTGTTCCAAAATAATGTTCTGCTGTTACTAGATCCAGGACCTGCAATCCAGCACTGCTTTATTCACCATCTTAGGTCTACTGAAGGCTACTTAAAATTAATAAACATTTCAGTATTCTTGCCTGGAAAATTCTACGGACAGAGGAGCCTGGCAGACGACAGTCCATGGGGTTGCAAAGACTTGAACACAGACAATATCTGGGGATTAAGCACATGATGTATATCTTTGAATGAAGGAAGAGGGCTGCTGTGAAGTTTAAATGTACTGTGTTCCTAAAAATGGTTTTACCTGACATCTAGGAACATCAAGAAGGTTATGATTTCTGGTGGGCACTGTGGCCAACAAAGAATAATATTACAACTATGTGTCATTTTGACCTCCTTTTATAAAAATGCTTTTTATTTGTATTTTATTTTATTTGCTCTGTGCCTCAGCCTCAAGTCAGTTAAGAGTCCACATGGAGTACAGACTGAAAATATCTGTTTTAGAATTTTGTTTAAAATCTTTTATGTACAAAGATACATAAAAGCTTATATGCATATATATAATTTTAAAACTATGAGTGAATATTTGATGAAGTTTTCATGAATGTGTAGCCATGAACACCCTGAAAATAAACTGATGTGGAAAGTGAAAGTGTTAGTAGTTCAGTCCTTTCCGAGTCTTTGCAAACCTGTGGACTGCAGCCCACCAGGCTCTTCTGTCCACAGCATTCTCCAGGCAAGAATACTGGAGTGGATAGCCATTTCCTCCTCCAGGGGATCTTCTGACCCAGAGATCAAACCTGGGTCTCTTGAATTGCAGGCGGATTCTTTACCATCCCATCTGAGCCAGTAGGGAACTTTACAAAGTTTTCATGAATGTGTAACCATGAACACCGTGAATATAAACTGATATTGTTAATTTTCATATTTTGGTTACTATATTTAACAAATATTCATAAATTAGAAAATAGCTTTGTTATGTTTTAATTATGAGTGTCCTTTCCACGTCTTCGGCTTCAAGACAGAAAGGAAAAATAAACCTTTAATAATTAGTATACCATTGATAGTATAACACATAATTCTAAAGTAGATTCTACCAATCATGATAAACCAAATACATGATTATAAAATTAAATTATTAGATTTTAGATATATGTTTTACATAAAGATGAATAGGTCAGCCTGCACCAAGCAGAGTAAATAACATTTTACTCCTTCAAAAAGTTCATTTTAGATATACACAGTCTTCAGTTCTATTTAGGCCTTAAGCAACTAGTCTTCTTTGCTAAAACTTTTAAACATATAAAACAAGATTCTTTCATTTATTGGGTTAAAAAAAAAAAAAAACCTTTTAACATAAAAAAAATGGTCCTTTTGGAAATATTATATATAGGCTATTTAATAAGCATCTCAAACCTTTTAAAATGTAAGATGTTAGGGAGTTATTCGAATTAGATATCTTTACTGATAAAACTCTATAGTGTGCTTGCTTGTTTCATGGGAATAACCCTGTGAACTCTTTGAAATCAATGGAAGAAGATATATAATTGTGTTTTACATTTACAGCCATAACCCACATTGTGCACAATCTACTTAGAACCACTATGATGTTATATTACAGTCTGTTTTATGCCTAATGTTTTCATTCTAACATTTCTAAATTTCTCTGCTTAACAATTTTAAATTGAACTGTAAGGTAACAGCATAATTTAGGTTACTGGAAGTCAATTAACTCTGCATGATACTTGAGAAAAAATTGGCTTATACAATTGCAATTTCAGAAAATAAAAAGCTTCACTTTTGTTTGTAAAGAGTAGCTCACATCAAGGACCATTATTCTACTGGGATATATGTTTAGGTACAACCTAGTAGAAAATAGAGACACTTTTTTTTCTCTTTTACTTTGTTGACCCCACTGTATTGTTCTAGCCAAAGAAATTTCCACAAGATATTGTAGCACATTCAGTGCTTTGGGTTGCTTTAGGGAATATTGCTTCAAAAATGATGAAACCACTGATGATTTCAGCTTTTAACCTCAGCCATAAATACAAGTACTCTACAATATCCTCACAATTTAAATGCAAATAATCTTTAAACAAAACTAATCTTGAGGGCTTTTGTATAGTGAATGATAAATGGAAGGGAATTTTATAAAGTGTGATAGAGAGCAACCTCAGTTTCTTTCTCACATCAATCATCTCTCCTCATGGATCAACAATTAAAATAGTTCAGTGCTTTTGAGGGAGCTGGGGAGAGCAAGTTCATCATTTAGCTGCCCATGGCATTACCTTAGGGAGCGGCAAGCTGATCCAAAGGGTAAGTGTTAATTGAAAAACGTGTAAAGGAAGCTGAAGATTCTTCCTCCAGGTTTGCTTACCTGCAATCTGAGTTATGCCTCAGTTCAGTTCAGTTCAGTCACTCAGTCACATCCGACACTTTGTGACCCCATGGACTGCAGCACACCGGGCTTCCCTGTCCCTCACCAAATCCCAGAGCTTACTCAAACTCATGTCCATTGAGTCGGTGATGCCATCCAACCATCTCATCCTCTGTCTTCCTTTTCTCCTCCTGCCTTCAATCTTTCCCAGCATCAGGGTCTTTTCCAATAAGTCAGTTCTTCCCATCAGGTGGCCAAAGTATTGGAGCTTCAGCTTCAGCATCAGCCCTTCCAATGCATATTCAGGGCTGATTTTTTTTAGGATGGACTGGTTTGATCTCCTTGCAGTCCAAGGGACTTTCAAGAGTCTTCTCCAACACGACAGTTCAAAAGCATCAATTCTTCTGTGCTCAGATTTCTTTATGGTCCAACTCTCACATCCATTCATGACTACTGGATAAACCAAAGCTTTGACTAGATGGACCATTGTTGGCAAAGTAATGTCTCTGCTTTCTAATATGCTGTTTAAGTTGGTCATAGCTTTTCTTCCAAGGAGCAAGTATCTTTTAATTTCATGGCTGCAGTCCACCATCTGCAGTGATTTTGGAGCCCCAAACAGTAAAGTCTCTAGAGTTATGCCTAGAAAGTCTAATCGTCTTATCTAAAATAATATGTGCTTAATACAAAGAAAGTAAACACTTATTATAGCTGAGTTCTTCATATTGAACAAACTTATGTTTTCAAAACATCACTTTCAGCAGAATTTTGTAGTAATTAAAACTATATTTTACATATATCTAACAGAAAGAAAGAGGCTTCCTAGGTGAGGCTAGTGGTAAAAAATCTTCCCACCAATGCAGGTGACCCAAGAGATGATCCCTGAGTCAGGAAGATCTTCTGGAGGAGGAAATGGCAACGTACTCCAGTATTCTTGCCTGGAAAATCTCCTCGAGAGAGGAGCCTGCTACATAGAGTTGCAAAGAGTCAGACATGACTGAAGCCAATTAGCATCAGACAACAGAAAGAAAACTTACATTTAGCTGTAATTGTTCATGATCTTATTCTATATGTAATTGTAAATTTAAAACTAGTAAATTGATACTTCCTTTTACTTCCAATGATCTTTTTTTCTTTTTCTGAGACATAGAGATCTTTTGTTATTGTTTAGTGTCTTAGTCATGTTCTGCTCTTTCAGGACATTAGCCTGCCAGGCTTCTCTGTTCATGGAATTTTTCAGGCAAGAATACTGAGGTGTGTTACAATTTCCTCCTCCAGGGGATCTTTCCGACCCAGGAATGCAACCCATGTCTCCTCGTCTTCTGCATTGGCAGGGGATTCTTTATACCACTGGGAAACCTCTGTGATTATTTTGATTGAATGCTAAGTCGCTTCAGTCATGTCCACTCTTTGTGACCCCATGGACTGTAGACTCCCAGGATCCTCTGTCCATGTCATTCTTCAGACAGGAACACTGGAGTGGGTTGCCATGCCCTCCTTCAGGGGATCTTCCTGACCCAGGAAATGAACCCGTGTCTTTTATATCCCCTGCATTGGCAGGCAGGGTCTTTACCACTAGAACCACCTGTGATTATTTTTATAACTCTGTTGCACTGGTGACATGCACAAGGAGAAATATATCTTATAAAAGCCTCATTCAGAAGATGATATTTCTTTCTTCATTTTATCTGCTATTTGGCATCAGTATTTAATTATAATAGTCACATATAAAACAGAGTTGAGACAGCTGCCCAGAAAAAATTGCTAGGAGTTTTCGCTTAGGACTTAAAAATAGTGGACATAACAGGATGAACAAACTGAAGAAGAAAAAATAGTTACATCTTGCAATCAATTAACTGTATATATTTATATTTCTGAAGGGTTTACAGTTTAGCTTAAATATAAATCTCCAGTTCCTCTTTAGCAAGAACTAGAAAAATTCATCAGTTAATTTTAACTGTGAGAATAGTTTCCTTTCTGGTGTCATCTGAGATCCTTTACTCCCTATTTTAATGAAGTATTTTACATCACTATTTCCCCCTCTTTTGCTGTCTTTCAATCATTAAATTATTCAGCAAATAACTAGATCTATAACTGTTCCATGGAAATAATAAAATAGATAATACAATTTCTATTCTGGAATTTATAATCTAGTGGGAGAAAAAAGTAAGAGGAAATTTGTGTTACAATGTAGTTGTGATTCATGTCAGTTTTTACGACTGCAAGGTATTCAGAATCTGTGCAGTTGGTCAAAGTTAACTTTAATGCAGTGTCACTGTTTTGTTATGAATGAGAATTCTTTTTACCAATAAGCTCTTTGAATGTTGTTGTTGCTTTTTAACCTGAAAATAACTGATCTGCATTTGCCTTTTGTTCTTTCTCTCATTTGTAAATCCTCTGCCTTTCACCTGCAGTGTTGTGGTAATAGGGAAAGTTATATTCTACCTAGTTTTTTGGGAAAAACATCCGTCATTAATCAAAACCACAGACGTTCTGAGGCTAAAACTATTAAAATATCTCCGTGTGACCTTCTACCCCACACGAGAAGCTCAGGTTTTCCCTTTCAACTAATATTAAGCAGGCTCTAATATTACACAGCAGCTTCTCAGGTGGCACAGTGGTAAAGAATCTGCCTCCCAATGTAGCAGATGTAAGAGACTCAGGTTAGATTCCTTGATCAGGAAGATCCCCTGGAGAAGGAAATTGCAACCCACTCCAGTATTCTTACCTGGAAAATCCCATAGATGGAGGAGTCTGGAGGGCTACAGTCCATGGGGTCATAAAGAATCAGACATGACTAAGCGTGTGCGTGTGTACACATGGACACACACACACACACACACACACACAATGTTTCATCACTTCCCAATGTCCCAGATCAGCATCAATTCCCCACTATTCACAGAATAAAGTCCATGATTTTTCCATCATCTGTCCATTTCTTACCTTGACAATCTCTTTCATTTTTTAAGAAGTAGTTCAAACACAATTTCCTCTGTGAAATATGAAATCTTTCCCAAAACCAATCCTCATACTTAACAACTCCCAAAAGCATCCCACAGGGGAGGAAAGACTTTTCCTCTACCCTCTTAATATATATAAGTGGGGCCTGCATATTAAACTGATAAAAGGCAGATGAACAAGAGAAAAGGCATAAAAATGTTACTGATGTTAATATTTTTATATGCAAAGGATTTCCCAGAAAAGAAGTGAGAACCTGAAGAAACAACAAAGACTCAGGCAGTTATATGCCATTTTTCGGAAAAGGCTTTAGATTTCTGGGGGTTGTACATTGGGGACAAGCAAATACACTGGTTAAATTAGTTATAAATAAGGATTATAAGCTCTGTTTATCCAGACTGAACCCAGTGCCTTCTCTATCTTTGGTGATAATGATTCTTCTCTCATTCCTGGGAAGGGAGAGGGATCACTTTCACAAACAAACATTAAGGCCTGCTTTTTCCCTTAGTGCCTCAGATGATAAAGAACCTGCCTGCAATGCAGGAGACCTGGGTTTAATCCCTAGGTTGGGAAGATCCCCTGGAGAAAAGAATGGCTACCCACTCTAGTATTTTTGCCTGGAGAATCCTGTGGACATAGGAGCATGGAGGGCTACAGTCCATGGGATCACAAAGATTAGGGCATAACTTGGGTAAAGCCAGATCCTTACATTTATAACTTGATGTAATTCTTGTAATAGGACTATAGTTTGTCATTTTCATTATTCTAGTTTACAGATGAGGAAACAGAGGCATAGAAAAATTAAATCACTAGTCTAAAATTACACAGGTAGTAAGGGGCAATCCTGGATTAAAAGAGTTATTTATACATAATCTTAATTGAAATAGAATTTAAATGTACTTCAAACATGTCTTTCTATAAAAACTATTCTTACAAAGAGTTTCAGAAATAATAAAGCATAAGTTTGAGTCAACAAAATGTTACTGACTCCATAATCTCAACTCTTAGGATTTTCTATGTATTCCAATATTCTAGTTCTGTATCTTTTCTTGCATTATCTTTCTGCTTTAACAATGAGTCTTGCTAAGAAAAAAAGTCACTTCACTTCCAAAAGGATAATTGTTAAAGATTTTTACAGGGAATTCTCATTAAAATCTCTGTCAATTTGTCCATTATTTTTATGTCCTTAGATTACATCTTTGCTTCATTCCATTATTAGAAAGATTACAGAATTCTATATCCTCTTTCGGTAGTATTAATTATACAATTGATTAAATGATAGAGATATAGAGAGAAATAACTCTTTTAAGATAGCCATATTCTTTACAGCTGGAACGTTAGGTTAACAATAGAAGAACATACTGTACTTCATAAATTTCATTTGCATTTTTTCCTGTCCTTTTATTCATGAGTTTAGACAGTATGCTAAAATGTGCTCAATCCACTGAGGCATGGAACAAAACTACATTTCCAGCCTTGAATTATTGTGCTCTCAGAGGAGATGGGGCACTTTTACTTTTGGCAAGGTAATCATTTTTTGGAAACAATGTTTTGAGACTATTACATTCTACAATAATGAATCATTTTATATTGAGGAATTGATGGACTGTTTTTTGGTGATTCATTTAAGACTGCCTGGAAATGACAAATAAAACCAATCAAACATAATTGCAGACAGAATACTCCATCTCAATGTTAGATATATGCATGATGTTGGCATGAACATTTGAAATAGTCCTGGTTCTTTATGTTCAGGTAGCTATAACTGCCTCAATAACTATCTGCTTTTATGACAAACAAAGACATGAAATGAGAAGCTTCATAACTAAAATGTCTAACCATCCAAATGCTTTCAGTATTTTACTCAATGCACTACATTTCCTTGTAAATTTGCTGAAAAAGATGGAATAATAAAATTAAACATATAGAACTGAAAACACTGAAAAAGCTGTCTTAAAATTCAACATTCAAAAAACGAAGATCATGGCATCTGGTCCCATTACTTCATGGCAAATAGACGGGGAAAAATAGAAACAGTGACAGAATTTATTTTCTTGGGTTTCAGAATCACTGTGGACAATGACTGAAGTCATGAAATTAAAAGACACGTGCTCCTTAGAAGAAAAGTTATGATAAACCTAAACTGTGCATTAAAAAGAAGAGACACCACTTTGCTAACAAAGGTCCATATGGTCAAAGCTATGGTTTTTCCAATAGCTGTGTAAGGTTGTGAGAGTTGGATCATAAAGAAGACTGAGCACCAAAGAACTGATGGTTTTGAGCTATGGTGCTGGAGAAGACTCTTGAGAGTCCCTTGGACAGTAAGGAGATAAAGCCAGCCAATCCTAAAGGAAATCAACCCTGAATATTCATTGGAAGGAATGATGCTGAAGCTCAAGCTCTAGCACTTTGGCTACAGATGCAAAGAGCTGACTCATCAGAAAAGACACTGATGCTGGAAAAATTTGAGGGCAGGAGAAACAGGGGGAAACAGAGGATGAGATGTTTGGATGGCATCACCAACTCAATGGACACAAGTTTGAGCAAACTCTGGGAGATGGTGAAGGATAGGGACGTCTGGTATTCTGCTCTTCACGGGGTTGCAAAAGTCAAACACAACTGAGCAACTGAACAACACCAAGGGACTGAAGAAAAATTTCCAAAGTCTTAGATTTAAGAAACCAGTGAAACCATATAAATTAACTAGCATCTCTCATATGTTAATGGTTAGGAAAGCCTGCTAGTCATATATGACTTTTGAAAAAAAACTCCTAAAATTGGTCAAAATATTCTCAGAAATAAATATTACAGCTACTTATCAGCTAGGGGCTTCCCTGGTGACTCAGGTGTGAAGAATCCATCTGGCAGTTCAGAAGACATGGGTTCAATCTCTCATCCTGGAAGATTCCACATGCATTGGAGCAACTAAGCCGGTACACCACAACTCCTGAGCCTGTGGCCTAGAGCCATGAGTCACAATTACTGAAGCCTGTGCACCCAGAGTCCATGCTCTGCAACAAGAGAAGCCACCACAGTGAGCGGCCTGTGCACCGCAACTAGAGAGTAGCCCACGCTCACCAAAATTAGAGAAACTTGTGCCGAGCAACAAAGATGTAGCACAGCCAGAAATGAAAAGATCAGCCAGGACTATTTCTGCATCATGACTATATAGAAATTCCCTAGGTAATATATGATTACTGTATTTTCAAAAATGCTGACTGTATTATAGATATTTACATTCAGAATAGAAACCATCAAAACTAGCTTTCATAGCTATGTACATATGGAATATGTTAGAGGACCAGAAGGTTCTAAAGGAGTACTATTTTCCCTAGTAAATATTTATTATCACAAAATAGAATTCCTATTGTTAATGCAGAGTGTTTGTAAAATACAAATCCATAGAATATAGCACAGTTATATGAAATGATTCTCCAAGTCAGGCTTCAACAGTATGTAAACCGTGAACTTCCAGATGTTCAAGCTGGATTTAGAAAAGGCAGATGAACCAGAGATCAAATTGCCAACATCTGTTGGATCATGGAAAAGGAAGAAAGTTCCATAAAAATATCTACTTCTGCTTTATTGACTATGCCAAAGCCTTTGACTGTGTGGATCACAACAAACTGTGGAAAATTCCCCAAGAGATGGGTATACAAGACCACCTGACCTGCCTCCTGAGAAATCTATACTCAGGTCAAGAAGCAACAGTTAGAACTGGACATGGAACAACAGACTGGTTCCAAATCAGAAAAGTAGTACATTAAGGCTATATATTGTCACACAACTTATTTAACTTATATGCAGAGTACATCTTGAGAAATGCTGGGCTGGATGAAGCACAAGCTGGAATCAAGATTGCTGGAAGAAATATCAATAACCTCAGATATGCAAATGACACCACCCTTATGGCAGAAAGTAAGGAAGAATTAAAGAGCCTCTTGATGAAAGTGAAAGAGGAGAGTGAAAAAGTTGGCTTAAAGCTCAACATTCAGAAAACTAAGATAATGGCATCCGGTCCCATCACTTCATGACAAATAGATGGAGAAACAATGGAAACAGTGGCAGACTTTATTTTGGGGGCTCCAAAATCACTGCAGATTGTGATTGCAGCCATGAAATTAAAAGATGATTGCTCCTTGGAAGAAAAGCTAAGACCAATCTAGACAGCATATTAAAGAGCAGAGACATTACTTTGCCAATAAAAGTTTGTCTACTCAAAGCTATGGTTTTTCCAGTGGTCATATATGGATGTGAGAGTCGGACTATAAAGAAAGCTCAGCACAGAAGAATTGATGCTTTTGAACTGTGGTGTTGGAGAAGACTCTTGAGAGTCCCTTGGACTGCAAAGAGATCAAAACAGTCCATCCTAAAGGAAATCAGTCCTGAATATTCATTGAAAGTACTGGTGCTGAAGCTGAAACTCCAATACTTTGGTCACCTGATGTGAAGAGCTGACTCATTTGAAAAGATCCTGATGCTGGGAAAGATCAAAGGCAGGAAGAGAAGAGGATGACAGGATGAGATGGCTGTATGGCATCACCAACTCAATGAACATGAATGTGAGCAAGCTCTGGGATTTGGTGACAGACAGGGAAGCCTAGCATGCTGCAGTTTATGGGGTCGCAAAGAGTCAGACATGACTGAGTGACTGAACTTAATTAATATGAAATGAATCAACATCAATATCAATTATTTGATAAAATAAAATCTTTTTAAATGGAGAAAGATCTGTAAGATACATATATACACACAAACAATATGACACAATTGAATTGGAAAATTGCTCCTATAATACATGAAATATTTTGCAAACATAAGAATTAAAACATATTAGAAGTGGCTTCACCTATCATTTATCCTGATTGACACACTATAATTACTGTTCTTAAATCTGAAATCTTGCAGTATTATTTAATTGTATAAATGTAACAACGGCCATTCATTGGGCATAAAATACTAGACATATGAATAAGCTCTTGATTAAGTACAAAGGAGGAACATGTTTGGGAACACTGGTGGCAAGGAGCATAGACTCTGCATCCAAGGAACACCTCTAAGTGCTGCAAAAACATTTAGTGACAATGTGCTAGGCACCTTGAACTCCTGATATCCAAAGAAGTTATCAAATTTTATTTATCTGCTTTTCCATTCATGGACATTGGTATTGTTTCCAGGTTTTGTTCTTACAAATGATGCCATCAGGATCATTCCTACACATGTCTTCTGGTCTATTGCAGCAAAATAGTGTCATGCATAGAAGTGTAATTTGGGGATCATAACATAAAAGGATTCCCACGTGGTGATACTGATAAAGAACCCGCCTGCCAATGCAAAAAGACGTAGGAGACATGGGTTCAATCCCTTGTTCAGGAAGATCCCCTGGAGGAGGGCGTGGCAACCCACTTCAGTATTCTTGCCTACAGAATCCCATGGACAGAGGAGCCTGGTGGGCCACAACCCCGGGGGGTTGCAAAGAGTCAGACATGACTAAGATGACTTAGCACCCAAAACATGGGGATGCTCAACATTTCAAGACAATGCTGAATCATTTACCTGAAAGTGGTACCACTTAATACCCTCATTTATTAAAAAGTAAGGAATCTCAGAAATATGAAGCTCCCCAGTATTTGATATTGGCAGATTTTATTTTATTTCGTTTGCCAGTCAGTTAAATGCTTGAGAAACAGAAATTCATTGTGGCCTTATTTTACTTTGATTAATCATAAGGCTGATGCTGCTGAGTGATTCTTTTTCCAGTCATTAGTTTTTTTCTGGTGGAGAATGTCTGCTTATGACATTTGCTCTTTTTGTACAAGTTTGCATGGTAGATTGTTTTAAAAAAAGTGTTTAAAAACTAGATGTCCATCGGCAGATGAATGGATAAAAATGCTGTGGTACATATACACAATGGAATATTACTCAGCTATTAAAAAGAATGCATTTGAATCAATTCTAACGAGGTGGATGAAACTGGAGCCTATTATACAGAGTGAAGTAAGTCATAAAGAAAAACACCAATACAGTATAATAAAACATATATATGGAATTTAGGAAGATGATAACAATGACCCTATATGTGAGACAGCAAAAGAGACAAAGACGTAAAGAACAGACTTTTGGACTCTGTGGGAGAAGGTGAGGGTGAGATGATTTGAGAGACTAGCATTGAAACATGTATATTACCATATGTGAAATAGATCACCAGTCCAGGTTTGATGCACAGGGTGCTCAGGGCTGGTGCACTGGGATGACCCTCAGGAATGGGATGGGGAGGGAGGTGGGAGGGGGGTTCAGGATGGGGGACACATGTACCCCTGTGGCTGATTCATGTGAAAGTATGGCAAAAACCACTACAATATTGTAAAGTAATTAGCATGCAATTAAAATATATTAATTAATTTACCAAAAAAGGAAAAAAAAAAAGAATCTCAAAGATTCCCTTATCCTAAAGGTTTTCTAAAGCCATTTCTCTTAACAAAGGTTAGTATCGGTGTTTACTCCCCTCTAATATGTGACTTATTTTGACATATAGAATGAGACAGAAGGGATGTTGTATTATTTCTGTGCCTAGGCTTATAAGCCGTTAGTATGTCCTTCTCTACCCTTGGAGCCCTAAGCCATCATGTAAAGAACCCTGACTAACAAGGAGTATAGATAAGTCATATGGTGAGAGGATTTGGAAGATGTGAGAATAAAATGAGACAGTCCCAGCCAGTCCCAGCCAGTTAACCACTGAGCCACCCAAAAGCTGATGGCTGAAATAAGGTCATGGAGTCCAGGATTTTTCTGCTTGTGTCTCTCAATCCAAGTCTCAAACGCACTATGTCTCAAAACTATGAAAAAAAATTGTATGGCACTTGTTTTCACAGCATTTTAGAATGGTTTGTTATGCAGGAGAAGATTATTAAGACATTTCCTTCCGATTATATATTCTTCATATAGATCATCATCTCTCAGTTGTATCTAACTATTTGTGACACCATGGACTGAAGCACACCAAAGCTTCCTTGTGCTTCACCATCTCTCAGAGCTTGTTCAAAGTCATGCCCATTGAGTTGGGAATACCATCATTCATCTCATCCTCTGTTGTTGCCTTCCCCACCTGCCTTCAATCTTTCCCAGCATCAGGGGCTTTTCCAATGAGTGAGTTCTTCACATTAGGTGCCCAAAATATTGGAGCTTCCACTTCAGCATCAGTCTTTCCAATGAATATTCCGGATTTATTTCCTTTAGGGTTGACTGGTTGGATCTCCTTACATTCCAAGGGACTCTCAAAAGTCTTCTCCAACACCATAGCTCAAGAGCATCAATTATTTGGCTTCCAGCCTTCCTTATGGTCCAACTCACATCCTTACACTACTACTGCAAAAACCATAGCTTTGACTATACAGACTTTGTCAGCAAAGTAATGCCTCTGCTTTTTAATATGCAGCCTAGATTTGTCATAGATTTACTGTCTAAGAGTCGTTTAATTTCATGACAGCAGTCACCATCTGCAGTGATTTTTGGAGCCCAAGAAGATAAAATCTGCCACTGTTTCCATTGTTTCCCTATCTATTTGCCATGAAGTGATGGGACCAGAGGTCATGATCTTCATTTTTTGAATGTTGACTTTTAAGCCAGCTTTTTCACTCTCCTCTTTCACTTTCATCAAGAGACTCTTAGTTCCTCTTTGCTTTCTGCCATCAGGTAGTGGATGGTGTCATCTGCATATCTGAGGTTATTGATATTTTTCCTGGCAATCTGGATTCCAGCTTGTGCTTCATCCAGCCCCTCATTGCTCATGTTGAATTCTGCATAAGTTAAATAAGCAGGGTGACAATAAACAGCCTTGATGTATTCCTTTCCCAACTTTGAACCAGTCCTTTGTCCCATGACTATTAACTATTAACTATTGCCTCTTGACCTGTGTATAGGTTCCTCAGGAGGCAGGTAAAGTGGTCTGGTGTTCCCATCTCTTTAATTATTTTTTGCAGATCACTGTGATCCACACAAAAGGCTTTAGCATAGTCAGTGAAGCAGAAGTAGATGTTTTTCTGGAATTCTCTTTCTTTTTCTGTGATTCAATGGATGTTGGCAATTCAATTTGATCTCTGGTTCCTCTGACTTTACTAAATCCAGCTTGAACAACTGGAAGTTCTCAGATCATGTACTGTTAAAGTCTAGTTTGGAGAATTTTCAATATTACTTTACTATTGTGTGAAATAAGTGCAATTTTGCAGTAGTTTGAACATTTTTTGACATTGCCTTTCTTTGGGACAGGAATGAAAATTGACCTTTTCCATTCCTGTGGCCACTGCTGAGTTTTCCAAATTTGCTGGTATATTGTGTGCATCACTTTAAAAGCATCATCTTTTAGGATCTGAAATAGCTTAGCTAGAATTCCATCACCTCCACTTGCTTTGATTGTAGTGATACTTCCTAAGGCCCACATGGCTTTACATTCCGAGATGTATGGCTCTAGGTGAGGAATCAAACAATTGTGGTTATTTGGGCCATTAATATCTTTTTTGTATAGTTCTGTGTATTCTTGCCACCTCTTCTTAATATCTTCTGCTTCTGTTAGGTCCATAGCATTTATATCCCTTATTGTGCCCATCTTTGCATGAAATGATCCCTTGGTATCTTTAATTTTCATGAAGAGATCTTTAGTTTTTTTCCATTCTATTGTTTACCTCTTTTTCTTTTCAATGTTCACTTAGCAAGGCTTTCCTAACTCTCCTTGCTATTCTTTGAAACTCTGCATTCAGATGGGTATATATTTCCTTTTGCTTTTCTTCTTTTCTCAAATATTTTTAAGGTCTCCTCAAACAGCTATTTTGCCCCTTTGCATTTCTTCTTCTTGAGAATGATTTTGGTCACTGCCTCCTATATAATATCACAAACCTTCATCCACAGTGCCTTAGGCACTCTGTCTATTAGATGTAACCCCTTCAATCTATTTGCTACTTTCACTGTATAATAGTAAAATATTTGATTTAGGTCATATCTTAATGGTCTAGTGTTTTTTCCCCTAGTTTCAATTTAAGTCTGAATTTTGCAATAAGGAGTTCATGTTATGATACAGAGTCAGCTTCAGTCTTGTTCTTGCTGACTGTATAAGCTTCTCCATGTTCAGCTCAGTTCAATTCAGTTCAGTTGCCCAGTGGTGTCTGACTCTTTGTGACACCATGGGCTGCAGCATGCTAGGCCTCCCTGTCCATCGCCAACTCCCAGAGTTTACTCAAATTCATGTCCATAGAGTCAGTGATGCCATCCAACCATCTCATCCTCTGTGGTCCCCTTCTCTTCCTGCCTTCAGTCTTTCCCAGTATCAGGGTCTTTCCAATCAGTCAGTCCTTCACATTTGGTGGCCAAAATATAGGGAATTTAAGCTTCAGAATCAGTCCTTCCAATGAATATTCAGGACTGATTTCCTTCAGAATGGACTGGTTGGATCTCCTTGCAGTCCAAGGGTACTCAAGAATCTTCTCCAACACCACAGTTGAAAAGCATCAATTCTTCAGCATTCAGCTTTCTTTAGAGTCCAAGTCTCACATCCATATATGACTCCTGGAAAAACCATAGCCTTGACTAGATGGACCTTTCTTGGCAAAGTAATGTCTCTGCTTTTTAATATGCTGTCTAGGTTGGTCATAACTTTTCTTCCAAGGAACAAGCATCTTTTAATTTCATGGATGCAATCACCATCTGCAGTGATTTTGGAGTCCAAGAAAATAAAGTCTGTCACTGTTTCCACTGTTTTCCCACCTATTTGCCTTGAAATGTTGGGACCAGATGCCATGATCTTCGTTTTCTAAATGTTGAGCTTTAAGCCAACTTTTTCACTCTCCTCTTTCACTTTCACTTTCTCTTAGGCTGCAAAGAATATAATCAATCTGATTACAGTATTGACCATCTGGCGCTGTCCATGTGTAGAGTCATCTCTTGTGTTGTTGGAAGAAGGTGTTTGCTATAATCAGTACATTCTCTTGGCAAAACTGTTAGCCTTTGCCTTGCTTCATTTTGTGCTCCAAGGCAAACTTGCCTGTCACTCCAGGTTTCTTTTGACTTCCTACTTTGCTTTCCAGTCCCCCCATGATGACAAGGGCATCTTTTTTTGTTGTTGTTGTTAGTTCTAGAAGGTCTTGTAGGTATTCATAGATCCATTCAACTTAAGCTACTTTGGCACTAGTGGTTGAGGTATAGACTTGGATTATTGTAATATTGAATGGCTTGGCTTGGAGACAAACAGAGATCATTCTGTCAGTTTTGAGATTGCACCCAAGTACTGCATTTTGGACTCTTTTGTTAACTATGAGGGCTACTCCATTTCTTCTAAAGGATTCTTCCCCACAGTAGTAGATACAATGGTCATCTGAATTAATTTTACCCATTCCAGTCCATTTTAGTTTGCTGATTCCTGAAATGTTGATGTTCACTGTTGCTATCTCCTGTTTGACCATTTCCCAATTACCCAATTACCTGTAGACCTAACATTCCAGGTTCCTATGCATTATTGTTCTTTACAGCATTGGACTTTAAATTACCACCAGATACATCCACAACTGGGTGTTGTTTCCACTTTGGCTCAGCCTCTTCATTCCTTCTAGAGCTATTTCTCTGCTCTTCTCTAGTAGTATATTGGGCACCTAATGACCTAGGGGGTTCATCTTTCAGTGTCCTATCTTTTTGCCTTTTCATACTGTTCTTGGGATCCTTATGGCAAGAATACTGAAGTGATTTGCCATTCCCTTCTCCAGTGGACCACATTTTGTCAGGACTCTCCACCATGACCTGTCTGTCTTGGGTAGCCCTACAGGCATAGCTCATGGTTTCATTGAGTCAAACAAGGCTATGGTCCATGTGATCAGTTTGGTTAGTTTTCTGTGATTGTAGTTTTCATTCTGTCTTTTGTTTGAAGGCTGATGATAAGAGGCTTATGGAAGCTTCTTGATGGGAGGGACTGGCTGTGGGTAAAACCTAGCTAGCTCTGGTGGACAGAGTCTTGCTCAGTAAATCTCTAATCCAATTTTCTAATTATAATAATTCATGTTATTATTTGTTATTCAAAAAATATTGTTTTATATCTTATGTGTTTCCAATATTTTTGTAAGTTTATAGCTTGATTTTCCACTTTACAAGATATTTTTTGAAGACCAGAAATGTTTGAACTTAATATTGCCACATTTTGAATGTTTATGTTCTTTAATACTGAAAAAAACTTTCATGACCTGTTTAAGAAGACTTCTATCTCCTATTATAAAAAATATATGTGTCTATGTATTCCCCCAAACACTATAAAGCTTTGTCTATGAAATTTTAAGTTTTAAGCCATCTAGAATGAATTATGGATATGTCTTGAAGAAGAATTTAATTTCAGTGAAATGAACTGAAGAAGTCAATTTCACTTTTCTTTCCATATGGATAACAAATATTTGCTGATCATTTTGCCACTTCAGCTCTAAATCAAAGTGGCATATTTGTGTGGATTTATTTCTGGGTTCACTATTTTCTTCTATTTATCAATTTGCCTCTCCTTGTACACATTTTACACTTTCTAAATTGCTCTAGCTTTAAATAAGTCTCTGGATTTTGTAAAGGCTTTTTTTCCTCCACATTTTTCTTCTTCAGAAATATTTAAACTGTTTTCAGTTCTTTGTTATTCTATATAAAATTTCAAATCATTGAGTGTGTAGTTCTGTTTGTATCTATAGAGAAGGCATGGTGTTTTTATGATATTCATTCATTATACCTATTGATATTGGGTATATTTCTTTGTTTCAGATTTTCAGTGATTTTTCACTAGATCTACATTTTCAGTCTTGCCACATGTATTGCATATTTGTAGTTACATTAACTTCTAGATATTTATTTTACTGTGATATTTAAATGTCTTAGTGTTGTTGGTAAACACTGATTTTTTAATTTTTATTTTAAAAAATTTATCTTTATGTTTTAATTTTATATTGGGGGTATAACTGGTTAACAACATTGTGTTAGTTTCAGGTGTACAGAAAACTGATTCAGTTATACATATATGTGCATCTATTCTTTAAAAAGCCTCTTGATGAGAGTGAAAGAAGAGAGTGAAAAAGTTGGTTTAAAGCTCAAATTCAGAAAATGAAGATCATGGCATCCGATCCCATCACTTCATGGGAAATAGATAGGGAAACAGTGGAAACAGTGTCAGACTTTATTTTTGGGGCTCCAAAATCACTGCAGATGGTGATTGCAGCCATGAAATTAAAAGATGCTTACTCCTTGGAAGGAAAGTTATGACCAACCTAGATAGCATATTCAAAAGCAGAGACATTACTTTGCCAACAAAGGTCCGTCTAGTCAAGGCTATGGTTTTTCCTGTGGTCATGTATGGATGTGAGAGTTGGACTGTGAAGAAAGCCGAGCACCAAAGAATTAATGCTTTTGAACTGTGGTGTTGGAGAAGACTCTTGAGAGTCCCTTGGACTCCAAGGAGATCCAACCAGTCCATTCTAAAGGAGATCAGTCCTGGGTGTTCATTGGAAGGACTGATGCTAAAACTGAAATTCCAGTACTTTGGCCACCTCATTGGAAGAGTTGACTCATTGGAAAAGACTCTGATGCTGGGAGGGATTGGGGGCAGGAGGAGAAGGAGACGACAGAGGATGAGATGGCTGGATGGCATCACTGACTTGATGGACATGAGTTTGAGTGAACTCGGGGAGTTGGTGATGGAAAGGAAGGACTGGCGTGCTGTGATTCATGGGGTCACAAAGAGTTGGACACGACTGAGCAACTGAACTGAACTGAACTGATTCTTTTTCAAATTCTCTTTCCATGTAGGTTATTACAGAGTACTGAGCAGAGTTCCCTAACACTGATTCTTTTTGTATATTTTTCCTGTTTCCAACCTTACCATTTTATCCTATTTTCTTTAGTACTGATAATGTGTCTGTATCTTTTCCTCATCTAAACAATCACATTAACTACAAATGATAAATAATTGCCATCTTTCTAATCCTCAAGCTTTTGTGTGTCTTTTCAGTTCAGTTCAGTTCAGTCGCTCAGTCTTGTCTGACTCTTTGTGACCCCATGAATCGCAGCACTCCAGGCCTCCCTGTCCATCACCATATCCTGGAGTTCACTCAAACTCATGTCCATCGAGTCAGTGATGCCGTCCAGCCATCTCATCCTACATTATCAAATGTAAGTAGTGATAATGGATTTGTCCCTACCTACAAAGGACATGCCTCTCACTATTCTCATCCAGAGCTATATTTATGGAAAACGTTTCCCACCTTATCTTTATTCGGTTAAATAATTTTGTCTGTATCTCAAATATTCTAAAACCTTCTATCTCAAATTAAAAAAAATAATTAAATGTCAAATTTTATTTTACTTTTTAAAACTATATTTAGTGTTATGATTATAGGCTGTTTTCCTGTAATTTAATAATTGTCTCAACTACCTATTGATTTTTGAGTATAAGTTTTTTTTTTTTCTACAACTTTTATTTTCAGCCTATTTCCAAATCTATTTCTCACATTTTCTCTGTTGAGTGCTTATTTAAGAAACTATCTGATTTGTTTCTTTAAATATTTTATATGTAAATATTGTATATTCTGTGATGACCTTCTAGACACAGATAAGCCCTGGAATTAAAACCATTTATTTATTGTTTCTTTTAGAACTTCACTCATAGTTTCTGGGATTCTTGTGCGCTTGGTTGTTTTTTGTTGTTGTTGTTTTGTTTTATTGATGGTTTCCTTTGCTATGCAAAAGCTTTTGAGTTTAATTAGGTCTCATTGTTTATTTTTGCTTTATTTCCTTTTACTTAGAAAGCAGATCAGGTTCCAAATAAACAAAATAAATGAAAAGAGATGTGGCTTATTTCTGAAATGACAGCACTCTATGTTTGTAAATAACTCTAGTGGATAGAATATTCAGTCTTTAACTCATACATAATATACTGACCCCTACACAAGGAAGACAACTCAAAAATCGTTCACAGTAATTTATCATACTCCTTGTTCAGGCCATTGGGAAAACCTCATATCTGGTCTAAGTCTGGAAGCTCATGAATTAAGAAGACAAGTAATACACTACCAGGGAAGATTCCCCTGGAGGAGGGCAAGACAACCCACTCCAGTAGTCTTGCGTGGAGAATCCCATGGACAGGGGAGACTGGCAGGCTACTGTCCATAGGGTCACAACGAGTCAGACATGACTGAAGTGACTGAACATGTGCACATGCATGATATACTCTCCACAAACCCAGTAAAAATGTAGCTTTGAGGCAGGATAACCACAGTAAACACTCACCTTTTGGGAAGAGATCATTGGAGCCATACAACAATCTCTCTACATAGCAATAGTGAAATTCCAGCTGACAAATATTGGGCGGAGCCCCTACTCTCATATCCTGGGTTTTCCAGGTGGCACTAGTGAAAAAGAACCCGCGTGCCAGTGCTGGAGACAAGAAACTCAGGTTCAATCCCTGGGTCAGGAAAATCCCCCTGGAGAAAAACATGGCAACCCACTCTAGTATTCTTACCTAGAAAATCCAATGGACAGAGGAGTCTGGCAGGCTACAGTCCATAGAGTCACACAGACCCTCATATCTTCAGTCAGTTCAGTCACTCAGTTGTGTCCGACTCTTTGCGACCCCACGGACTCAGCATATGGGATCCCAGTTCCTAGAGCAGGGATCAAACTCTGGCCTCCTGCACTGCAAGGTGAATTATTAACCACTAGACAATCAGGAAAGTCTTTAAAAATATTTTTTAATTGTATCTTTGACTATTTATGTTTAAGAGATTTTTTTCTTCCAACCTGTAAGTCTCTGAATTTCAGCTTTCATAATGGCCAATTATTTTCTGAGGTAACATTTCTTTGCTGTGCCTTGTGTGAAGTAGCCAATGATTATAAGCCTGTGCTCTTAAATTCTCTTTGTCAGCCTCTGCATCCAGCAGGACACTTTTTTCAGGAAAGAACATTTTATTAGGATACAGATACACCTATTTACTTGCATTTCATTTATGGTTATTTTCTTGCCATGGTGGCAGAAGTGAGTAATTTTAACAGAGAGCATATGACCCACAAAGCCCAATACACTCTAGTCCTTTACAAAAACAGTGTTTGCTAACCCCAGATTGAGAGGTTTAAGCTATTATAGGCAAGTGGTTTACTACATTTTTGCCACGCATAACATGAATAACTCTGATATATTTCATCAAATAAGACGAAAACTGTGAATTGGCCATTTATTTTACTCATATTAAAGTTATTAGCAGTTTTGTAAAGAGCAGATTCAGTGGAGGAGTAAAGTGAAACAACATATCAATGAGGAGAAATATGAAGTTAAAAGTGAGGATGGCAGAGAAGTGTTAGCTATTTGAGGAAAGAAGAGAAAATGTAAAATAGTTGTCTATAATAGTGACAAACAGAAAAGGAAAGTATGATCTGATTTCCAGGAATCATTAAAATATTCTTGAGTTTCACAGAAATAAATTGAAGTGAAAACAGTCAGTATGGTTTTAAGTTTTACTTCTACTACATTCAATAATGTTCAGTTGTATTATAAGCAGACTTTGGATCTAGTAACCATTGTGATTAAATATGTGCTCAGTTATTATATTTTGGTTCAAAGTCTGTTGGATTTGAACTATTAGAATAATCTGAGACACAAAAAAACTAATGACCTTTGATGGAAGAACTTAATATTTTTCTTATTGTAAAAAGAAATGTATACTCATACAATTTCTCTGAAAATAAAGATTTTAGTATCCAAATTATATTAGGGTTATATTTTGTTAACTCTTTTCCCAGTGCTGAAATCCATATCATGAATACTTTAAATCCTAAATGGGCAAGGATTGAGAAGATGCAAGAAAGGTTTAACAAGGACTTAGAAGAAATAAAAAAGAGTCAATATATAATGAATAATGGAATAAATGAAATTCAAAACACTCTGGAGGCAACAAATAGTAGAATAACAGAGGCAGAAGATAGGATTAGTGAATTAGAAGATAGAATGGTAGAAATAAATGAATCAGAGAAGATAAAAGAAAAACGAATTAAAAGAAATGAGGACAATCTCAGAGACTTTCAGGACAATATTAAACGCTACAACATTCGAATCATAGGGGTCCCAGAAGAAGAAGACAAAAAGAAAGACCATGGGAAAATACTTGAGGAGATAATAGTTGAAAACTTCCCTAAAATGGGGAAGGAAATAATCACCCAAGTCCAAGAAACCCAGAGTCCCAAACAGGATAAACCCAAGGCAAAACACCCCAAGACACATATTAATCAAATTAACAAAGATCAAACACAAAGAACAAATATTAAAAGCAGCAAGGGAAAAACAACAAATAACACACAAGGGAATTCCCATAAGGATAACAGCTGATCTTTCAATAGAAACTCTTCAAGCCAGGAGGGAATGGCAAGACATACTTAAAGTGATGAAAGAAAATAACCTACAGCCCAGATTATTGTACCCAGCAAAGATCTCATTCAAATATGAAGGAGAAATCAAAAGCTTTTCAGATAAGCAAAAGCTGAGAGAATTCAGCACCACCAAACCAGCTCTCCAACAAATACTAAAGGATATTCTCTAGACAGGAAACACAAAAACGGTATATAAATTCGAGCCCAAAACAATAAAGTAAGTGGCAACGGGATCATACTTATCAGTAATTACCTTAAACGTAAATGGGTTGAATGCCCCAACCAAAAGGCAAAGACTGGCTGAATGGATACAAAAACAAGACCCCTACATATGTTGTCTACAAGAGACCCACCTCAAAACAGGGGACACATACAGACTGAAAGTGAAGGGCTGCAAAAAGATTTTCCATGCAAATAGGGACCAAAAGAAAGCAGGAGTAACAATACTCATATCAGATAAAATAGACTTTAAAACAAAGGCTGTGAAAAGAGACAAAGATGGTCACTACATAATGATCAAAGGATCAATCCAAGAAGAAGATATAACAATTATAAATATATATGCACCCAACATGGGAGCCCCGCAATATGTAAGACAAATGCTAACAAGTATGAAAGGAGAAATTAACAATAACACAATAATAGTGGGAGACTTTAATACCCCATTCACACCTATGGATAGATCAACTAAACAGAAAATTAACAAGGAAACACAAACGTTAAATGACACAATAGACCAGTTAGACCTAATTGATATCTATAGGACATTTCATCCCAAAACAATGAATTTCACCTTTTTCTCAAGCGCACATGGAACCTTCTCCAGGATAGACCACATCCTGGGCCATAAATCTAGCCTTGGTAAATTCAAAAAAATAGAAATCATTCCAAGCATCTTTTCTGACTACAATGCAGTATGATTAAATCTCAATTATAGGAGAAAAACTATTAAAAATTCCAACATATGGAGGCTGAATAACACGCTGCTGAATAACCAACAAATTACAGAAGAAATTTAAAAAAAATCAAAATTTGCATAGAAATGAATGAAAATGAAAACACAACAACCCCAAACCTGTGGGACACTGTAAAAGCAGTCCTACGAGGAAAGTTCATAGCAATACAGGCATACCTCAAGAAACAAGAAAAAAGTCAAATAAATAACCTAACTCTACACCTAAAGCAACTAGAAAAGGAAGAAATGAAGAACCTCAGGGTTAGTAGAAGGAAAGAAATCTTAAAAATTAGGGCAGAAATAAATGCAAAAGAAACAAAAGAGACCATAGCAAAAATCAACAAAGCCAAAAGCTGGTTCTTTGAAAGGATACATAAAATTGACAAACCATTAGCCAGACTCATCAAGAAACAAAGGGAGAAAAATCAAATCAGTAAAAATATAAATGAAAATGGAGAGATCACAACAGACAACACAGAAATACAAAGGATCATAAGAGACTACTATCAACAATTATATGCTGATAAAATGGACAACGTGGAAGAAATGGACAAATTCTTGGAACAGTACAACTTTCCAAAACTGGACCAGGAAGAAATAGAAAATCTTAACAGACCCATCACAAGCACGGAAATTGAAACTGTAATCAAAAATCTTCCAACAAACAAAAGCCCAGGTCCAGACGGCTTCACAGCTGAATTCTACCAAAAATTTAGAGAAGCACTAACACCTATCCTGCTCAAACTCTTCCAGAAAATTGCAGAGGAAGGTAAACTTCCAAACTCATTCTATGAGGCCACCATCACCCTAATACCAAAACCTGACAAAGACCCCACAAAAAAGGAAAACTACAGGCCAATATCACTGATGAACATAGATGCAAAAGTCCTTAACAAAATTCTAGCAATCAGAATCCACCAACATATTAAAAAGATCATACACCATGACCAAATGGGCTCTATCCCAGGGATGCAAGGATTCTTCAATATCTGCAAATCAATCAATGTAATACACCACATTAACAAATTGAAAAATAATAGAACAGTCTTATGGACTCTATGTATACCTGTGGCGGATTCATTTTGATATTTGGCAAAACTAATACAATTATCTCAATAGATGCAGAGAAAGCCTTTGACAAAATTCAACATTCATTTATTATAAAAACTCTCCAGAAAGCAAGAATAGAAGGAACATACCTCAACATAATAAAAGCTATATATGACAAACCCTCAGCAAACATTATCCTCAATGGTGAAAAATTGAAAGCATTTCCTCTAAAGTCAGGAACAAGACAAAGGTGCCCACTTTCACCATTACTATTCAACATAGTTTTGGAAGTTTTGGCCACAGCAATCAGACCAGAAAAAGAAATAAAAGGAATCTAAATTGGAAAAGAAGAAGTAAAACCCTCACTATTTGCAGATGACATGATCCTCTACATAGAAAACCCTAAAGACTCCACCAGAAAATTACTAGAACTAATCAATGATTATAGTAAAGTTGCAGGATATAAAATCAACACACAAGAAATCCCTTGCATTCCTATACACTAATAATGAGAAAACAGAAAGAGAAAATAAGGAAACAATTCCATTTACCATTGCAACGGAAAGAATAAAATACTTAGGAATATATCTACCTAAAAAACTAAAGACCTATATATAGAAAACTATAAAACACTGGTGAAAGAAATCAAAGAGGACACTAATAGATGGAGAAATATACCATGTTCATGGATTGGAAGAATCAATATAGTGAAAATGAGTATACTACCCAAAGCAATCTATAGATTCAATGCAATCCCTATCAAGCTACCAACGGTATTCTTCACAAAGCTAGAACAAATAATTTCACAATTTGTATGGAAATACAAAAAACCTCGAATAGCCAAAGCTATCTTGAGAAAGAAGAATGGAACTGGAGGAATCAACCTACCTGACTTCAGGCTCTACTACAAAGCCACAGCTATCAAGACAGTATGATACTGGCACAAAGACAGAAATATTGATCAATGGAACAAAATAGAAAGCCCAGAGATAAATCCACACACATATGGACACCTTATCTTTGACAAAGGAGGCAAGAATATACAATGGATTAAAGACAATCTCATTAACAAGTGGTGCTGGGAAAACTGGTTAACCACTTGAAAAAGAATGAAACTAGAGCACTTTCTAACACCATACACAAAAATAAACTCCAAATGGATTAAAGATCTAAACCTAAGACCAGAAACTATAAAACTCCTAGAGGAGAACATAGGCAAAACACTCTCCGAGGTACATCACAGCAGGATCCTCTATGACCCACCTCCCAGAATATTGGAAATCAAAGCAAAAATAAATAAATGGGACCTAATTAAACTTAAAAGCTTCTGCACATCAAAGGAAACTATTAGCAAGGTGAAAAGACAGCCTTCAGAATGGGAGAAAACAATAGCAAATGAAGCAACTGACAAACAACTACTCTCAAAAATATACAAACAACTCCTACAGCTCAACTCCAGAAAAATAAATGACCCAATCAAAAAATGAGCCAAAGAAAGAAATAGACATTTCTCCAAAGAAGGCATACACATGGCTAACAAACACATGAAAAGATGCTCAACATCACTCGTTATCAGAGAAATGCAAATCAAAACCACTATGAGGTACCATTTCACTCCAGTCAGAATGGCTGCTATCCATAAGTCTACAAGCAATAAATGCTGGAGAGGGTGTGGAGAAAAGGGAACCCTCTTACACTGTTGGTGGGAATGCAAACTAGTCCAGCCACTATGGAGAACAGTGTGGAGATTCCTTAAAAAACTGGAAATAGAACTGCCTTATGATCCAGCAATCCCACTGCTGGGCATACATACTGAGGAAACCAGAAGGGAAAGAGACACGTGTACCCCAATGTTCATCGCAGCACTGTTTATAATAGCCAGGACATGGAAGCAACCTAGATGTCCATCAGCAGATGAATGGATAAGAAAGCAGTGGTACATAAACACAATGGAGTATTACTCAGCCATTAAAAAGAATACATTTGAATCAGTTCTAATGAGGTGGATGAAACTGGAACCTATTATACAGAGTGAAGTAAGCCAGAAAGAAAAGCACCAATACAGTATACTAACGCATATATATGGAATTTAGAAAGATGGTAACAATAACCCTGTGTACAAGACAGCAAAAGAGACACTGATGTATCGAACAGTCTTATGGACTCTATGGGAGAGGGAGAGGGTGGGAAGATTTTGGAGTATGGCATTGAAACATGTATAATATCATGTATGAAACGAGTTGCCAGTCCAGGTTTGATGCAGGATACAGGATGCTTGGGGCTGGTGCACTGGGACAATCCAGATTGATGGTATGGGGAGGGAGGAGGGTTCGGGATGGGGAACGCATGTATACCTGTGGCGGATTCATTTCAATATTTGGCAAAACTAATACAATATTGTAAAGTTTAAAAATAAAATTAAAAAAAAAAATCCTAAATGGGATTCCCTGGTGGCTAAGACAATAAAGGATCTGCCTGCAATGCAGGAGATCTGGGTTCGACCCCTGGGTTGGGAAGATCCCCTGGAGAAGGGAATGGCTATCCACTCCAGTATTCTGGCTTGGAGAATTCCATGGACTATATAGTCCATGGGGTCGCAAATAGTCAAACATGACTAAATGACTTTCATTTTAGATGATTAACATATGTTAATTGACATTTATATTAAAACAAGAAAAAATAAGTTAAAATTCTCTTTGATTTATTTGAAAAATTCAATTTATGTTATATCCCAAATTTAGCAGTTTGCTAACAAAGAGCAGGGAATTACAGAAATCACATTTTTGATGATAGCTGCCCTGAATGCAATTTCTACCCTATCAATGAAAAATGAGTTACTTAAGGAGCTTGGGGAATGTTCCAATTAATCTTAACCTACATAATATTTAAAAGGACCTCTCTCAGTTCAGTTAATTATTATCTTTGTGATATCCACTCAATTATATTTCATTTGGGAGGTCAACAGCAGCAGCCCATCAACTGCACTGAACCACCCTTAATTAAGGATAATCATAGGGTAAATTTCTTCTCCCTAAAAGAAACTCTTGGTGTTAAAAAAGGGATGTTTTTGTATACACTGAAAGTACTGCACAAATTTTTACTTGAAAAAGAAAAGCAGCTACACATTTAGCCAATGAAACAATTATGGCTGCAAATTTATCTATTTGATTTTTCCATCTTAATTCCAAATTACATGTTTGATATTAACATTTATAATGTTATTGATAATTCCAAATTATTAACTTTAACAACATTTGAGATTGTCATTATGAATTGAAATTAATAAAAATGAAGCTATTCAGGATTTAGGTAGTAAGTACATAGTAAATGCTTTATAGATAAAAATCCTATGTGCCCTATTCATATATGCTATAACCAAAGACAGAAAAATCAAAAAAGGAAAATTATAAGCATATCCTACAATATAATAATAATAAACTGATTTTGTGTAATGTGTCTATCTCTCTTTTCTTATTCTCTTCATTGCTGGTCATACACTGTTGACTCTTGTATATGTATTATATACCTTTATGATATCCTGGACTTCATGGCAACAGAACCAGAGGCTCTGAGAAGGTTGTTTGCATGGTGTCCCCTCTTTCTTCTGTTAGGCACAGGGTGGGGTCCATTCACTTCAGTCTAGACAGGCACTGGGCTGGCCTGGGGTACATTTACATTTTGGAGAGTGTAAATTTCCTCTACACCATCTTCATCTGTGTTGCACATGAATGTGCCTCTGATTTCTGATTGAGTGCCTGGCACATCTCTTTGGCAATAGCACTGAAAGACAGAGGGATGTCTTGCTCTGTTCTTTAGAGGTTCCTAATTCAGTTCTCCAACCACCTACCACTCAGCTTCAGAATTTGGCACATGCCTTGAACAGGAGAGCAGCAGAGTGCATGGAACAGGTCCACTCCTTCTAGTAGATATTTTATTTTCTAACACCACAATGCAGAGCTTTCATTCTGCATTTAATTAATTATTTATTTATTTATTTTAAAAGTATAATTGCTTTACAATGTTATGTTGATTTCTGCTGTATGATGAAGTGAAAGTTATTTGTATACATGTATCTTTTCTCTCCTGAGCCTCCCTCCTATCCCCATCCCATCCCTCTTGACTGTATTTTAGAAACTATTGACCTAGTTCTATGTACTCTTATAAGCCTTGAAACTCAGCAAATAGTTTATAGAAAGAAACAACTGTGTGTTTGAGACCTCTCAAATTTTCCATATTGTACTTTATATCCACACGACTGCCAACAGCTCCACTGTTTTTTCCTCTTTACCCAGTGAACATTTCTCATGAGCCTATGGTGTTTAATTCAATAAATTTAAGTATTGTGCAAAACCAACCGTTAAGTCCAAGGTGTAGTTTTATTTCAGCCCCTCCTCCTTATAGACAATTTCTGACTACCTTCCATATCAGAACATTTTCTTTGGGGTAAACACATATATATCGTAGAAGGAACAAAGTTAATGAGTAATGCAAGTTAAACTATTTTGTGTAATAAATAATATTTTAATTTTGAAAGATGCTCATTTATTTAGAAATTTTAGATAAATAAACATCTGGGCTTAAAAGCGTTCTTCAAAATTTAACACTTGTTTTTCCTATTTTGATTCAGAACCTTCTCTTATCTATATATGATAATTTTTAGATATTTACAATTGCACCTTCATATTTTAAACCAAGGAGTGTTTTAAAACCACGTGGGGAAGAGCACAACAAAAAGAGCCAGCTGTTGGCCTTTCAATTAAGAAAACAATAAGCCTCCACATTGTGGAGTGACAATGAACCAACAATCCAATTTCAACAAAGCAGTGAACAAAGCAAAAACTGCAACAGATGCTGTTTTCAATATTATCAAACACTCTATATAGAATAAACTCCCTTGAAAATTTAGCAGAGAGAACATGCCAATTTTTGATTAATTCAAATTTGCCTCAGCTCTCGAGAGCTCAAGCAGAAAACTGACTTGCCCCTATGGTACTAGAACTAGAGACAGTGATCAGTGATTCAAAAGAAATAAAACTCAAATCCAGATGGCTATAGGGCAAACTATAAACCTTTCAAGGAAATTTTTAAGTGAACGCATTAAAAAGCCTTTCTCTACATACAGTGAAACAACATTTTACTGCCTACCCAGCAAACAGTAACTTTCAGCATCATCTCTAACGTTTTTTGATTTCTGCCTACTTAGTAGAACCAACACGATATCATAGCAGCGATTCTAGTGGAATGGTTCACCTACTTGCTCCTTCATTTAATGCAATCTCTTTTAACACATTGCATTGTGTGTATGTGTGTGTGTGTGTGTGTGTGTGTGTGTGCATGTGTACGTGTATAACTATTAAGGATCTAATTAAAGTTAAGGTTATTCACTACGGAGAAAGGCACATTTGAACTCACAAAGCTTTACATAAAATTACTGAGAATTTCATGAAGCTTAAAATTTTTGCCTGGCCTCTAGGACCTGAGGATAAAAAGAAAATCTTCCTTAAGGTCCATGTAGATATGATAACTTATTATGATATACAAGTCACATTTCAAATCAGAAAGGATGTTCAGTAAATGATTCTGAGAAAAGTTTGGAAAATCATACCCATTAACTCTCCACACTATTTCAAACATAACTCCTGATATATTAAAGATCATAAATATTCTATTTAAAAAATAAAGGAGAATATGGAAGACCAAATATATGCCTTTGGCCAAGGGAGAATTTTTTCAAGAATGCATGAAAAGCTAAAGCCACAAAGGGAAACATAATAATATAATAAATCTGAATTTATAAAGATTAGATACCTATTCATGGAAAAAAATGACCACAAACAAAATTTTAAAGACTACTGGCCCTCAAGGAGAAAATATTTATAATAATATAATAGCCAAATGGTATCCATCCAGAATGTAATAATGTAATTATTCTCAAAAGAAAAATAAGGAAATATTTAAATCAGATATTTCACAGAAGCATAAATATAAATGAGTATTCAGCATAAAGATAGTTGATTCTATTAATTACTAAGGAAATCAAATTAAAGCAACAAAGAAAGAGCATTCTTTTCACACATAAAATTGTCAAAAATTTAAAAAGGCAGTTTAAAGAAACTTTACAAAATGATGGAATCTGAGTCTTCTCCAGTGGCTCAGTGATAAAGAATCCACTGGCCAATGAATGAGACACAGATTCAATCCCTGTGAAGATCCCACATACTGAGGAAGCAGCTAAGCCCATGTGTCACAACTACTGAGACTGTGTTTTAGAGCTCGGGAACCACAAGTTCTGAGCCCAAGTGCTGTAACCACAGAAGCCCATGAGCCCTAGAGCCTGTGCTCCACAACCAGGGAAGCTACTGCAATGAGAAGCTTGCACACCACTGCTAGAGAGTAGCCCCTGCTCACCACAACTAGAGAAAAGCCAGTGCAGCAATGAAGACCCAGTGAAGACAAAAAAAAAAAAAAAGATGGAACCTAAAAGTGCACAATGTAGGCGTGTTGTTCACTAACCAAGTCATGTCCAACTCTTCGCGACCCCATGGACTGCACGTAGGCATAAACATTATTCAATAGGGTAATAAAGCCATAAAATATGACAACAAAATTATAATTCCTGCTAATAAATGTTAAATATATTAAATAGTATTACTCATATATAGAATTTTACTGGAAGCTCTAAGATAATCTAAGAAGTATAGTATTTACAGAAAATATTTTCTAAGTCAGTTTTTTTTTAATAAAAATTACATATATAATCACTTCAAATATATCCATTAATCATTTATCATATGTTAGAAATTAGGACTGACAATACCTTATCAGGACATACCATATTTTTAGGAATTCCATATAATTTTTAGAATACTTATATTTAAAACGTTTACTCATACAATATAACCTGAAAAAACTTCTCACTCATTTGACAATGCTTCCCATGCAACTTCACGTACTAAATAAGGTGCATGTGTGCTAAATTGCTTCAGTCTTTCCTCTTGAGACTCCATGGACTGTAGCCTGCCAGGTTCCTCTGTCCATGGGATTCTCCAGGCAAGAATACTGGAGTGGGTTACTGTGCCCTCCTCCGGGGGGATCTTCCCAACCCAGGGATAAAACCCACATCTCTTACATCTACCTTCATTGGCAGGCAGTTCTTTACCACTAAGGACACCTGGGAATCACAGGGATCACAGATAACTAGACTTAACATTAAGATATATCACTTACATCTCAATGACACAGAAAGATAAATAACAAGTCTTTCAAGAGACCTAGCTTCCTCTAACTGAAAAGAAAAACCTAGATTTAGAATATTGAAAGAGACTCATCTTGGCCATTGTTGGGGATTTTCTCCCCAGGACTTGGAAGCAACGAACCTGAATGAATGACACTCAGGCAGTTTCTTGCAAGGAGTCAAGCCTTTTTATAGAAGCAGGAACAAAGAGCTTAGAGTATACAGCCAGCAGAGCGCATACAGGGTTAACACCTAATCAGTAAAAATATTTCAAGGACAGCGCGCTCTAAGTGACCCATGTGCTTATCCCATAGCCTGTTTTCTCAAGCAACATCTTTAATATTTATTATTAAATCTTGATGCCGGGCATAACCAAAGGCAGGAGATGTTTTTCTACCCACAGCACACCAAGCCAGGGTACTTTTGGCCCTTCACCATTTTCCCAAGGGCTTCCTTCAGCCAGCTATTTTGTATTGCATTTCCCAATATATCCTCCTTTTGTTTTTAATTTAAGCATGGTAGCTGCTAGTTAGACTCTGTTGTGGGAGGCATGGCGTCTTGAGGAGAGACATCTATATCCTATAAGCAATGACAGAAAAATCAGAGTGATTAATACATATATAAAAATGTTGCTTCCTGAAAACCAAGTTCTAGGGTGTAGAGACAATAGGGTTTTGGTTAAAGTACCATAAAATTGAGTGCTGTACAATTCCTTAGGTACCTTAACTTGAAAATTAGCAACTTGTTGTTTCAACAAATTGATGTCTAAAACTTGAGTTATCTGTGAGATCCTGCAAATGCGCTTTAACTTTATCCCAAGGATATTCAGTGCTATTATAGGGCATGTTAGTCAGACAAAAAGAAGTAAAATTCCAGTGACAACATATACGTGTTTGGAAAGTCAGTTGTTGCACTTGATCTCCTAAGGGGATAACCAGAGTTTGTAACTCACTAATTCGTGTTTGTAATTGCTGATCTATTTGAGCTTGTCGAGTCCAAAGATTATGAGAGTCTTTGTGCCAAGCAGTGATAAAATCATGATTTTGTATAGAATTATGTAAAGCCATACCAGACAAAGTTCCTACAGTCATAATAGAAATAAGGCTTAAGATGCCTGCAATAATCCACCCAATGATGCGCTTAGATCACCTAAGTCCAGTTTTCAACAATACAGAAAGAAATACAGAATCAGTTAAGTTTATGGGAAGCCATAACTCGGATCTTTGTTTAACTAGTGCAATGCTAGCATCGTGATATGAAATGGTGTGATTAAGGCAGGTATACAATGCACATGCAGTACAATTGACAATCTTGGCTGATAAGTCAATATCAAAATGTCCTACAATAAATAAGTATGGAAGGTGAACACACGATTGCATATAGCCAGTACTATTGTATAGGAAGGTATAATTAGAAGGACGAAACACACCCATAGTCCCATAAACATTAGCGAAGTGCTCTAAGGCTGCTGGAATTTTCCAAATGTGCCATTGCTTTGGCCCCACAATGGGGACGACAATCCTGGGTCGTGGGGATGATAAGCCCCCGTTATACCAATTCAGCAATATGTTCTTATCAGTCCAGGAACTTGTCTTAGATTTATGAAAGCCTCCAATGCTTGATCTATTAAACCAGGAGCAATTATGATGTTCCTCCTGCTCTTCAGAACAGTTTACAAACAAACCGTGAGGTCCCCAGTCAACAAATTTAAATGTATGATTAGTATGATTTTGCTGAATTATAGAAACTTTTCCAAATTGGCCTCGACAATCACACCAATGTAACGGTTGTATTGCCTGTTTTCTTCTCCAAGATACAATATGACATGAAGGTTCCTCTGGTTGAAAAAGCGAGTTCAAATAGTTGGCTATCTGGCCTGGATAATGTCGCTTGGTGCCAGTAAGTAAGAAAGATGCTGTAGCAAACATTCCCAGATGCAAAGCAGTCCCATTGTTGGCAGAGTATGCCCACCATTGTGGGAAGATAGTCATGCAAAGGGGATGAGATCCGAAACAGATAGGCAAGGTTTTGAATCCCATGGAAATGTTGATTGGCTTTCCCTCATCTTCTTCATGAATTGGTTGCTTTATGGACCAGGGACTTGGAAAATGCATGCTATCTTTAGTAAAGATCATAGGGGCTTTGTCTACCAAATCTACTATGGAGAGAAGTGGTGGGTTGGGTATGTATGCCCAATAAACATATTCTGCACTTACCCCAGAGGAATAGGAAAGAACAGCTAACATTGGCAGAAACAGCTTATCTGGAGTCATAGGAGTTTCAATACTCTTCAGTGTCTGCTCAGCCTGACGAGTCATGTTTTTCACTTGAGCACATGTTGGGTAAGGATTCAGACGATGGCGTTTCCTCATTGGTTCCTCCAGGGTCATTGACGAGACCCTTTGTGTCAACTTCATCACTCCCTGAGGGAGTCCGGTCTTGGGGTCCCTCTCAGTAATGGACATGGTGAAGGGAAACCTAGATTTCCTCTCCATCTGCAATGACAAGACCATAACCCTTGCCTAGGAGTTGTAAGATTCCTGGCAGCCACTGATTAAATTGCTTATAACATATTGGTGTATTGATTTCTAATTTGCTGTTTTTGTCTTCTGCAAAATGTCTATCTTCACGAGTATCAGAATTATTTTTTGTTAAGTTTAAAAAATTCAGGGAATAAAGAGTTAAAGATAATAGTAATTGAGGGTTCATGGGATAAGAAGTGTATCTCTTTTTCCATATTTCCCCTTTCTGTTTTAATAAATGAGTTTTTAGGGTGCGGTGGGCTCTTTCAATAATGGCTTGACCCTGAAGATTGTAGGGTATTCTTGTAATGTGTGTTATGTTCCATTCTGATAAAAATGAACAAAATGAATGCAAGGTAAATGCAGGTCCATTATCTGTTTTCAAGACAGAAGGAATCCCCATAATGGGGAGGGTGAGTAAGAGTGTGGAAATGGTGTGTTTACTGGATTCTGAAGAGACAGGTACTGCCCAGATAAAGCCTGAAAATGTATCAACTGAGACAAAAAGCAAAGAAAACTTTCCTAAGGAGCAGTGAGTGAAATCAGATTGCCAAAGGGAGTTAGGCTGTTGCCCCTGGGGATTAACTCCTGAAATCGTAGTTCGTAAGTGCAGAGGGGCGCAAACATCACAGGTTTTAATAATATGCTGCGCTTCAGTGAGAGGAATATGGTATTTAGAGTGCAATCTGTTGGCATTGGTATGAAGATTAGCATGCTCATCATTGGCAGACGTAAAAATGGGTGCTATGAGCCTGTCAACAGCATCATTTCCTGCAACCAGAGGGCCAGGTAAACCTGAATGAGTGTGTATATGTGCAATAAAGAAAGGTTCTGTACATGAGTGAATTAAGGCTTGAGTCTGTGAAGAGAGAGTATATAATTCTTCATTTAGGTTGTATAAAAAGGCGGTAACAAAATTGGGAAAAAGGGAAGCAAGGTATTTGGAATCAGTATATACGTTGAAGGATAATGGTTGAAGCGACAAAAAAGCATATAAAGCATACAATTTAACTCTTTGTATTGAAGAATAGGTAGTGGGTAATTTTTCTTTGATATCAGGGCCGACAATCCCTGCTATGCCTTCTTGTTGCCATCAATGAAATAGGTGGGTGCATTGGAAATAGTCTGGGATGCAATGATATTAGTTACAATGAATCTAGTACATTGTAGAAAGTCCCATAATTTTCCTTTTGGCAAATGAAATGAGATAACATTTTGAAAATCACTTAATGCCATTTGCATGGTCAAGTTATACTGTAAGGCAATTTGCAATTCCTTTTTTGTCAAGGGAACGTGTATTGCATATGGATCAAATCCAGTCAAAGTTTGTATATGGCTTCTTCCTGACATAATTAAGGGCCCTATTTTCTCAATATATGATACAATTTTTTTAGACTGTTTAGTGTGTAAATATACCCATTCTACTGGGCTATGCTGACTTATAATTGCTGTGGGCGAATGTTCAGTGGGGAATATATATAAAGACATTGGTTGATCATGATCTAGCCGAGTTGACAAAGACTGTTGAATGCATTTCTCCATTAAGGCCAGTTCTTCTTTGGCCTCTTTTGACCCTAGTTGCCTAGGGATATTAGGGTCAGGGGATCCCTCTAAAATTTTAAATAGATTTTGTAAGACATAGGTGTGGATGCCAACAGATGGCCGCAGCCAATTAATATCTCCTAGCAATTTTTGAAAATCATTCAGCGTGCATAGAGACTGCACAGAAATTTGAGTTTTTTGAGGTTTGATTTTAGATTCTTCCATAACTTGTCCTAAATAATTAAAGGGTGCTTTCTATTGAATTTTATCTGGCGCAACAAGCAGGCCATGACTTTGAAGAGTAGTAGTAACTTCATTGTATAACTGTTGCAAACAAAGTTCAGATTCCATAGAAAGAAGTATATCATCCATGTAATGAATTATAAATGCAGTAGGATACTTATCTCTAATGGGTTGTAATAAAACAGATATGAGATATTGGCAAGTGGTAGGAGAGTTCATCATTCCCTGAGGTAGCACCTTCCATTGAAATCTTTTAACAGGAGCCATGTGATTTATAGAAGGAACTGAAAAGACAAAACGCTTTCTATCTTTAGCGTGCAGAGGTATAGTAAAAAAGTAGTCTTGTAAGTCAATAATAATTATAGACCATCCTTTTGGTACCATAGAAGGGGAGGGCAATCTAAGTTGTAAGGGCCCCATAGGTAACATGGTATTATTAACATTTCTTAAATCTATCAACATTTGCCATTTTCCTGATTTCTTTTTTATTACAAAAATAGGAGAATTCCAAGGGGAAAATGAAGGTTCTATATGAGCCTTTTGTAATTGTTAATTTATTAATTGCATAAGAGCTGCCAATTTTTCTTTAGTTAGGGGCCATTGAGGTGTCCATACTGGGGTACCAGATTCCCAATCGAGAGGCAGCAGTGTTAACTCAATGGCCCCCATTAAAAAGGTTCATTTAAAGAAATTGTGGCTTTTGTTTGTTCAAAAAAATCCCGTACTCATAAATTGATAGGGATATTAGTAATATATGGTTTAAGATAAGCTACAATTTGATCAGGGCCATACACTTGTAAATAGGATGCATTGACAAAAGTTTGTGTGGCATCAGTTTTATCCATTCCTAATAGTTTAGAAGGAGCCATAACCTTACCCCAATCAAGGGGCCATTCTGCAGCTCTAATGATTGAAATGTTAGCTCCGGTATCTAACATGCCTGTGAAATTTTTTCCCCATATGCATAAAGTAAGCATGGGTTTCTGATGTTCCTTTAATAAGGTGGATAGTGCAGCAGTAAGGTTGGTACTGCCAAAGCCTCCCTGCCGAACTTTATCAGATGCCTTCATTGGTTTGACATATGGCAAAAGTAATAATTGTGCAAAATGTTCCCCTTTTTGTAAGTATACATTTCTCATTTTCACAGTATTTACCGTAACATGTATTTCCCCTTCATAATCTTCATCCACAACACCAGTCAATACCACTGAACCTCTCATTGTGCAGCTACTACATCCTAAAATTAGTCCCATTGTCTCTGGTGGAATCGGGTCATAATATCCAGTGGGAATTTTGTGGGGGTTGTATAACTCTATTAGTTTCATATCATAAGGACTAGGTATATCAATGCAAGCACTCTTAGATGTAGCTGCTCGTAGCGTCATAACGCTAGGTCCTCCTTTTGTAGTGGGGCTAGAGGACAGCCCCTTTATCAGTTTCCTTGTTGTTTTTGTTGTGCACCAGGGTTCAAAGTATTTCCATCCTTATCAAATTTAGAATGACATTCATTCAGCCAATGGAACCCCTTTTTACATCTTGGACATACTCCTGGGGTCTCTTCTTATTAGAAGTATTATTATTATTATTATTTTGGCCTGTGTTGGCAGGTGGCATTGTTTTTTCATATGGCTGGGCTTCCCACAGGTAAAACATTTGGCATTAGTAGCTTATGTACATTAAAATTTTCTAATGTTGCCAATTTTGCTCTACGGGAACTAGATCCAATATCCTTATAAGCTTTCAAATATTCAATAAGAGAGCTAGTCTCTCGAATTGGTCTAAGCATGGATTGACATTCCTCATTAGTGTTTTCAAAAGCAAGTTGTTTGAAAATAATATTTTATAAAGTCACATCCTTAATAGATTTTTCGATTGTATCCTTTAATTTCCCTATAAATTGAGAATATTCCTCTTGATATCCTTGAATAATCTTAATAAATGAACCATCAGAGTTAGTGCTATCAACCTTTGCTTATGCCCTGCAGGCAGTTTCTTTAATGAAATGTAACATCTGAGGGGTAATATTAGCTAATTGCACAATCATATTGGCTATGGCTCTTGTTCCAGTGAGTATATCATAGGTTAAATCGGCAGGGTTACCATGATATTGCTGGTCAATCATCAGCTGTCGGGCCTCATCATTAACCCACATTTGCCACTGAAGTAATTGTTGAGGATTTAAAATCATCTTTGTTACTTGAAAAAAATCATATGGCATCCAATGGTCAGCCCATCCTCCGAGCAATTCTATACAGTAAGGAGAAGTAGGTCCATACAGAGTGCATGCTTTCTTAAAGCTAGACAACATGCCAAAATCTAGATTAGCCCAAGTATTCTGGCCTTGGACAGGTTGATTAAATTACATTGGGAAAGCGAAAGTGCAAGCAGGCATCTCCTGAGGAGGAGTGAAATGATTAGTACGAGCAAAGTTAGCAATTGCTATTACAGGTGGAGAGGAAGGAAAAACCTCAGATTTGGGCTGTCCGTTGAATGAAATGACCTCAGTTCTAAGTGGCTTCAGTTTTGACATATTCTGTATATATTTGTCTCTTATATATATATATATATATGCATATATATATATATATATACATATCCTGTATATATATGTCTCAGTTGTGTCTGATTGAGCATAACATTCTTGCATTTCAAAGCACCTTGCATGTCTTGTTCATTAAGCTCATATTCATGCAAAGACCAAACAGTCTCTACCTCCAAATCAACATTATGTCCTTCAATTTGTTCTATGACAGCCCATATGAGTGACCAGGTAACCCACCATTGAGGAGGAATGTGAACTCCCTGCCGATATGCTCACAAAACATTATTTTTAACCCTTTTCCATATGTCTAGATTCAGTGTCCCCTCTTCTGGGAACCATGAATTGTTCCAGTAAAATATGATAGCAGTCGTTCAACTGATCTCTTGAAACATTAACACTGTTTTGTTTCAAAAAATGATGCATTATAGAAATGAAAGGAATTTTACTGTTATGTTGTCCCATCCTGCTTACCTTTTTCTGTAGGCACTCGTTGCTTTGTTTAGCCTTCCTTTCAAGTCCCTGTTCAGGTGCCACTTGTTGGGGATTTTTCTCCCTGGGACTTGGAAGCGATGAACCTGAAAGAATGACACTCGGACAGTCTCTTGCAAGGACTGACAAGTTTATTTCTGCAGTCAAGCCTTTTTATAGAAGCAGGAACAAAGAGCTTAGAGTATACAGCCAGCAGAGCGCGTATGGGGTTAACACCTAATCAGTAAAAATATTTCAAGGACAGCGCGCTCTAACTGACCCATGTGCTTATCCCATAACCCATTTTCTCAAGCAACATTCTTAATATTTATTATTAAATCTTGGCACCAGGCATAACCAAAGGCAGGAGATGTTTTTCTACCCGCAGCACACCAAGCCGGGGTACTTCTGGCCCTTTGCCATTTTCCCAAGGACTTCCTCCAACTGGCTATTTTGTATTGCGCTTTCCAACAGCCATTTTCTGGGATTGTTTCTTCAGTTGCTAAATTGCCAATTCAATTATACTCAATAACAGTAATAGAAAAAATACACAATGCTCATTTGTGTTTACATGCATCATTTCCAAATAAACTTGAATCTGCATTGAAGCTACCTGACCCCATAAATAAAGATCAAAACAAAATTAAACATCCATTTATGATAAAAACTCTCCAGAAAGCAAGAATAAAAAGAACATACCTCAACATAACAAAAGCTATATATGACAAACCCACAGCAAACATTATCCTCAATGGTGAAAAATTTAAAGCATTTCCTCTAAAGTCAGGAAAAACACAAGGGTGCCCACTGTCACCACTACTATTCAACATGGTTTTGGAAGTTTCGGCCACAGCAATCAGACCAGAAAAAGACATAAAAGGAATCCAAATTGGAAAAGAAGAAGTAAAACTCTCACTGTTTGCAGATGATGTGATCCTCTACATAGCATAAAGACTCCACCAGAAAATTACTAGAACTAATCAATGAATATAGTAAAGTGGCAGGATATAAAACCAACACACAGAAATCCCTTGCATTCCTATACACTAATAATGAGAAAATAGAAAGAGAAATTAAGGAAACAATTCCATTCACCATTGCAACGGAAAGAATAAAATACTTAGGAATATATCTACCTAAAGAAACTAAAGACCTATATATAGAAAACTATAAAACACTGGTGAAAGAAATCAAAGAGGACACTAATAGCTGGAGAAATATACCATATTCATAGATTGGAAGAATCAATATAGTGAAAATTAGTATACTACCCAAAGCAATCTATAGACTCAATGCAATCCCTATCAAGCTACCAACGGTATTCTTCACAGAGCTAGAAGAAATAATTTCACAATTTGTATGGAAATACAAAAAACCTCAAATAGCCAAAGCAATCTTGAGAAAGAAGAATGGAACTGGAGGAATCAACCTGCTTGACTTCAGGCTCTACTACAAAGCCACAGTTATCAAGACAGTATGGTACTGGCACAAAGACAGAAATATAGATCAGTGGAACAAAATAGAAAGCCCAGAGATAAATCCATGCACCTATGGACACCTTATCTTTGACAAAGGAGGCAAGAATATACAATGGATTAAAGACCATCTCTTTAACAAGTGGTGCTGGGAAAACTGGTCAACCACTTGTAAAAGAATGAAACTAGAACACTTTCTAATACCATACACAAAAATAAACTCAAAATGAATTAAAGATCTAAATGTAAGACCAGAAACTATAAAACTCCTAGAGGAGAACATAGGCAAAACACTCTCCGACATAAATCACAGCAGGATCCTCTATGACCCACCTCCCAGAATATTGGAAATCAAAGCAAAAATAAACAAATGGGACCTAATTAAAATTAAAAGTTTCTGCACAACAAAGGAAACTATAAGCAAGGTGAAAAGACAGCCTTTGGAATGGGAGAAAATAATAGCAAATGAAGCAACTGACAAACAACTAATCTCAAAAATATACAAGCAACTCCTGTAGCTCAATTCCAGCAAAATAAACGACCCAATCAAAAAATAGGCCAAAGAACTAAATAGACATTTCTCCAAAGAAGACAAACAGATGGCTAAGAAACACATGAAAAGATGCTCAACATCACTCATTATCAGAGAAATGCAAATCAAAACCACTATGAGGTACCATTTCACACCAGTCGGAATGGCTGCGATCCATAAGTCTACAAGCAATAAATGCTGGAGAGGGTGTGGAGAACTTACACTGTTGGTGGGAATACAAACTAATACAGCCACTATGGAGAACAGTGTGGAGATTCCTTAAAAAACTGGAAATAGAACTGCCTTATGACCTAGTAATCCCACTGCTGGGCACACACACTGAGGAAACCAGAATTGAAAGAGACACATGTACCCCAATGTTCATCGCAGCACTGTTTATAATAGCCAGGACATGGAAGCAACCTAGATGTCCATCAGCAGATGAATGGATAGGAAAGCTGTGGTACATAAACACAATGGAGTATTGCTCAGCCATTAAAAAGAATACATTTGAATCAGTTCTAATGAGGTGGATGAAACTGGAGCCTATTATACAGAGTGAAGTAAGCCAGAAAGAAAAGCACCAATACAGTATACTAACACATATATATGGAATTTAGAAAGATGGTAATGATAACCCTGTATGCGAGACAGCAAAAGAGACACAGATGTATAGAAAAGTCTTTTGGACTCTGTGGGAGAGGGAGAGGGTGGGATGATTTGGGAGAATGACATTGAAACATGTATAATATCATACAAGAAACTAATTGCCAGTCCAGGTTCGATGCATGATACAGGATGCTTGGGGCTGGTGCACTGGGATGACCCAGAGGGATGGTACAGGGATGGAGGTGGGATGGGTGTTCAGGATGGGGAATACATGCACACCTGTGGCAGATTCATGTTGATGTATGGCAAAACCAATACAATATTTTAAATTAATTAGCCTCCAATTAAAATAATTTAAATTTAAATTAAAAAATCAAAGCATAGGCAAAGAATTTAGCTTTTGATGTAAGAAGATATTTCTTCTAAGGAAGAAAACAAAAAACATAGTTTTGATACATGCAGTTTGAACTACCTAGTCTACTATGTTAAGCTTGCTGAGAAGAAAACACAATGAAACATCTTAAATAAATGGCTTGCATTATTTAAAAAAAAAAAAAAAAGATCAAAACAAGTAAAAGAGAACAGGGCTAGGGCTCATGTACTGAGATAACATATATACACCCAAAATATTGATAAAAGCCAAAACAATTCCAAGATGTTCACTCTGATACAGTAGCACAAATATCAGGGGGTATTGTTGCCCAGATCTCAAGGAACCTTGAGGTCAAACAGTGTTACCAAAAACCCCCCCAGAATGTTGTTTAATTTGTGGGAGCATAGTTGAAGATTATAGCAAATATCCTCTTGCAACAGTACAAGAAAAGATTCTACACATGGATATGACCAGATGGTCAAAACTGAAATCAGATTGACAATATTCTTTATAGCCAAAGATAGAGAAGGTCTATACAGTCAGCCAAAACAAGACTGGGAGCTGACTGTGGCTCAGATCATGAACTAATTATTGCCAAATTCAGACTTAAATTTAAGAAAGTACGGAAAACCACTAGACCATTCAGGTATGACCTAAATCAAATCCCTTACGATTATACACTGGAAGTGATAAATGGATTCAAGCAAGGGATTAGATCTGATAACAGAGTGCCTGAAGAACTATGGACAGAGGTACATGACATTGTACAGGAAGCAGTCATCAAGTACACCCCCAAGGAAAAGAAATGCAAAAAGGCAATTTGGTTGTCTGAGGAGGTCTTACAAATAGCTGAGAAAAGAAGAGAAGCTAAAGGCAAAGGAAAAAAGGAAAGATATACCCATTTGAAAGCAGACTTCCAGAGAATAGCAAAGAGAGATAAGAAAGCCTTCCTCAGTGATCAATGCAAAGAAATGGACAAAAACAATAGAATGGGAAAGACTAGAGATCTCTTCAAGAAAATTAGTGATAGCAAGGGAATACTTCATGCAAAGATGGGCTCGATAAAGGACAGAAATGGTATGGACCTAACAGAAGCAGAAGATATTAAGAAGAGGTGGCAAGAATACACAGAAGAACTATACAAAAAATATCTTCACAACCAAGATAATCACGATGGTGTCACTCACTTAGAGCCAGACATCCTGGAATGTGAAGTCAAGTAAGCCTTAGGAAGCATCACTATAAACAAAGCTAGTGGAGGTGATGGAATTCCACTTGAACTGTTTCAAATCATAAAAGATGATGCTTTGAAAGTGCTGCACTCAATATGCCAGCAAATTTGGAAAACTCAGTAGTGGCCACAAGACTGGGAAAGGTCAATTTTCCTTCCAATCCTAAAGAAAGGCAATGCCAAAGAATGCTCAAACTACTGCACAGTTGCACTCATCTCACATGCTAGTAAGGACTTCCCTGGTGGCTCAGAGAGTTAAGCATCTGTCTACAATGCGGAAGAGCCAGGTTCAATCCCTGGGTTGGGAAGATCCCCTGGGGAATGAAATGGCAATCCACTCCAGTACTATTGCCTGGAAAATCCCATGGACAGAGGAGCCTGGTAGGCTACAGTCCATGGGGTCGCAAACAGCTGGACATGACTGAGCGACTTCATTTTCACTTTCACACACGAATAAGTTCAGTTCAGTAGCTCAGAGGTGTCTGACTCTTTGTGACCCCATGAATTGCAGCACGCCAGGCCTCCCTGTCCATCACCAACTCCCGGAGTTCACTCAAACTCATGTCCATCGAGTCGGAGATGCCATCCAGCCATCTCATCGTCTGTCATCCCCTTCTCCTCCTGCCCACAAACCCTCCCAGCATCAGAGTCTTTTCCAATGAGTCAACTCTTCACATGAGGTGGCCAAAGTACTGGAGTTTCAGCTTCAGCATCATTCCTTCCAAAGAACACCCAGGACTGATCTCCTCCAGAATGGACTGGCTGGATCTCCTTGCAGTCCAAGGGACTCTCAAGAGTCTTCTCCAACACCACAGTTCAAAAGCATCAATTCTTCAGCACTCAGCTTTCTTCACAGTCCAATTCTCACATCCATACATGAGCACTGGGACCATAGCCTTGACTACAAAGACATTTTCAATATGCTTTTCAACATGCTATCTAGGTTGGTCATAACTTTCCTTCCAAGAAGTAAGCGTCTTTTAATTTAATGGCTGCAGTCACCATATGCAGTGATTTTGGAGCCCCCCAAAATAAAGTCTGACACTGTTTCCACTGTTTGCCTTTCCATTTCCATGAAGTGATGGGACCAGATGCCATGACCTTCGTTTTCTGAATGTTGAGCTTTAAGCCAACTTTTTCACTCTCCTCTTTCACTTTCATCAAGAGGCTTTTTAGTTCCTCTTCACTTTCTTCCATAAGGGTGGTGTCATCTGCATATCTGAGGTTATTGATATTTCTCCCGGCAATCTTGATTCCAGCTTGTGCTTCTTCTAGTCCAGCATTTCTCATGGTGTACTCTGCATATAAGTTAAATAAGCAGGGTGACAATATACAGCCTTGACATACTCCTTTTCCTATTTGGAACCAGTCTGTTATTCCATGTCCAGTTCTAACTGTTGTTTCCTGACCTGCATACAAATTTCTCAAGAGGCAGATCAGGTGGTCTGGTATTCCCATCTCTTTCAGAATTTTCCACAGTTTATTGTGATCCACACAGTCAAAGGCTTTGGCATAGTCAATAAAGCAGAAATAGATGTGTTTCTGGAACTCTCTTGCTTTTTTGATGATCCAGCGAATGTTGGCAATTTGATCTCTGGTTCCTCTGCCTTTTCTAAAGCCAGCTTGAACATCTGGAAGATCACGGTTCATGGACTGCTGAAGCCTGGCTTGGAGAATTTTGAGCATTACTTTACTAGCGTGTGAGATGACTGCAATTGTGTGGTAGCTTGAGCATTCTTTGGCATTGCCTTTCTTTTGGATTGGAATGAAAACTGACTTTTTCCAATCCTGTGGCCACTGCTGAGTTTTCCAAATTTGCTGGCATATTGAGTGCAGCACTTTTACAACATCATCTTTCAGGATTTGAAATAGCTCAACTGGAATTCCATCACCTCCACTACCTTTTTCATAGTGATGTTTTATAAGGCCCACTTGACTTCACATCCCAGGATTTCTGGCTCTAGGTGAGTAATCACACCATCGTGATTATCTTGGCCATGAAGATCTTTTTTGTACAGTTCTTCTGTGTATTCTGGCCACCTCTTCTTGACATCTTCTGCTTCTGTTAGGTCCATAACATTTTTGTCCTTTATCGAGCTCATCTTTGCATGAAATGTTCCCTTGGTATCACTAATTTTCTTGAAGAGATCTCTAGTCTTTCCCTTTCTGTTGTTTTCCTCTATTTCTTTGCATTGATCGCTGAGGAAGGCTTTTTTTTTTTTATCTCTTCTTGCTATTCTTTGGAAGTCTGCATTCAAATGCTTGTATCTTTCCTTTTCTCCTTTGCTTTTCACTTCTCTTCTTTTTACAGCTATTTGTAAGGCCTCCCCAGACAGCCATTTTGCTTTTTGTATTTCTTTTCCATGGGGATGGTCTTGATCCCTGTCTCCTGTACAATGTCACGAACCTCAGTCCATAGTTAATAAGGCACTCTATCTATCAGATCTAGGCCCTTAAATCTATTTCTCACTTCCACTGTATAATCATAAAGGATTTGATTCATACCTGAATGGTCTAGTGGTTTTCCCTACTTTCTTCAATTTAAGTCTGAATTTGGCAATAAGGAGTTCATGATGTGAGCCACAGTCAGCTCCTGGTCTTGTTTTTGTTGACTGTATAGAGCCTCTCCATCTTTGGCTGCAAAGAATATTGTCAGTCTGATTTCAGTGTTGACCATCTGGTGATGTCCATATGTAGAGTCTTCTCTTGTTTTGTTGGAAGAGGGTGTTTGCTATGACCAGTGCATTCTCTTTGCAAAACTCTATTAGCCTTTGCCCTGCTTCATTCCATATTCCAAGGCCAAATTTGCCTGTTACTCCAGGTGTTTCTTGACTTCCTACTTTTGCATTCTGGTCCCCCATAATGAAAAGGACATCTTTTTTGGGTGATAGTTCTAAAAGGCCTTGTAGGTCTTCATAGAACTGTTCAACTTGAGCTTCTTCAGCATTGCTGGTTGGGGCATAGACTTGGATTACTGTGATATTGAATGGTTTGCCTTGCAAATGAACAGAGATCATTCTTTTTTGAGATTGCATCCAAGTATTGCATTTTGGACTCTTCTGTTGACCATGATGGCTACTCCATTTTTTCTAAGGGATTCCTGCCCACTGTAGTAGATACAATGATCATCTTAGTTAATTTCACCCTTTCCAGTCCATTTGAGTTCACTGATTCCTAGAATGTCAACGTTCACTCTTGCCATCTCCTGTTTGACCACTTCCAATTTGACTTGATTCATGTACCTAACATTCCAGGTTCCTATGCAATATTGCTCTTTACAGCATCGGACCTTGCTTCTATCACCTGTCACATCCACAACTGGGCTTTGTTTTTGCTTTGGCCCCATCCCTTCATTCTTTCTGGAGTTATTTCTTGACTCATCTCCAGTAGCATATTGGACACCTACCAACCTGGGGAGTTCCTCTTTCAGTATCCTATCATTTTGCCTTTTCATAATATTCATGGAGTTCTCAAGGCAAGAATACTGAATGGTTTGTCATTCCCTTCTCCAGTGGACCACATTCTGTCAGACCTCTCCACCATGACTTGCCCATCTTGGGTGGCCCCACACGGCATGGCTTAGTCTCACTGAGTTAGACAAGGCTGTGGTCCATGTGATTAGATTGACTAGTTTTCTGTGATTATGGTTTCAGTGTGTCTGCCCTCTGATATCCTCTCACAACACCTACCATCTTACTTGGGTTTCTCTTACCTTGGATGAGGGGTATCTCCTCACCGCCACCCCTCCTGACTTTGAATGTGGAGTAGCTCCTCTTGGCCCTCCTGTGCCCAAGCAGCCACCACTCCTTGAACGTGGGTTTGCTCCTCACATGCTAGTAAAGTAATGTTCAAAATTCTCAAAGCCAGGCTTAAACAGTATTTTAATTGAGAACTTCCAGATGTTCAAGCTGGATTTAGAAAAGCCAGAGGAACCAGCAGTCCAATTGCCAACATCTGCTGGATCATTGAAAAAGCAAGAGAATTCCAGAAAAACATCTACTTCTGCTTCATTGATTATACCAAAGCCTTTGACTGTATAGTTCACAACAAACTGTGGAAAAATTATTCAAGAAATGGGAATTCCAGATAACCTTACCTGCCTCCTGAGAAATCTGTATGCTGGTCAAGAAGCAGCAGTTAGAACCCAATATGGAACAACAGACTGGTTCCAAATCAGGAAAGGAGTACATCAGGCTGTATTTTGTCACCCTACCTATTTAACATATATACAGAGTACATCATGTATATATGATGGGCTGGAGGAAACCTAAGCTGGAATCAAGATTACCAGGAGAAATATCAATAACCTCAGATATGCAGATGGCACCACCCTTATGGCAGAAAGTGAAGAGGAATTAAAGAGCCTCTTGATGAAAGTGAAAGAGAAGAGTGAAAAAGCTGGCTTAAAACTCAACTTTTAAAAAAGTCAGATCATCTGGTCCCATCACTTCATGGCAAATAGATTTGGGAACAATGGAAATAGTGACAGACTTAATTTTGTGCGCTCCCAAATCACTGCAGATGGTGACTGCAACCATGAGATTAAAAGATGCTTGCTCCTTGGAAGAAAAGCTATGGCCAACCTAGACAGTCTATTAAAAAGCAGAGACATCACTTTCCTAATAAAGGTCCATCTAGTCAAATCTATGACTTTTCTGGTAGTCATATATTGATGTGAGAGTTGGAGTATAAAGAAAGCTGTGCGCTGAAAAATTCATGCTTTTGAACTGTGGTGTTGAAGAAGACTCTTGAGAATCCCTTGGACTGAAAGGCGATCAAACCAATCCATCCTAATGGAAATCCATCCTGAATATTCATTGGAAGCACTGATGCTGAAGCTGAAACTCCAATACTTTAGCCACCTGATGTAAAGAACTGACTCATTCAAAAAGATCATGATACTGGGAAAGATTGAAGGCAGGAGGAGAGAAGGACTACAGAGGATAAGATGGTTGAATGGCATCACCGACTCAATGGACATGAGTTTGAGTAAGCTTTGGGAATTGGGGATAGACAGGGAAGCCTGGCGTGCTGCAGTCCATGGGGTCAAAAGAGTCTGACACGACTTAGCGATTGAACTGAACTGAGTTGACTATTTACCAGTTTTGCATAATATACCCCTTGCAGGATATAAGTTGGAGTAGATCTCTGATCACCTGTTTTTAATTATGCACAGCCAAAAGCAAACTAATGCAATGCAGGATGGTCTCTCAGGGTTGCAACTCCCTAGATCCAGAAAGGGATATTCCCCACCAATTGTCCACCATAGGTGAAGCCAGTGCAATAGGGAAGAATAGCCTAGTGTCATCAGAACTCAGAGGCCAGAGATACCTCAACCAGTTCAGTGCAAGTACTCAAACACACACATATACAAACAACAAACATGGGCCCACAAACAAGAGATTGGATGAGGTGTGGGCCAAAAATTATACTTCCACTCCCCAACAAAGTTCTCCTAACAGATTAGACCAATTCTTAATCTAATGGGCCCTGAAGTGGCTCACTTTCTGAAAGGGAAATGAGCCCTGATGGAGTGGGTAGAATTTTCCCATCCTGCACACACTGGAATGACTCAGTTCAGGCAGTCTCCTCTGTCCATGGAATTATCCAGGCAAGAATACTGGAGTGGGTTGTCATTTCCTTCTCCAGGCGATCTTCCTGACCCAGAGATCAAACCCATGTCTCTTGCATCTTCTGCATTGGTAGGCAGATTCTTTAGCGTTGTGCCACTTGGAAAGCCCACAACTATTTGAATCTGCTTGCTGGAACTCAGGGAAGGACTAGGAGATCAAATGAAGCCTCTTTCCTAGGAACAAGAAATGGGGAACATGTAAAGAATTTATATACATCAGAGTCCCACAGAGTCCTGCCCGGTTTTATTATGACACATTATAGTTATTAAGTTTGTCACATGGCCACACAAAACTGGAAATCACAATGGGAAAAATAAAATCTAATCTAGGTGGTCATAAGAAAATCTAAAATCTTACATTTGTATTAAAAATGAATGAATAAAGGAAGCAATAAACAGTTTCTGCTATATCCATGGTAGACCGTCAATCAAAAAACAAAACTGCCTACAGAAGAATATATAATGATCACATGCAGAATATATAATAGTCACATAAAATATACCAATATATGCTATTATATTTTCAAGTCTATGTTTATTTTCGGGTAGCTATAAATATCAGTATGTCTCCAGTGCTAGATTATGGGTTAAGCAGAAGCAGAAAGTGAAGATTTTTACATTTTTTTCCCTTTAGATTTCTATATGTATCTTTTTCAAAGATGATTCTATTTTGATAACTTAAAACAAATGAAAAGAAAAGAAAAACTATGGACTCAGGAGACTTCATTGGTAAATTAACAGTTTAAATTGACAAAGAATACATCTCAATGCAATAAAAATGAACTTGAAAGCAAATATTTAAATGTTACCCCTATTTTTACCATTATGTTTTAGGATGTTATCTAGATGTTGGATAGCAACTCAATGTTCCTTTTTTGCATATCAACCTAGGATAAGTTCAAAGGGTTCCAGAATTCTGGTAAGGAATACTAGAAGGATTCATAAGCCTTACAAGAAGGAAAAATTAAAATCAATCAACTATATTGCTTGTTAGCAACTGTGTAATGTTTTCTGAATTATCTAGATCAGCCATCTTTGGAATATGATCTCTGTGGACTAGCAGCAGTAGCAGTAGTACTTGATAACTTGCTGAAAGTCGTGTTCTTGGGCACCGACCCACGCCTATTCCATCAGAAACTCTATAGATGGAGCCTGACAATCTGCCTTTTTTACATAAAGCTCTGCAGATGATTCCAATATGAGCTCAAATTTGAGAACCACTGACCTAGATAATTACTTCACCCTTTCGCTTTGTTTCCCTTCTGCAAACATGTCAGTAATTGCTATGGAAATGTATTATAATATAGTCAACATGCAATTATCTCTGATATTCAGGGAGCAGAATGATTTGGACAAGAAAATACCCTGGATAATCCCCACACCTCTCTTTAGCTGTTAGTTTCAGACTCCGCCCACCCACACATTATTTTTTTTGCCAGCGCCCCTAATGAGAACTGTAATTGACTGACTCCTGTTTCAGCTCATTTTTTCCTCCAGCCCACTCTCTGGTGAAGGTGCTAATGAACAGCGAAATAGCCTGAAGGCAAACAGCAGGAGAGAAAGGGAGAGCCCTGTCCCACTGAATATTTGTGAATATAATATCAAAAACAATTTTTTAAAAACCTCTTTCTCCTGACTTAAAACTTCTTAACATCCAATGTTAAGTTTATTTTAAACACTCTCAGTAAAAAACTGAACTGTTATAGTAGTACTATTATTTTCTCAAGATTACTTTCTTTTACTTCAGCTATTGGTTTTCTTTCTCTCCCTTCAGTCCTGTTTGACTAGTTTCAATCTCTTCCCTCTATTACTGCTATCAACAAAGCCTTCCTTTCCTTCTTTCTATATCTCTGTAAACTTTCATCTCTCTGTTTAACTGGCTTTGAATGCTAGTCTATAAACCTACTTAAAAACAGATGAGAAAGAAGGAAAAAATAACATAACATTAAATGCCATGGCACTGTTATAGGTATAATTCTAAAGGTGTTCCAGGGTTTGAAACATCAAATAAACCTCAGTCTGAAGGGTATTATTTGACTTCTCTGTCTGTATTGCTTTCTGCAAAGTAGTGGCAAGAAAAAAAAAATCATTTTAGAAATTCTTTCTGTGACTTTGACTGAAAAGAAAAAATAAAAAGCTATATCATCAATACAGTCATAATAATGCCAAACTCTTATTTTTCTATGTTTTTATTTGATTCAAAAGATTGCCCTCCTCTCCCCCAGTAAAAAACCTTATATCGTTATGTTATAAATGGTAAAAATGATTTTGTGAGCTTCCCTAGAAATTTAACAGTCTTGTAGGTTATATATCACTTAGACAAAAAGCCCTGGGTAAGATAACTGCCATGTTGATGCAATTATATCGATGAGATTATTACAGATTCAGCATTGATGTGAGGCCATCTCCACTGTTTACATAAATACTACTGTACTAATTTTAATTCCTTTCCATATTTAATGTGATTTAGCCTGTTGATCCTTGTTAGTTATCTTTGTTGAGATCAAAGTAAAGAAAATTGCCAAGATCCCAGTCATTTGATCATTATATTAATGTTTTCAAGATTCACCACATAGTTTACATAGAAATGTAAACTGGGACAGAACTACCATGCATTATGTTTCTGAGTACAGTAAGATTTTTGTATACAGTAAGCTACTTTTGTTTAAAAGTACACTAATGCTTCCTCTTCAAAGTTGTTTCTTTGAGAAGATCCATCTATTGTTAGTATTAATGTTTAAGATAAATTTGAAATTTAAACAATGGTTTTCAAATTCTTTTCAGTTGTTCCCATGTTTCCATAACCTTATCTGTCGAAATAGAATTTGAATTAAATAATTAAATAATCAAGCCTCAGTAGAAATGAAACATGATGGCAGAGAAAGGGGAAGATGTTCTCTGGTGGCTGTGTAAACAGAAGCTGAATACCATTCCATATTTTGGTCTTTAGCAGAATTAAAGAAATTAGTTACAAGCTATGTTTTTATTAGTTTTAAGAATTGTCTGATTTATCCATGTCCGGTAAGATTATTAATAAAAGTGTATGGCAGATGCTATTTAGTGGATCAAATTATATTAAATGTATTCAATTCTGTAATATAATCAATCTATAGCTAAGCCACCAGCATGTCACTGATAACTGATGGAGTGATGTAGAATCAGCAGCATATCCTGTCACGGATGTTCTTTGTTTCAGTTTTTTTCTGGAAATGAATGTCACCAAGGACATTCTTGACTATGGGAAGGTAAAAATAAAAATATTTCTTGGAAATTGAATTTTGCTGTATATGCACTCTTGAAATCTCTGTTTTTATTTTGTTATCTGTTGTGAATGAAGGAGCAGCCCATTTGTCTAAAACAGTTCAAGACTCTGAATTTTAAATAAAGAAATACGTGTTTTGCATCTGTCATTGGACAGAATAAACACTGTGATAATGCATTTTTAATAAGGTGATATTAGTTTTTCTATTACATATGTGCAACCCTTACTTTTAAAGCCAGCAGCTGCTCTCACGTAGCAGAACTGTTGCCAGACTTCACAAAAATAATTCCTAGCATTTCTAATTCAGGCTTATCCACATGCTTAGAGAGTTGCAAACATCTGGGAATTCAAAGGTTTCTGCCTATTTTGAAATCTAAATCTTAACTATTTTTTTTAAGACTGTATATCTTGAAAATAAAATCCATTAAAAATACTGGCGTTTAAATTGTGATTGTATTAGAACCCAGTTACTGTGCTGAATACAAACCACCTGAAAACTCAGGCTTGAAACAACCTTTTATTATGCTCACAGGTTTTTGGGTCAGGAATTTAGACAGGATATAGAAAGAATGACTGTTTTCTATGTGGCTTGACTTCTTCACAGCATGGCACACTCAGGGTGACTGAACTTCATACATGGTGGCTTCCAGTTCAGGTATTTCTGAATTATGCAAAGGCTGACTCCCCTTTCATAACGCAAATTCAAAAGTCACTCAACATCTTTAGATTCAGAGTTAGTGATAATACAAATTATTCCTAGGGATAATATGAATTATACCATTACAAATATTCTTCAAATATGAATTTGTCATTTTAGATGTGATTAGTCTTTGGCTTGAATTTTTTAGAAAAATATTTATTGAAATTTTCACATGAATGAATTTTTGTTGTCTGTGTGGTTATTATTATCATTTTGTTCTCCATATCCTGCTTCATTTCAATATGTTTATTAAGGTCTTCTGATTTTCTCTTTTACTGAGGATTTTTTTGCCTTTGGATATGACTAATTTTTATAACTTTCCACAGGACAATATAAATACATACACAAATTGGAGGGTGCAGAAGTTTTTCTGCAAAATCTATTTACCAGATTTGAGTGTTTAACTGCATTCACCTTGTCATTTCTGAGTTAAACTGCTTGCTGCTGCTGCTGCTAAGTCACTTTAGTCGTGTCCAACTCTGTGCGACCCCATAGATGGAAGCCCACCAGGCTCCCCCATCCCTGGGATTCTCCAGGCAAGAACACTGCAGTGGGTTGCCATTTCCTTCTCCAATGCAGCAAAGTGAAAAGTGAAAGTGAAGTCGCTCAGTCGTGTCCGACTCTTAGCAACGCCATGGACTGCAGCCTACCAGGCTCCTCCATCCATGGGATTTTCCAGGCAAGAGTACTGGAGTGGGGTGCCATTGCCTTCTCCGGAGTTAAACTGCTTATAGAATTTTAAAAGTTTCTGATTATAATAAATATGATGAATCATATTTTTAATAAAATAATGTATACTAGACACAATTTGGCCTATAAATTGATGATGTGTTCTTTTAAAAATAACTATGTATTTGTTTTCTGACAAAGTTTGTCTTTTTCCATATGCATGGATATTATTGAATTAACTTGCTCCTTGGAAGAAAAGTTATGACAAACCTAAACAGTATATTAAAAATCAAAGACATCACTTTGCTGAAAAAGGTTTGTATAATCATAGTTTTTCCAGTAGTCATCTATGGATGAGAGACTTGGACCATAAAGAAGACTGAGGGCCTAAGAATTGGTGTTTCTGAACTGTGGTGCTAGAGAAGACTCTTGAGAGCCCCTTGGACAGCAAGGAGATCAAGTCAGTCAATCCTAAAGGAAATCAACAACAGCAACAATTTACTGGAAGGACTGATGCTAAAGCTGAACCTCCAATACTTTAGCCACCTGATGCGAAGAGATAACTCATTGAAAAAAACCCTGATACTGGAAAGATTGAGGGCAGGAGGAGAAGGGGGTGGCAGAAGATGAGACAGTTGCATGGCATCACTGTTTCAATGGACTTGAGTTTGAGCAAGCTCCAGTAGATAGAGAAGGATAGGGAAGCCTGGCGTGCTGCAGTTCATTGAGTTGCAAAGAGTAAGACACAACATAGTGACTGAACAACCACAAAATGGATATGCTGAATTAGTGAACAATTATAACTGTGATTTCTAGCAAAATCAGTCATTACACATTCTATAATTGGAGCCAGACTCACTTCTGTGTAATTCTGAATAAAAGTTGAGACAACAGTATCTAAGTAATCTTGAAAATCAAGTTGAAACTCTCACATATAATTTTTCTTGCTTATGTTTTAGAGGAGCAAGAGTGAAGAACAAAGGATTTAGAGTTCTAAGGAATTTAATTTTTAAAATATTTTACTGAAGTTTAGTTGATTTGTAATAATGTGTTATTTTCTACAAAGTGATTCAGTGTGTGTGTGTGTGATATAAATATATATTCTCTTTCCTATTCTTTTTCATTGTGGTTTATTATGGGATATTGAAAATAGTAGAACTTTGTTATCTGTTTTATTATATTTTTGTTATCTATTTTGTATTTAGCAATTTGTATTTGGTAATCTCAAACTCCTAGTTTACTAAGGGATTTAAATATAAAAATTTATATAATTAAATAATGATAATCTAATGAACCACTTATATTTGAAGAGGTTAAATATACAATATGTTCAAAGAATTTAAATACCTTTACAGAGAATGTTGTTAAAGTACAGAACTTAAGAGGAATGATGAAAAATTTTTTAGTAAAATACTCTACTTTGTGATGGGACTATCAGCTTTATCTTGACAAACTGTAGAACATTAAGGATATCATAAAGCCAAGAATTCTAAAGATTGATAGGGAAAAAATATGGCTACTTTTTAGTGAAAAGAAATGTAAATACGATTTAGCAATTTATATTTTATTCTGTAGAAAAGACAACATTTTCTTTATTTCTGCATGATACATTACATGATACACATTAATTCTTAAGAAGATTTTATCTTATTAGATTAAAACGTTGGATGATCCATTTATGTTATAATAATTATATAAAATTATCTTACTGTTTCTAATGAACATTAATTTCCTTCATAAGTCTTTATTTTTTTCACTCTCTCTTCAAAATAAACATTTGATAGATGGAGCACAAGATCTTTAGCCAACTCACTGCCTCACTCCCTGCTAATGTCTTCTTTGTTGTTGTTCAGTCGCTAAGACACATGTGACTCTTTGCCACCCCGTGGACTGCAGCACAACTGGATTCCCTTTCCTTCACTATCTTCCACAGTTTGCTCAGATTCATGTTCATTTAGTCAATGATGCTATCTAACCATCTTATTCTCTGCCTCCCTCTTCTCCTTTTGCCCCCAATCTTTGCCAGCATCAGGGTCTTTTCCAATGAGTTGGCTCTTTGCATCAGGTGGCTAGTTTCTTATACCCACACCTTTGTACCTACATTAGAGATATATCAATTTTCTTGTAGAATCTGTCTATAATTAACTCTCTCACCAGCATCCTCTTACTTCACATATTTTCCTTAGCCTCTTACTTTGCATATTTTGCTTAGTAATGTTTAGTAAGCTCCATGATATGTGTCATATCTATTCTGTGACATAAACAACCCATAATCCAAAATTATCTTCACCTTACTTTCTTAGACTACTGTACCCAAAGATGTCTCAGCCTACACAGCACTATTTTGTGAGTTAAAAAAAGGAAATCTCATTTGTGTGGTCACAGACCTGCCAGAGTGCTCAGTGCTCAGAGTGCTTGGCGGAGGTCACCACTTGCTCTATGGGACATAAGCCTACACCAGATCACCACTTTGTGACACTTGTCTTCCCAATATATTAGTAACTCTTGCAAACTGATGGAGAATGCAAAATACAACTAAGCAAACAATTCTTGTGTTATGCATTACATCATTCATATATGTACTCATATATATGACTGACCTACAAAAACCTAATATGTGTCAGGCAGTATGTTATTAATTGAGGATACAGCATTGAACAGGATATAAAAATCATTGCATCTAGGGTGTGTATATTCTAGTTGGAGAAATAGAAAATAAACAAACTCAAGAATAACATAGCACCAGTAACTGAGAACGGCCACACGACTTGTGTAATGAGATAAGTTACATCTAAATATCAACTATAAAATACTGAAGCTACCATTCAAGTACAGGAAGTCTAATTGCACAGTTGAAGAAAGACCTTTTTAAAAGCTCCCAATCTATTTCTGTTAGTTACTTTAACATGTCATAGACTCAGCTTTGAAGCAGTGTTCTCTGACTTTATATTTTGCTAGAATTTCGAAGGTTTCTTCTGTCCATGATAGAGGCATAAGTGACTCTGCCAGAGGTGGAAGTTCCAGATAAAGACTGACCATCCAATGTCTATGCAATCATGACCATGAAGTTGGAATATTTTCAAAATTATCTTCAACTACTCCCCAAATGCCAACACCTATATTGCTAAAGGTAGCAATTATATCTGTATGTTCAGTGTCTGATAAACATATTATGAAAAGCTTTGTTTTAACAAGTCTGTAATTTCATGTTTTTATCCAACAAGGCAGTTCTTAAAACTAAGATTTTGAGGGTTTCTCTGGTGGCTCAGCTGGTAAAGAATCTGCCTGCAATGTGGGTAAAGCTGGGTTCGATCCCTGGGTTGGGAGGATCCTCTGGAGGAGGGCATAGCAACCTCATTTCAGTATTCCTGCTTGGAGAATCCCTACAAACAAAGGAGACTGGCAGGTTTCAGTCCATGGGATCACAAAGAGTTGGACACGACTGAGAAACTTTCACTAACATGAGTTCTGTAGAAATATTTATATTCTATATCTTTATATGTATGTTTTATTCTCATGAGCCTTTTCAGTATCCTCTATCAAAATCTTGTGCTGAGTCACTTAGTCGTGTCCAACTCTTTGAGATCTCATGGATTATAACCCACCAGGCTCCTTTGTCCATGGGGATTCTCCAGGCAAGAATATTGAGATAAGGTTGCCATGCCCTCCTCCAGGGAATCTTCCCAACCCAGGGATCGAATCCAGGTCTACCCACATTGCAGGTGGATTCTTTACCAGCTGAGCCATAAGGGAAGCCCAAAACACACCAATAGCAGAGGATGGTTTCTATCTATTGACCTCTGGGTTATGGGCCCACCATGCTTCTGCTGAGCCACTCTGTTCTACAGAATAGTAAGTTAAAAAAATATAATGTTTTAATGATAAAAGGGAACTATAACCATTTGCTTTCTAACAACACTCTTTGTTTAACTTCAACATTGTTAGTTTTATCTTGTTATTGTTCAGTCTCCAAGTTATGCCTGACTCTTCATGACCCCTTGGACTGCAGCTTGCCAGGCCTCCCTGTCCCTCATCATGTCCTGGAGACTGCCCAAGTTCATGTCCATTGTATCAGTGATGCCATCCAACTATCTCATCCTCTGTCACCCTCTTCTCCATCTGCCCTCAATATTTCAGGGTCTTTTCCAATGAGTCATCTCTTCACATCAGATGGGCAAAGTATTGGAACTTCAGCTTCAGCATCAGTCCTTCCAATGTGTATTCAGGGTTGATTTCCTTTAAGACTGATTGGTTTGATCTCCTTGCTGTCCAAGAGACTCTCAAGAGTCTTTTATAGCATCACAGTTTGAAAGCATAAATTCTTCAGTGCTCTGCCTTCTTTACTGTCCAGTTTTCACAACTATAGATAACTACTGGAAAGACCATAGCCTTGACTATACAGATGATACTTTAGCTTGCTATATCCAAATGCATTCTACTAAATCAATCTAAATCTATCCAGCCAGCTGACAGTCTACTTACTAGGATTTGTATTGACTTATATCTTGAGAAGAGTGGCATGTATATAACTGTACTGATGGAAAGGAAAGATGATATCATACCCTTCCTGTGAAATTATATTTATGCAGTTAAGTCATAGACTGTTTTTTAAAAATGGGAAACAGCTTTTCTGCAATTGTCTGAATTCCAGAATATATACCATAATTTCATTGAACCCTAACTCTTTGTGAGCAGGTTATATGTATATTCTATTGAATTATAGGGGACTTCCCTAGGGTCTGGTGGTTAAGACTCCAAGCTCCCAATGCAAGGGGCCCAGGTTCAGTCCTTGATCAGGGAACTAGATCCCACATGCTGCAACTAAGACCAAGGACAGCCAAGTAAACTGAAAAACAGGAGAAGAAATATTACTCTCAGATTTAATAAATACAACCTAAAATATTCATTTTTATATTTAAATATATTATACTGGATTATATTATACCACACTTTATCACTATATGTGTAGTCTTGTATGTGCTGAAACTTTCACTCTAATGTATTCTGGTCATGGCAACATGGATTTATTTAACAATAGAACATTTCAAAAGATATTTTACTCTGTGAATGAAAATAAATCCTACAATTTTACAATTTGTTTTCAGTACATATTTTAAATACTGCATGTTATACCCAAAATGTTATTTTAACAAATAAGATCAGTGAAAATTCATATTTATATGACAGTTATTTATGACAGTTATTTCTTCCTAATGCTTATTCATTTTTTCACAAAAGAGAAAATGAATCATACTCTGTATGATTCAAATAAAAATAATTTGTTAAATACATGAGTGTATGAAATATTTTCTCAGAATTTAACAGCCATTTCGTTTCTGATTTATTTTGTTCAAATAAAATGCAATTGTGTGTGAGTCTATATAGAAAACAAACTTCTGGTTTCCAAAGTGTATGGAAGAGTAGGGGAGATAAACTAGGAGTTTGCGTTTAACATAAATATACTACTATATATAAAATAGATAGCTATAAGGACCTGTCGTATAGCACAGGGAGTTCTACTCAATGTCCTTTAATAACATAATGAAAAAGAATGTGAAAAAGAAGACACACACACACATATATGTGGGGGTGTGTGTCTAGGTATATATATATATATATATATATATATATATATATATATATAATTTTGTTGTTGTTTAGTCACTAAGTCATATCCGACTCTTTGTGACCCCATGAACTGTAGTCTGCCAGGCTCTTCTGTTCATGAGATTTCCCAGACAAGAATACTGGAGTAGGTTGGCTTGCCTTCTCCAGGGGATCTTCCCCACCCAGAGATCAATCCCGTGTCTCCTGCCTTGGCAGGTGAATTGCTTACCACTGAGTCACCAGGGAAGCCATATATATGAATATATATGAATACATTCATATATGTATGAATGAATCACATTCATATATATACATGAATTACTTTGCTATACACTTGAAAGTAAAACAACATTGTAAATTAACTATATTTCAATAGAAAATTTAATTGAAATAAAGAATAGAATTTATCCTGGAGATACTAGCATTTTTATCTCACATTATTTATGTAAAAATAATTCATTGTAAAGATTACTCATGTTTTGAGTACAAAGAAACAAGCATTTACTTAGTCTATTCAAAGGTGAACATTCTTGTTGAATAGATATATGTCCAACAACTCATAAATATTTATAGATTCTTAAACAAAGAAACACAAAGAAACTTGATTTTTATGATCACAGTTTTGTTAGCAGTTCAAAAGTGTTAAGTTCTCCTTTGAGAACTCAGTGTGTGATCTATTTTTGAAAGATTTGGGTAAAATAACATATATTAAATTTTAAGCAAATAAGGAATTTTGCCACTAAAATATAAGTTGTTTGGTTTTATCACTTGTGTTCCCTGGATCTGAAGAATATACTGTTTAAATTTTCATGCTGGAGACTTTTTAAAAGTAATTTCTTTCTTTTATTCTAAGACTGTGGCACATCCTGGAAGCTTTAAAGAATCCAGAAGAACCAGATGCATATTATAAACTTTAAAAGGAATATGAACACAATTAAACACCAGACAAGTACAAAGAAATTAAAAGTAGAGCATTAAAGTGTATTCTCTCAGAGTTTTAATGTGCTAAATGTCTCTGTTCATAACATTGATGGTATCTTTTTTTGCAAGCTAGTGGCTGAGAATAATTATCAGAGGCTATAAAATGTACTGTTTTGAAAGAACAGCTTTTATAAATTATGAAGAATTTTCTTCAAAGGTAGTATTAGCATTAATTTGCAGCAACATGGTAGCACATTTATCTATTTAAACACTAAGAAACTTCCAAATTAAAAAGAATTAAGAATGTTGACTAATAGAGTTATTTTTGCTTACTATGTGCTATGGTGTCTTATGCATGCTGAAAATTTTTTCCTTTCCTTGATTTTTTTCTTTGTTACAAGCTTATGCAATATTGACAAGTGATTTCTAGCTACTGGCATTCATAGGCTTCAACTTTAAAGGCTCTTATTTATAAAGAATACAAACATATATATAATCTTTTACAAATGGAATATCTAGGCTACATTTATTTATGATCTCTTTGTTTTGTCATTTCTTCTGTGTTTCTTTTTTCTTTTCTTCTTTTATTTTGTTGGTCTAATAAGGATCCATGATCACCCTTCTACCTACATTACTTCATTTGAATACTTTGGGAGATATATATGAAAGAACTTGTAAAATAAAATACAATATATAGAGAGAGTTATAAATTTATCTTCTTGGGTATCAATTACACAACATAATGACTCAAAATAAATGACACCGAGAAATCAGATGAACTGTATGCTTAAAGATCATTTAGGAACAACAATAAACACAAGCAAGCCCACCAAAAAAAGTGTTTTGAAATGCATCAGCTTTTTAAGTCACTCATTCTAAATCTATAGGCTGTTTTGATCACATTTTTAAAATAGTGGAATATGAACCCAGTGGCTCATATTCCAATAGTTAAGATATTTTTCTTTAGTTTCATTTTTAAGCATATTAAAGTTTTTTAATAGGTATCTGAGAATCTAAAGGATTTTGTGCTGTTTTTGTTCTCCTTAATTTGGTATTACATTTCTCTTAAGGGTAAGTTTTTCAATTAGGAACAGCTTTACCCTTAAGCTTATTATCTACTTGGTATAGAGCATTTCAATTTTAATTTTACTAATCAGTGCATTTGGAAAGATCCTTCCAATCTTTCTCAGCTGTACTAAGCTATGTAAAGCAACTTGTTTTCTCTAAGAATTATGCTAATATTTTGTTGGCCTTTGTATTATGTAGGTTCAAATATGAAAAATATCCTTAGGATTCTTGCTAAATTTGCATTTTAGTTACTAAGAACTGTTTAAATTTTTATAATATTGTATTATTAATTGAATTTTTTCTCTATGGTTTTCAAACTTGAAAGAACTGCTGTCTAATAAATGTTTAGGTCTTAGTCCCAATTTTTTGTTGAATAAAAAAAATACCTTGAAGCTTTAGACATGAGTGATGCCACAGTGATGCCACAGTGATGCCAAGTTCACATAATTCCTGGTCTGATTGTACCATTAGTAGACACTTAACTGAATCAGAGCTTCCTGTGACGTGTGATGTGGCCTGGCAGAAAATGATGAGCAGGCCAAATAAAGCTGAGAGAAAGAGAGATGGAGATCAAAATATCTAAGCATTGACACCACAACTGCTGATAGGTGGCATTAGATTTAAAAAAATGTTTTCAAGTAATGAGTGTATACTTGTTTCTTGCCCTCCAAAACATCTATCAAAAACATATATGATTACCTTAACTGAGCAACTTATGACTCAACAATAAAGAACTGCTTCATCAACAGTATTAATAGAACCACAAATGGAAAACAATAGTATGTAATAGAAATCTCAAGAAAAATTGTGTTTCACTTGTTTCTCTTTTGTATCCGTGTTAGAATAGTCATACTGAGCTACATGAGAGAGAGCGTTTTTTTTGTTTAATGTTCTGTTCAACAGTCTCTCTTAAGAATCTACAAAAATTTATCTATTGTGTAATTTTAAAATGTCATTTCTTTTTTAACCCCTTCTAATTTCTGCCTTCATTCCACATTTCAACAAATACTTCTTGATAATATTAGGTATGAAACAATTTGTGAAGTAAGAGGTAATAGAACTTTGAAATTGTTTTCTAATCGGCAAAGAATTTTATTTGTTATTTTGAAAGCTTTGTATTTTTATTCTACTAGTTTTCTGGATTTTTGAAACACTTTATTATTCTGTTGTTGTTGTTCAGTCACTCATTTGTGTCCAACTCTTTGTGATCCCATGGAAGGCATCACACCAGGCTTCACTGGCCTTCACCATCTCCCATAACTTGTTTAAACTCATGTCCATTGAGTTGGTGATGCCATCCAACAATCTCACCCTCTGCCATTCCCTTCTCCTTCTGCCTTCAATCTTTCCCAGCATGAGGGTTTTTTCTAATAAATTGGCTCTTCGCACAAGGCGGCCAAAATATTGGAGCTTCAGCTTCATGATCAGTCCTTCCAATGGATATTCGGGACTGATTTCCTTTAGGATAGACTGGTTGGATCTCCCTGCTGTCCAAGGGACTCTCAAGTCTTCTCCAACACCACAGTTCAAAAGCATCAATTCTTTGGCATTCAGCCTTCCTTATGGTCCAACTCTCACAACCAAACTGGAAAATCTATAGCTTTGGCTCTACAGATATTTTTAGGCAAATTAATGTCTTTTTAATATGCTACATTTGTCATAGCTTTGCTTCCAAGGAGCAAGCATCTTTTAATTTCATGGCTGAAGTCACCATCTGCAGTGATCTTACAGCCCAAGAAAATAAAATCTATCATTATTTCCGTTGTTTCCTTTTCTATTTGCCATGACATGGGGGACCAGAGGCCATGATCTTTGTTTTTTTAATGTTTAGTTTTAAGCCAGCTTTTTCACTCTCCTTTTTTACCTTCATTCAGAGGCTCTTTAATTCTTCCTCACTTTCTGCCACAAGGTTGGTGTCATCTGCATATCTGAAGTTATTGATATTTATCCCAGCAATATTGATTCCAGCTTGTGCTTCATCCAGCCTGGCATTTTACAAGATGTATTCTGTATATAAGTTAAATAAATAAGGTGACAATATACAGCCTTGGCATATTCCTTTCCCAATGTTGAACCAGTTTGTTGTTCCATGTCTGGCTTTAACTGTTGCATCTTGACCTGCATACAGATTTCTCAGGAAGTAGGTAAGGTGGTCTGGTATTCCCATCTCTTTAAGAATTCTCCACAGCTTGTTGTGATCCACAGAATCAAGGCTTTAGCCTAGTCAATGAAGCAGAAGTAGATTTTTTCTGCAATTCTCTTGCTTTTTCTGTAATCCAATGGATGTTGGCAATTTGCTTTGCCTTTTCTAAATTCAGCTTGAACATATGGAAGTTCTTGGTTCAAGTATTGTTGAAGCCTAGGTTGGAGCATTTTGAGCATTACTTTGCCAGCATGTGTAATGAGTACAATTGTGTAGCAGTTGAACATTCTTTGGCATTTCCCTTCTATGGGATTGGAATGAAAACTGACCTTTTCCAGTCCTGTGGCCACTACTGAGTCTTCCAAATTTGCTGGCATATTGATTGCAGTATTTTAGCAGCATCATATTTTAGGATTTGAAATAGCTCACCTGGAATTCCATCACATCCACTAGCTTTGTTTGTAGTGATGCTTCCCAAGGCCCCCTTGACTTCACATTTCAAGATATTTAACTCTAGGTGAGTGATCACACCACTGTGATTATCTGGGTCATAAAGATATTCTTTGTATAGTTTTTCTGTGTATTTGTGCCATCTCTTCTTACTATCTTTCTGCTTCTGTTAGGTCCATACCATTTCTGTCTTTTACTGAGCCCATATTTGCATGAAATGTTCCCTTGGTATCTTAATTTTCTTGAAGAAATCTCTACTCTTTCCTTTTTTTTTTCCCTCTATTTCTTTGCATTGCTCAGTTTGGAAGGCTTTCTTATCTCTCCTTGCTCTTCTTTGGAACTCTGCATTCAGATGAATATATCTTTCCTTTCCTCCTTTGCCTTTTGCTTCTCTTCTTTTCTCAGCTAATTTTAAGGCTTCTTAGAGAAAGTTTTTTCCTTTTCACACTTCTTTTTCTTTGGGTTGGTCTCGATCACTGCCTCCTGTACAATGTTATGAACCACCATCCATAGTTCCACAATTATCCTAATATCATATTTTTCTAACTTAATCTTTTACTGTTAGTTTTAAAAGCAATCCTTTGACTCCTACATAATCTAAAAAAATAGTTTATAATATTTACCTTCCCCTTTAAACCTCCCCCTTTAGCCACTTTTATTTGCATTGTTTTACTCAGTCATACATATGATGCTCAACACATTCTCATCTGAAAACCTCACTATGTGTTAGTCTTAGCTCTACAGTTAAACATATGAAAAGTTCAACATGAATTTTCCCACTTTTTGTTGAGATAATTTTTATCTTCTCTTTGTTTCCTTGGGAAAGACACAAGTGCAAGCTTTCCCTGATTTCTGGCATGTTTTCCTATGGCCTCAAGACCTGAAGGACAGCATGATGGATAAAATATTTTTGATTGGCACTTTATTCTTAAGTAAATAAAAAATTCAACAGCCTGATGTTAGTACAGTTTTCTTGCTCTTATTGAGAAAGGAGAAAATTCTGATTATCCCTTAAATTATTCTATTATTTCTTTTCATTCATTGCATGTGCCACTTTATAATACACTATATATTTTAGTTATTTATCATTTTCTTTTATATTTATATTTATTGTCTGTTCTTTCCCCAGTAGACTACAAGTTCCATGTATGCTATAGTTGTTCCATGTATGCTATATTTACTAGAATAGTGCCTGTTACATAGTAAGCACTGCAAATATTGAATAATAAATGACAGTATATATGTTTTGATAGATTCAATGATAATGGTATTTAATTTTTCATTCTGCGAAATTTCCACTTTATAAATACTAAAGGAGGCAGAAGGTGTGTTAGCTATAAAGTCTTAGAAGTAATTCCCACATGCTTCAACCAGAGAAAACCCAGACATAGTAACAAGATCCAGCACAACCAAAGATAAATAAATAAACGAATATTTTTAAAAGAAGTAATATTACTAACATTCAAGTTCAAATTGACAGTGGAAACTCTTGAGGTTCTAGATTTATTTTTGTCACTCTCGTGATTGGAAAAAAAAAATTATCTCTCTTCAAATAATAAAAAAGCCTCTTTCTTTTGACCACACTGCAAGGCATGTGGGATCTTAGTTTAGGAACCAGGGATCAAACCCACAATCCCTGCATTGGAAATGGTGAGTCTTAGCCACTGGACCATCAAGGAATTCTCTTCTCAAATAGTTTAGACAGTGTTTCCATGAAGAAAGTCTCTGTAATTAAACAAACGCTTGAAATTATCTTTCCAAAGTGCTTCTAAATACAAGAAGACCAAGAGGAATATTTTCTTCTTTAGGGGGAAGCTGATTCTGCTCATATTCTAAAACTGCATCTTCTATTTTACCTAGATGTACTAGGTCATAAACTATAGTTTGATTTTTTAAACTAGAATTCTGTGTTATTGTGCATGCCATTCCAAGTACAAATGGAAGATTTGTGCTTCTCGATTTGTCTGAACTGCTATCTACCAAGCAAGAATAAACTTACCAACATCCGTCCAAAGCAGTAAAAAAATTTATGACCAGCATTGGCCCAAGATGGCAGTCTGTCTGTTGGAAAAGAAAACTCAATAAGTGAGCTGAATAGTAGAATAAACACAGCTGAAGGTCAATTTGGCTAGCTACTAGATTGAATCGATGAACTCTCTGAAAGTTATTGATTAATCATCCTAGCTTTTACAGTAACCCCCTTTATTTCCTGCTGATCTAGCAGCATAAGGGGACAAAAATGGCCATTGGCAGTCTTGGCATCCAATTTAATGGAACCATGACTTGTTTCCTGGTAGCAACCTTTCTCCCTTGGGAATAAAACTCACCGAGCCCAATATTACAGGAATGGGTGGGAAGGGAGACTATGATAGCAGATTCTTTGGCTTTAGAGTAAAAGAGTCATATCCCATCTCCTGAATTGTGGGGTGCATACATTCTAATTATATGAGAATGACCATCACCTACTAAGTACTGGCTGAAGACATATATGACACGATCAGGACTCAAGATTTTATTTCTCCAAGATGGTCCCATAACTAAGACTGTGCTATGCTGTGCTGTGCTTAATCACTCAGTCATGTCTGACTCTTTGCAACCCCATAGCCTGAAGCCAGCCAGGACCCTCTGTCCATGGGAATTCTCCAGGCAAGTAAACTGGAGTGGTTTGCCATGCTCTCCTCCAGGGGATCTTCCCAACCCAGGGATCAAACCCAGGTCTCCCACATTGCAGGCAGATTCTTTACTGTCTGAGCCACCAGGGAAGTCCTAAGTAGAACTACAGCAGCCTATCTCATAATTTTCTCAAACAACTGCTTCTGGTTGATGAAAGATGTTGCACCAATGAATTTGTGGCTGTGAGCCGATTGCTCTAATTCCTTCACTATAAAGCATGTTCTTTGGAGATGCTGTATGAGATACTCTGGCAATGGATATGGCTTTCTGTAAGTTTATGAATGGTGGTATTGGTAGAAACACCATGGGCAGTAAGGAAATATTGTATCTCTGTGGACACGTATTCCAAACTATTGCTCTCTCTGTGATGAGAGGAGTCCCAAACAATCAATCTGTTGGGAGATGCTTGCCTGGAACTCTGCAAAATGTGCCAAGTATATTTCACTGTTAGCCTTTGTCATTCGCAGATTGGGAACTTGGCAGTGATAGTAGCCAGATCAGTCTTAGTACAAAAACTTTATAAAGTTGAGCCCATGCATGGCTTCCATCTTTGTTTTCATGGCCATTGAGTCTATGTCCATTGAGCAAACACCAATATGACTGGGGAAAGAGTGAGCAGTCACATTTTCCTTCTGCTTACTGAGGGCCGTGTCTAGTTTACAGCCATCCATTTTCATTTAACTGGGACACTATATCATTTTAGATCTAGTCTGACAAAAAACCTACAGCACAATAGTGAATAATTCTCAAAGACTAACAGAAACTCTGCAATTTGGAAGAGGCTTAGGAAAGACCCACCAACTGCCTTGGAATACAATAGCAGGGAGCTGTTGACAAGAAACCATTGAAGTTGCAACACAATTGGAATTTCAGCTTCTTTAAAGGTAATAGGACACACAGTAAAGTCAATGGATTCCATAGACATGAGCCTATGGCTTCCCCTTCTTTTCTGTAAAATACAGTTTCTTGGTCATAAAAATAAGTCATTCTGTAAGCTCAACCACAGGACTGGAAAAGATCAGTTTGCATTCCAATCCCAAAGAAAGGCAATGCCAAAGAATGCTCAAACTACCACACAATTGCAATCATCTCACACGTTAGTAAAGTAAAGCTCAAAATTCTCCAAGCCAGGCTTCAGCAATAAGTGAATTGTCAACTTCCAGATGTTCAAGCTGGTTTTAGAAAAGGCAGAGGAACTAGAGATCAAATTGCTAACATCTGATGGATCATTGAAAAAGCAAGAGAGTTTCAGAAAAACTTTCTGCTTTATTGACTATGCCAAAGCCTTTGACTATGTGGATCACAATAAATTGTGGAAAATTCTGAAAGAGATGGGAATACCAGACCACCTGACCTGCCTCTTGAGAAATCTGTATGCAGGTCAGGAAGCAACAGTTAGAACTAGACATAGAACAACAGTCTGTTTCCAAATAGGAAAAGGAGTACGTCAAGGCTGTATATTGTCACCCTGCTTACTTATATGCAGAGTACATCAAGAAAAACGCTGGGCTGGAGGAAGCACAAGCTGGAAACCAGATTGCCGGGAGAAATCAGATATGCAGATGACACCACCCTTATGGCAGAAAGTGAAGAAGAACTAAAGAGCCTCTTGACGAAGGTGAAAGAGGAGAGTGAAAAAGTTGGCTTAAAGCTCAACATTCAGAAAACTAAGATCATGGCATCTGGTTCCGTCACTTCATGGCAAATAGATGAGGAAACAGTGGCTGACTTTATTTTTTTGGACTCCAAAATCACTGCAGATGGTGATTGCAGCCATGAAGTTAAAAGATGCTTACTCCTTGGAAGGAAAGTTATGATCAACCTAGATAGCATATTCAAAAGCAGAGACATTACTTTGCCAAAAAAGGTCTGTCTAGTCAAGGCTATGGTTTTTCCAGTGGTTGTGTATGGATGTGAGAGTTGGACTATAAAGAAAGCTGAGTGCATAAAAATTGGTGCTTTTGAACTGTGGTGTTGGAGAAGACTCTTGAGAGTCCCTTGGACTGCAGGGAGATCCAACCAGTCCATCCTAAAGCAGATAAGTCCTGGGTGTTAATTGGAAGGATTGATTTTGAAACTAAAACTCCAATACTTTGGCCACCTGATGCAAAGTGCTGACTCATTGGAAGAGACCCTGATGCTGGGAAAGATTGAAGGCAGGAGGAGAAGGGGACAACAGAGGATGAGATGGTTGGATGGCATCACCGACTCAATGGACATGGTTTGGGTGGACTCTGGGAGTTGATGATGGACAGGGAGGCCTGGTGTGCTTCAATTAAGGGGGTTGCAAAGAGTTGGACACAATTGAGAGACTGAACTGAGCTGAACTGAACTGAACTGAACTGTAACCTCAACAATGTGGTTTGAACAAAAGCATGTGGGTAAGAAGGTAAGTCCATACATAAATACAGAGCAAGTTATCTTTCCAGGAAGGAAAATTTGCTGCCTTATACCTTAGTGGAATGGGTCCAATGTAGTCAACCTGCCACCAGGTGGCTTATGTTGGCAGGTGGGACCCTGAGATAAATTAAAGTTTGAGCCTTGTGACTAATTGATAGAAAAAATGGCCAGGAATTTTTCTCATCTACTTATGAATGTTCTCTTGACTTGGAGAGAAGGATCTCACAAATGGAGTCTACTTTGCCTTTCCATAAATCTGGGCAGGTCTATGATTCAGTTAAGCCAGTTGAATGTTAATAAATTGGGGATTTCTCACTTTCTACTTTTGGAACATGTTTGCCATCTTGTGAAAAAAATGTTTTTGATATCTATGGTAACTCCTTTGAGACCATGTAATACTCAGGCTTCCCAGGTAGTTTGGTGGTAGAAGAATCTGCTTGCCAATGCAGGAGATGTGGGTTCAATCCCTGGGTCAGAAAGATTCCCTAGAGGAGGAAATGACAACCCACTCCAATATTCTTGCCTGAAGAGAAATTCCATGGACACTGGAACCTGGTGGGCTACAGTCCATGAGATCGTAAAGAGCTGGACATGATTGAGCAACTGAGCATGAATATGAGAACAGCTTGGAACTTGGTAGTTTAGAAGAGTAACTGAAGACATCAGCTAAATGAGCTGAAGAAGTTAGTTTGCAAAACTTCATTGGGGAACTGTAATTCTCAAGTCTCTGGAAACTGTTGACTGGAAAAGCTGCTATATAGCTTGTGGTTGTTCATATGCCTGATCACTGTGAAATCTTAATAATGCCTTTTCCTCACTTTCACCCCATAAGCCTGATATGCATTCCTAATATAGACTCTTGAAAGGAAAAAAAGGGTCTTTTGAGATGTTTTCTGGCTTCTCCTTTGCAATCAACAAAGCCCATAGATGTAACTGGTAGTAATGTAGACTTGGCAACCAACAGCACAGATTAGCATATCTTCACATGGAATACTCATCCTGAAGGGTTCAATCATGTACTTCTCACAAAGACATCCTTACAAGCAACTCCTGCAGCTCAATTCCAGAAAAATAAATGACCCAATCAAAAAATGGGCCATAGCACTAAATAGACATTTCTCCAAAGACATACAGATGGATAACAAACACATGAAAAGATGCTCAACATCACTCATTATCAGAGAAATGCAAATCAAAACCACTATGAGGTACCATTTCATGCCAGTCAGAATGGCTGTGATCCAAAAGTCTACAAGCAATAAATGCTGGGGAGGGTGTGGAGAAAAGGGAACCCTCTTACATTGTTGGTAGGAATGCAAACTAGTACAGCCACTATGGAGAACAGTGTGGAGATTCCTTAAAAAACTGGAAATAGAACTGCCAAACAACCCAGCAATCCCACTGCTGGGCACACACACTGAGGAAACCAGAATTGAAAGAGACACATGTACCCCAATGTTCATCGCAGCACTGTTTATAATAGCCAGGACATGGAAGCAACCTAGATGTCCATCAGCAGATGAATGGATAAGAAAGCAGTGGTACATATACACAATGGAGTATTACTCAGCCATTAAAAAGAATACATTTGAATCAGTTCTAATGAGGTGGATGAAACTGGAGCCTATTATACAGAGTGAAGTAAGCCAGAAAGAAAAACACCAATACAGTATACTAATGCATATATATGGAATTTAGAAAGATGGTAACAATAACCCTGTATACAAGACAGCAAAAGAGACACAGATGTATAGAAGAGTCTTTTAGACTCTGTAGGAGAGGACGAGGGTAGGATGATTTGGGAGAATGGCATTGAAACATGTGTAATATCATATATGAAATGAGTCACCAGTCCAGGTTTGATGCAGGATACAGGATGCTTGGGGCTGGTGCAGTGGGATGACCCAGAGGGATGGTATGGGGAGGGAGGAGGGAGGAGGGTTCAGGATAGGGAACACGTGTATACCTGTGGTGGATTCATGTTGATATATGGCAAAACCAATACAATATTGTAAAGTTAAAAAATAAGATAAAATAAAAAAGACATCCTGCCCCCATCTTCCAAGTTTCTATTCATCTGAAAAACTCTCAGCCATTGCTAATGAATTAATGTAGATGCCTACTTAAAGTTCTAGCACCTAATTAAAGCCATTTATCAACCCCAAATGTTGTGAGCAACTAAAAGTTTTGCTGGAAATTCTGTCCCCTGGAAGGGGCTTTTTTCTCCATTATCTCTTAGGGACACTCCTTACTTCTCAGTGTGTATATGCTATACAAGTCAGACAGTTCCCACTAGCACCAGCACACAGTGAAGATTCATCTATAAACCAAGCTTATCTTTTCTTTCTTTTCTTCTCAACCACCTGGTCATAGTGAATTTCCCTAGGTATGTGGGTTGGAGGGAATGTTAACAAAACAGCAGGGGTAGATACCGTGGAAGCTGGGCCAGCAGTTGTGAAGTTTTTCCCTTCTAGATCTGGTGATGCATACACGATTTCAATTTTGCAAGAGATTACTGCTGTGCATGACCAATTTCATGATCCTGTAGATTGGATAAAATGTATTTCATCAGGGGAAATTTAGTTTCTTTTATGATTGATGTCCCTTGGACATGTATGTAGTTTCTATTGAAGCACAGCTGCAAGCCAGAAGCTGTTTTTCAAATGGAAAACAGTTGTATTGCATAAAATCTTTAAGGGTCTAAGCTATGAGTTTCATATTGTTCAAGGCTTAACATAGAACCATAGACATTTTCAATGTCATTGGTTGGTTAAATGAAAACTATGGTAGTCTGGCTTTGTCACTAAGAAGTCTCTTGTGTTTACCTAGAAGAAAAGTTAGAGAAGCATACTCAAATATATTCTGCTTTGCCTCCTAAATTAAAAGCATTTTGGACTTCCCTGATGGTGCAGTGGATAAGAATCTACCTATCAATGCAGTTGGCATGGATTCGATCCTTGATCCAGGAAGATCCCACATGCATGGAGCAACTAAGTCTGTGTGCCATAACTACTGAGCCCATGCTCTAGGGTCTGCAAGCCGCAACTACCTAGATCCCTAGAGTCGACGCTCTGCAACAAGGGAGGCTACTACAAGGAGAGGCCCGTGTGCTGGAATGAAGAGTAGCCCTTGCTTTCCACAGCTGGAGAAAGCCAGTGCAAAGCAATGAAGATGCAACCCAGATGAAAATAAAATAAATAACTATGTATTTATTTATATAAATAACTATATATCATTTTATATGTATACAAAGCATTTCATCATTTTTTCTCTGCTTTGTGGTAGCATAAAGCATAGCGATTTTACTTTTTTCTTAAAGGGAATATCACCTGATGCCTTCAGACCATGGAAACTTAGAATGCTCCCTGCTGTATGGGGGTTTTTATACATGCATGGGTTTTATTTCTCCTTCTACACAATGCATATAAATTAAGAAGATATCTAGGCTGCTTTTTATGTCTTGCTCAATAGGCTCATGTTGATGTTCTGATATCAAGATAATCAATGTCACTGTTGACTATAGCAAATGCAAGGCATTTGATAGACCAAGATGAAAGGCAATGAAAGTGACCATCCATTCACATGAAGGCAAATTGCCACTAATTTACTCTGTGATAAAATTTTATTAAAATTATATGCTTGATAAATTTCTGATGTCAGTTACAGAGACAAGTATTTGCTCCACTAAAGATGTTACAGCCAGAATGACAGTTGTGATTGGCATTATCAATTGGTTAATGTGGATATAATCATCATCCTTCCTCAGTCAGTCTCTCCCATCAGGAAGTTTCCATAAGCTTCTTATCCTTCTTCATCAGAGGGCAGACACACTGGAAACCATAATCACTTAAAACTAATCAATCTGATCACATGGACCACAGCCTTGTCTAATTCAATGAAACTATGAGCCATGCCATGTAGGGCCACCCAAGAAAGATGGGACATGGTGGAGAGTTCTGACAAAACATGGTCCATGTTTTGGAGAAGGGAATGTCAAACCACTTCAGTATTCTTGCTTTGAGAACCAAATGAACAGTATGAATAGGCAAAAAGACCCTGAAAGATGAACTCCCCAGATAAGTAGGTGCCCAATATGCTACTGGAGATCAGTAGATAAATAACTCCAGAAAGAATGAAGAAACAGATCCAAAGAAAAACAACACCCAGTTGTGAATGTGACTGGTGATGGAAGTAAAGTCCAATGCTGTAGAGAGCAGTATTGCATAGGAACCTGGAATGTTAGGTCCATGACTCAAGGCAAATTGGAAGCGGTCAAACAGGAGATGGCAAGACTGAACATCGACATTTGAAGAATCAGCAAAATAAACTGGTCTGAAATGGGTGAATTTAATTCAGATGACTATTATATCTACTACTGTGGGCAAGAATTCCTTAAAAGAAATGGAGTAGCTGTCATAGTCAACAAAAGAATCTGAAATACAGTACTTGGATGCAATCTCAGAAATGACAGAATGATCTCTGTTCCTTTCAAAGGCAAACCATTCAGTATTACAATAATCCAAGTCTATGTCCCAATGAATGATGCTGAAACTGAATGGTTCGATGAAGACCTACAAGACCTTCTAAAACTAATGCCCCAAAAAAGATGTCTTTTTCATTACAGGGGACTGGGATGCAAAACTAGGAAGTCAAGAGCTACCTGGAGTAACAGGTAAATTTGGCCTTGGAATACAAAATGTGGCAGGTCAAATACTAACAGAGTTTTGCCAAAAGTATGCACTGGTCATAGCAAACATCCTCTTTCAACAACATAAGACTCTACACATGGACATCACTAGATGGTCAACACTGAAATAATATTGATGATATTCTTTGCAGCCAAAGATGCAGAAGCTCTATATAGTCAGCAAAACCAAGACTGGGAGCTGACGATGGCTCAAATCCTGAACTCCTTATTGCCAAAGTCAGACTTAAATTGAACAAAGTAGGGAAAAACACACCAGATGGTCAACACTGAAATAAGATTGATGATATTCTTTGCAGCTAAAGATGCAGAAGCCCTATACAGTCAGCAAAAGCAAGACTGGGAGCTGATGATAGCTCAAATCCTGAACTCCTTATTGCCAAAGTCAGACTTAAATTGAAGAAAGTAGAGAAAAACACTAGACAACTTAACACTATGACCTAAATCAAATCCCTCACAATTACACAGTGGAAGTAAGAAATAGATTCAAGGGATTAAATCTGATAGAGAGAGTGCCTGAAGAAATATGGATGGAAGTCCATGACATTGTACACAAGGCAGGGATCAAGACCATCTCAAAAAAAAAAAAAAAGCAAAAAAGCATAGTGAGTGTCTGACAAGGCCTTACAAATAGCTGAGAAAAGAAGCAAAAGGCAAAGGAGAAAAGGAAAGATATATCCATTTGAATACACAGATAAAAAGCATAACAAGGAGAGATAAGAAAGCCTTCCTCAGTGATCAACACAAAGAAATAGAGGAAAACAATAGAATGGGAAAGATTAGAGATCTCTTCAAGAAAATTAGAGATACTAAGGAAAAATTACATGCAAAGATGGGCACAATAAAGGACAGAAATGGTACGGACCTAACAGAAGCAGAAGATACTAAGAAGAGGTGGCAAGAATACACAGGAGAATTATACAAAAAAGAACATCACAACCCAGATAATCATGATGGTGTGATCACTCACCTAGAGCCAGACATCCAGGAATGCAAAGTCAAGGGGGCCTTAGGAAGCATCACTAAGAACAAAGTTAGTGGAGATGATAGAATTCCAGTTGAGCTATTTCAAGTCCTAAAAAATGATGCTGTGAAAGTGCTGCACTCAATATTCCAACCAACTAGGAAAACTCAGCAGTGGCCACAGGACTGGAAAAGGTCAGTTTTCATTCCAATCCCAAAGAAAGGCAATGCCAAAGAATGCTCAAACTACTGCACAATTGCACTCATCTCACATGCTAGTAAAGTAATGCTCAAAATTCTCCAAGCCAGGCTTCAATAGTATGTAAACCATGAACTTCCAGATGTTAAAGCTGGATTTATCAAAGGCAGAGGAACAAGAAAATGGCAATCTACTCCAGTACTCTTGCCTGGAAAATCCCATGGATGGAGGAGCCTTGTGGGCTGCAGTCCATGGGGACACGACTGAGCGACTTCCCTTTCACTTTTCACTTTCATGCACTGGAGAAGGAAATGGCAACCCACTCCAGTGTTCTTGCCTGGAGAATCCCAGGGACGGGGGAGCCTGGTGTGCTGCTGTCTATGGGGTTGCACAGAGTCGGATATGACTGAATCGACTTAGCAGAGGCAGCAGCAGCAGCGGCAGCAGAGGAACAAGAGATCAAATTGCCAACATCTGTTGGATCATCAAAAAAGCAAAAGAGTTCCAGAAAAACATCTATTTCTGCATCATTGACTATGCCAAAGCCTGTGACTGTGTGGATCACAACAAACTGTTGAAAATTCTGAAAGATGGGAATACCAGACCACCTGACATGCCTCTTGAGAAGTCAGTATGCAGGTCAGGAAGCAACAGTTAGAACTGGACGTGAAACAACAGACTGGTCCCAAATAGGGAAAGGAGAAGGTCAACGCTGTTTATTGCCACTCTGCTGTTTTACATATATGCAGATTATATGAGAAATGCTGGGCTGGAGGAAGCACAAGCTGGGATCAAGATTGCTGGGAGAAATATCAATAATCTCAGGCATGCAGATGACACCATCCTTATGGCAGAAAGCAAAGAACTAAAGAGCCTCTTGATGAAAGTGAAAGAGGAGAGTGGAAAAGTTGGCTTAAAGCTCAACATTCAGAAAACTAAGATCATGGCATCCAGTCCCGTTACTTCATGGCAAATAGATGGGGAAACAGTGGAAACAGTGGCAGACTTTATTTTGGGGGGTCCAAAATCACTGCAGATGCTGATTGCAGCCATGAAATTAAAAGATGCTTGCTCCTTGGAAGAAAAGTTATGACCAGCCTAGACAGAATATTAAAAAGCAGAGACTACTTTGGCAACAAGGTCCGTCTATTCAAAACTATTGTTTTACCAGCAGTTATGTATGGATGTGAGAGTTGGACTATAAAGAAAGCTGAATGCTGAAGAATTGATGCTTTTGAACTGTGGTATTGGAAAAGACTCTTGAGAGTCCCTTGGACTCCAAGGAGATCCAACCAGTCTATCCTAAAGGAAATCAGTCCTGAATATTCATTGGAAGGACCGATGTTGAAGCTGAAACTCCAATACTTTGGCTGCTTGATGCGAAGAACTGACTCATTTGAAAAGTCCCTGATGATAGGGATGATTGAAGTGGGGAGGAGAAGGGAACAACAGAGGATGATATGGTTGGATGGTATCATCAACTCAATGGACATACATTTGAGTAAACTCCAAGAGTTGGTGATGGAATGGGAGTTCTAGCCTGCTGCAGTCTGTGGGTTTGCAAAGAGTCAGACACAAGTGAGTGACTGAACTGAACTGAACTCAAGGAACACTTGAATTTTGTGCTGGCCAAGTAGAAACCATAAATTTGATTTTATGGTAGGAATTTAGGGATGTTCAAGGAAAAAGAGATGATCTTAATGTAACAGTATTATGTCCAGTTTATTTGGGCACTGCTTTGGGATAAAGCAATCTAAATACCTTCTTAAGCTATATGTGTGCTGGAGAATGGAAAGACAATCCATGAATGTGTAAGGACCATATATAGCATATATATGTACAAGGAAAATCTCTCATCATATGAGATAATCCAGGCACTACACTCCAGTATTCTTGCCTGGAGAATCCCATGGATGGAGGAGCCTGTACAGGTCGCAAAGAGTTGGACAGGACTGTGCAATTCACTTTTTTTTTTTTTTTTAATGCAGAAGGGGAGGAACAAAGAGAAGGATCAGAGATGGGACTTATCTTATCTAGGTAATGACTCTTAGAGGCACAGTGACTCAGAGCTCCAAAGGGCAGTGATTGGTCTTCATAGCCACAGGGTTTATCTAATCTATAAAGATAAATTAGGTTAGCAGATGTGAGGAACAGTTTTCTAGGATACACAAAGCAAGCAGGCGCTAAAATCGGCTTTGCAAGCTACCTAGAGAGGCAAGATGGGGTGGGGGGGAGGTTCAGATGGGAGGGGACCTATGAGTAAGTAAGTGTAAATAAGTGTTAGTTGCTCAGTTATGCCTGACTCTTTGCGACCCCATGGACTGCAGCCCACTAGGCTCCTCTGTCCATGAGATTTGCCAGGCAAGGATACTGAAGTGGGTTGCCATTTCCTTCTCCAGGGGATCTTCCCAACTGAGGGATCGAGCCCGGGTCTTCTGCATTGCAGGCAGATTCTTTACCGACTGAGCTACAAGGCAAGTCCTATGTGTACTTGTGGCTGATTCACATTGCTGTATGACAGAAGTCTACACAATATTGTAAGGCAATTACCCTTCAATTAAAAATGAATTAATTAAAAAATAAAATACATTTTAAAAAGGAAGAAAAATAATTGGATGTGTCAAAATTTGAGTTTGGCCCTGGTAAGATTCTAAGATAAATTTCAGTGTATGTAGAGAAATAAATCGGAGAAGGCAATGGCATCCCACTCCAATACTCTTGCCTGGAAAATCCCATGGACGGAGGAGCCTGGTAGGCTGCAGTCCATGGGGTCACTAAGAGTCGGAAACGACTGAGTGATTTCACTTTCCCTCTTCACTTTCATGCATTGGAGAAGGAAATGGCAACCCACTCCAGTGTTCTTGCTTGGAGAATCCCAAGGATGGGGGAGACTGGTGGGCTGCTGTCTCTGGGGTCGCATAGAGTTGGACACGACTGAAGCGACTTAGCAGCAGCAGCAGCAGCAGAGAAATAAATAATTCAAAGGCCAATACACAGAGGTCATCTTTGATTCACTTCTGTAACAGTCTTATTCTCATCATTGTTATTGCATCTTTCAAGTACTTTCTGATGAATCTAATCACTGAATTTCACCTAAGGCTACAGTATTGTTTTTAGTTGATTGATTAATTTAGTACTTGGGTAGCTGTAGAGGATGTTATTCAGGAAGTGAAAGTGAAAGTCACTCAGTCATGTCCTATTCGTTGTGACAACCATGGAATTCTCCAAGCCAGTATACTGGAGTGGGTAGCCTTTCCCTTCCCCAGGGGATCTTCCCAAACCAGGGATCAAACACAGGTCTCCTGCATTGCAAGCTCTTCTTAACTATGTCTCGAGTTCATTGGTAAAGTTAGTAATACAAGTATCTGGTCAATTACTAAGTGTACCTAATCCCATCATGGATTCTAAACATAGAGAAGGGAATAGCAAACCACTTAAGTATTCTTGCCTTGAGAACCCCATGAACACTATGAAAAGGCAAAATGATAGGATACTGAAAGAGGAACTCCCCAGGTCAGTAGGTGCCCAATATGCTACTGGAGATCAGTGGAGAAATAACTCCAGAAAGAATGAAGGGATGAAGCCAAAGAAAAAACAATACCCAGCTGTGGATGTGACTGGTGATAGAAGCAAGGTCCGATGCTGTAAAGAGCAATATTGCATAGGAACCTGGAATGTCAGGTCCATGAATCAAGGCAAATTGGAAGTGGTCAAACAAGAGATGGCAAGAGTGAATGTTGACATTCTAGGAATCAGCGAACTCAAATGGACTGGAATGGGTGAATTTAACTCAGATGACCATTATATCTACTGCAGACAGGAATCCCTTAGAAGAAATGGAGTAGCCATTATGGTCAACAAAAAAGTCCGTAATGCAATACTTGGATGCAATCTCAAAAATGACAGAATGATCTCTGTTTGTTTCCAAGGCAAACCATTCAATATCAAAGTAATCCAAGTCTATGCCCCAACCAGTAATGCTGAAGAAGCTGAAGTTGAACAGTTCTATGAAGACCTACAACACCTTTTAGAACTAACACCTCAAAAAGATATCCTTTTCATTATAGGGGACTGGAATGCAAAAGTAGGAAGTCAAGAAACACCTGGAGTAACAGGCAAATTTGGCCTTGGAATACGGAATGAAGCAGGACAAAGACTAATAAAGTTTTGCCAAGAAGTAACCACAGTTTTTCTAAACTCTCAGTGAGATGGATTTGTCCCAAGACTGTACTATCACCAATTGTTTTTTTTAAGCCCCAATCTAACTGGTAGAATGTGAGGTTTTTGGTCTTCAAGCATGTATGTCATTTAAAAAAGTCAGCAACTTACAACTTTAAAGGGAAGAGAAATTCATTTTTCCCAGTGCATAGATCCTCAGTAAATGGCATCAGGTTCCACCAGGCAAAGCTTTGGGAATGAGTAATGGTGTGTAACTATCACATGATCCCAGTGTCCTTCCCCAAACATTTATTGCCTCCCTTCAATTTGAGGTATCTTTGAGTAAATTTGAGTAAGTAGGGGGACTGAATAAGAGATTTTGAATGCCTGCTTAATGATACAATTTAGCTTTTTTTCCCTGCTCAACATAAAAATTTTGCACCATGTGATGGCAAACTGCTCTAATACTACACATCCAATAAGAATTCAAACATTAACACAAATTTCTGCAGACCTGAAAACACTCTTAATGTACCCTTCCATTCTGTGGTTGGATATAGTAATTATACTATACTTTGTCATTGGCTCTTAGGCATCTCAACCTACTATCTATAGCTGTAAGATTCTTGGGGCTTCCCTGGTGACTCAGTGGTAAAGAATCCACCTGCCAACGCAGGAGATGTGGGTTTGATCCCTGATACAGGAAGATCCCATGTGCTGTGCAGCAACTAAGCCCATGTAACACAACTCCTGAGACTGTGCTCCAGAGCCCAGGAGCTGCAGCTACCTAGCCTATGTGCTACAACTACTTGAGGCCAGCTTACCTAGAGCCTGTGCTTCACAGCAAGAGGAATGCACTGCAATTCCTTCTGCACTGCAATGAGAAGCCCACACACTGCAACTAGAATGTAGTAACAAAAACTCAGCACAGTCAAAAATAAAGAAATAAATACAATTGTAAGATTCCATTATTTCGATTGATATCAAGAAACTTAAATCCTTTACATTAGAGCATGATCTCTGCATGAACAATCACTTCAAACTATTAAGGATGCTCCTTCTCAGTAATAATTTTTAAAATATATCTTCTCAATTTTCCTTCATATTTTGTATCTATAGTGCCATTGCAGGATTCCAGAGTTTTAACACAACATATTCATTACACCATTCCCACTTCCTTAGGACTGTATACTCCTTCCAGGATGGATCTTAATGTCATTTCAAGCTCATTCACATTAGGCCACTGTGGATTCTGGGCTTCATATAGCCATTCTGGAACTCTAGATACCTTTGTGCACTCAGCGATGCCAGCTATCCTGTGAGTGCACCTCTGTACATACACATTTGACTTACTTATTTTTACAAAAAGACTTTCAGAATTATCAAGATTCTGTTGAATCTATAGATCATTTAGGGACACTTGAAATTTTAACAGTGATAAACCAAATACTAACAATATGTGAATACAAAAAATATTTCATATTTTCAGCACTAATTTTTTTATGCCAAAAGCAGGTATACTTCAATAAAAAGAGAATTTCAAAAGAGATATTTTTTAGAATAAAATCTGCATTTACTGATACAAGATATTCATAATCATTTGAGCAATGTTTTGTAGTTTAAAAACACAATTGACATTTTATGTTGGCCTTATGCTTTTGCTAAAAGGATTTAGTTCTAGTAGTCTTTTTGAAGATTCCATTAGATTTTCTGTAAAAAAATTTTTTTCTATGAATAAAGGAATGTTTACTTCTTCCTTCCCAATCATTATGCTTCCTATCTCTATTATTTTTTCTTTCTGCAGTGTTAAGTGGAAAAAGAAAGCAGGTATGCTTGCTTTTGTCCTGACTGAGAAAGCATTTCATCATGAAGTGTTATACTAGCTATAGGTTTTATAGATGCTCTTCTACCAAACTGAAGAAATTCTTTGCTTTTTTTCTGATTGGCTGGTAATTAAGCCATGGTGGCTTAATAAATATTGAAGAAATTATATTATTTTTTCCTTTAGTCTCTTAACTTATTAGAGACTAATTTTCAAACATTAGCTCAACTTTGAATTTCAAAGATAAACTGCATTTAGACCATAATTATGTGCCCTTCACATCTTCCTGATATTGATAATTTGTGTTTTCTCACTTTCTGTAATGTTTTCCTTGATCAGTCTATCTGGATTTATCATCCCATTCAGAAAACCAGCTAAATAATAGCTATATGGTTAATTTTCAAATGTTTTACATTGAAATTTTGATTAGATAGATTAGTTTTTGAAGCAATTATAATATTTATCAGGCTTCTGGATAGGCAGATTACATTAGATTTCCTTAATTTATAAAAATTAATCCCTTAAATTTTCATCTATTTCATAAATATATGTACATTTGTATGTGAATATTTCATTTTATTTTTTTGTTTGCCAAGTTTAAAATATATGTTAGTTATAGAGAAAAGCTCTCACTATATATGCTTTTGATACTTTAATCAAATTATTTCAAAATGTTAATAGATATGTGTACATATATAGGTGTAATCTTTTTCTACATTTCCAAAGGTATCTATCTTAATCATATACCAGAATGTTAACGGATTACTATACGTTCGCTGTGAGCTGATGCAATTTTCAAGAGATCTAAAATACATTGTGATTCATATTTTTAAAAGGTTTAATTTTCTTATCATATAAAATTATCTGTTTTAAGCATGATGATCCAATTTTGGCTCAAGTCTGCTTCAGAATGAGCCTATTGGTCATAAAGCCAAGAGAACCCCCTAGACTTTTCTCTCTCTTCTCTTCTTTAAGATTTAAACCCAAATCCCATTTCTGTAGGAATTGACAAGCTTAGTGCCACAATAAAGGTCTTGAAAGATGGAGAGCTGAAGACTTCCATCATACCCCTGTTAAGCTAGCCTGTTTGGACAGTGCAGAATCTAAAAGACCTTGGAGAATATGAATGGGTTATCATAAACTATCCCATGCACTTTCTAATCATGTTACTGTTGAAGATCTGGTCCCTTGTGCAGCTCTTGACATGATGGTTTACAATCATGGTTGGACTTTAAAGCAGAAAGTTTTAAATCCCTCAGATATTTGGTTAACAGAACGCACGTGTGCCATAAGTGAGAAATCAACCTCATTCTTTTTACCAGAAGTGTAAGAATCTAAGACCCAACAGCCAACAGTAGCCACATTAGCTTTTCCAGGTATAAAAGAGTTAATGCAGGAATTAAAAGCTTATAGAAAAGTTAGAAGGACTGAAAGGAAAAAAAAAAAAAAGATCAAGAAGGCCGATTCTGAAAGATAAGAAGTCCAGGAACAAATTTCAGTAAAGCTACCAGATATCTTAGTCGGAAGCTCTCAAGAACTGTCTTGGAAAGGGCTGCAGTGCTGAGTCTATGTGAAACTCTCACTCATTGTCTTAGTATGCAGCAGTCAAGCAGGTAGTTCCCCAGTGCTGTTTGAAATGATGCAGTGAAATCTCCCATCTGCTCATTTGTCTCGTTGTGACAGCCTCCAGAGAATAATGGCTTTTCTGGCTCTTCTGTCTTCCAAAGCTCACACAAGCATCTATCGTTGGCAAACTCTAACAAGGAAACATATGGCAAAAGGAGTTTTGGAAATGCAGAAGAGACCTTGGAAAGACATGGTTATGCCAAGTTGACAATAGCCAGCCTATCACATGATAGAAGTTAAATTACCTCATTTTGTAAATGAGGAAATAACATAAAGATGTTAAACAACTTGCTCAAAGTTACACAGCTGTTAATTGGCAGAGCAACTTACTTACCTGCTTGTTTGTACCCTTCACAAGATGCACAATCTGACACCAAAGCAAGGCTTGCATCTTGTTCATTGTTACAGACTAAGAGGCTAATACATTTCCAGGTGTGTGCATACATGCATGCTCAGTTGTGTCCAACTCTTTGTGACCCTTTGGACAGTGGCTTCCAGGCTCCTATGTCCATGGGATTTTCTTGCCAAGAATATTGGAGTTGGGTGCCATTTCCTTCTCCAGTGATCTTCCTGACCCAAGGATCTAACCTACGTCTCCTATGTCTCCTGAATTTCAGATGGATCCTTTATCTGCTGAGCCATCACGGAAGCCCCTACCAGGTGTGGGTTAAGCATTAAATAAATATCTGGTATAAAGTTAATGATGATGCAATATTTTAAGGACAAGATCACAATGTTTAGTTTGTTCAGAAAACTTGCTGAATTTTTTTTAACTTTTGATGTTTTAAATTGAGATAAACTCAAGATCTATAGGCCCCTTCCTATGTAGACGGTACTAACCACAGAGTTTACAAACACATGAAAAGATGCTTAACATCACTTATTATCAGAGAAATGCAAATCAAAACCACTATGAGGTACCATTTCACGCCAGTCAGAATGGCTGCAATCCAAAAGTCTACAAGCAATAAATGCTGGAGAGGGTGTGGAGAAAAGGGAACCCTCTTACACTGTTGGTGGGAATGCAAACTAGTACAGCCACTATGGAGAACAATGTGGAGATTCCTTAAAAAACTGGAAATAGAACTGCCTTATGACCCAGCAATCCCACTGCTGGGTATACACACTGAGGAAACCAGAATTGAAAGAGACACGTGTACCCCAATGTTCATCGCAGCACTGTTTATGATAGCCAGGACATGGAAGCAACCTAGATGTTCATCAGCAGATGAATGGATAAGAAAGCAGTGGTACATATACACAATGGAGTATTACTCAGCCATTAAAAAGAATACATTTGAATCAGTTCTAATGAGGTGGATGAAACTGGAGCCTGTTATACAGAGTGAAGTAAGCCAGAAAGAAAAACACCAATACAGTATACTAACACATATATATGGAATTTAGAAAGATGGTAACAATAACCCTGTGTATGAGACAGCAAAAGAGACACAGATGTATAGAACAGTCTTATGGACTCTGTGGGAGAGGGAGAGGGTGGGAAGATTTGGGAGAATGACATTGAAACATGTAAAATATCATGTAAGAAACGAGTTGCCAGTCCAGGTTCGATGCACGATACTAGATGCTTGGGGCTGGTGCACTGGGACGACCCAGAGGGATGGTATGGGGAGGGAGGAGGGAGGAGGGAGGAGGGAGGAGGGTTCAGGATGGGGAACACATATATACCTGTGGCAGATTCATTTCGATATTTGGCAAAACCAATACAATATTGTAAAGTTTAAAAATTTAAAAAAAATTTGAGATAAAACTGACATATAGCATTTTTTTAGTTTTAGGTGTAGGACATCATGAGCCAATATTTATATATCATTTCATCAAGTGAAATGATTGCCATAATAAGTCTACTTACCATTTTCCTATCACACTTGGTTACAGAGTTTAAGATTGTTTTTATGTGTGTGTGTGTGTATATATATATATATATATATATATATATATATATATATACACGTGCTGTTGTTAAATGAGTATGGAGTTATTTCTAACATATACTGAAGCTTCCAGTTCTGCCCTCCCAATCTGTTGAAATTTCACTGGGAAAGATGTCCTTCTGCTAGTGCTTCTCCTGTGTCCATCATTTCCCATGCACCTCACTCCAAGGTAGAAGAACTAGAGATGTTTTGTTTCATTATGAATGTCTTTTATACTTCTTACTTGGGAATTTTTCTTTGTATTTGGTGAATTGCTGGTGAAGAGTCCTCTTTCAGTTATCTCTCTCTCTCTCTCTTTTTTTTTTTTTCTTGTATAACATTATATTCATGCAGAGTTCTCTAAGAACTCATGCCTCTTGTAAAATTCTCTGATTTAGCTTTCTGTATCATTCAACCTGTTGTTTAGTGCCTCTGACACATTTCAGATGTGACAATTACAGATTCAATTTCAAACTAACCTACTGATTTTAGCTTCCTGGATTTTCTGCTCTTCACGAAGCTCATACACACCTCTTAGAAGGGAAAAGAATTCTAGGCACTAACTTTCCTTCCTTTCTGCAACTGCTAATCTGGGGATCTTCATTTGCTTTCTTAAATTGGTGGTTTTCTTTTAAACTACCTAATTGCTTTATACAAACTTAGAATTTTGGGGAGAGCTGGTTGGAGTGCCTATGCAGAGAAGAAATAGGGAAGGAAGAAACATTCTTCCCTTTGTCAGCATTTAATTTCTGTATTTGTTGTAATATTCATAGTGTTCTCCTAGCCATGTGCTGCCAGTATCGAATGCAACTATCTCTTTATGAATCAGCTGGAACAAGCAATATTTGCTAACCATGCCAAATTTAAGGAGGAAGTAAAAGTATGTACCATAACAGATAATTGCTATACTGATTTTAGTACTAGGTTAGATTGATTCAAGAATCCATAGACTAAGTTTTGTCTTCCCACCAACTGTTGCCCTATGACCTATTTCATTCTAACATCTCAAATCACTCACTGTTATGAGGACTAGAGAATTTCTTCTGGGTTTACTTTCACTTTATTAACCAGATTATTAAGTTTATTAATAAAAAGCAGCCAAGAGGAGCTACCCCACGTCTGAGGTCAGGGGCAGCAGCCGGGAGGACCTACTCCACGCCTGAGGCTAAAGGCCGCCGCTGGAAGGAGCAACCCCACCTCCAAGGAGCGGTGGCTGCACGGGTGCAGGAGGGCCTAAAGGAGCTATTCCACCGTCAAGGTCAGAAGGGGCGGTGGTGAGGATATACCCCTAGTCCAAGGTAAGGAGCAGTGGCTGCGCTTTGCTGGAGCAGCAGTGAAGAGATACCCAATGTCCAAGGTAAGAGAAACCCAAGTAAGACGATAGGTGTTGTGAGAGGCATCATAGGGCAGACACACTGAAACCGTATTCACAGAAAACTAGTCAATCTAATCACACTAGGACCACAGCTTTGTCTAATTCAATGAAACTAAGCCACGCCCATGGGGCCACCAAAGACGGGCGGGTCATGGTGGAGAGATCTGACAGAATGTGGTCCACTGGAGAAGGGAATGGCAAACCACTTCAGTATTCTTGCCTTGAGAACCCCATGAACAGTATGAAAAGGCAAAATGATAGGATACTGAAAGAGGAACTCCCCAGGTCAGTAGGTACCCAACATGCTACTGGAGATCAGTGGAGAAATAACTCCAGAAAGAATGAAGGGATGGAGCCAAAGCAAAAACAATACCCGGCTGTGGATGTGACTGGTGATAGAAGCAAGGTCTGATCTGAAAAGAGCAATATTGCATAGGAACCTGGAATGTCAGGTCCATGAATCAAGGCAAATTGGAAGTGGTCAAACAAGAGATGGCAAGAGTAAACGTCAATATTTTAGGAATCAGCAAACTAAAATGGACTGGAATAGGTGAATTTAACTTAGATGACCATTATATCTACTACTGCGGGCAGGAATCCCTTAGAAGAAATGGAATAGCCATGATGGTCAACAAAAGGGCTTGAAATGCAGTACTTGGATGTAATCTCAAAAACGACAGAATGATCTCTGTTCGTTTCCAAGGTGAACCATTCAATATCAAAGTAATCCAAGTCTATGCCCCAACCAGTAATTCTGAAGAAGCTGAAGTTGAACAGTTCTATGAAGACCTACAACACCTTTTAGAACTAACACCCAAAAAAGATGTCCTTTTCATTATAGGGGACTGGAATGCAAAAGTAGGAAGTCAAGAAACACCTGGAGTAACAGGCAAATTTGGCCTTGGAATATGGAATGAAGCAGGGCAAAGGCTAATAGAGTTTTTCAAAGAGAACACACTGGTCATAGCAAACACACTCTTCCGACAACACAAGAGAAGACTTTAACATGGACACCACCAGATGGTCAACAACGATATCAGATTGATTATATTCTTTGCAGCCAAAGATGGAGAGGCTCTATACAGTCAACAAAAACAAGACTGGGAGCTGACTGTGGCTCAGATCATGAACTCCTTATTGCCAAATTCAGACTTAAATTGAAGAAAGTAGGGAAAACCACTAGACCATTCAGGTATGACCTAAATCAAATCCCTTATGATTATACAGTGGGAGTGAAATAGATTTAAGGGCCTAGATCTGATAGATAGAGTGCCTGATGAACTATGGAATGAGGTTCGTGACATTGTACAGGAGACAGGGATCAAGACCATCCCCATGGAAAAGAAATGCAAAAAAGCAAAATGGCTGTCTGGGGAGGCCTTACAAATAGCTGTGAAAAGAAGAGAAGTGAAAAGCAAAGGAGAAAAGGAAAGATATAAGCATCTGAATGCAGAGTTCCAAAGAATAGCAGGAAGAGATAAGAAAGCCTTCCTCAGCGATCAATGCAAAGAAATAGAGGAAAACACAGAATGGGAAAGACTAGAGATCTCTTCAAGAAAATTAGAGATACCAAGGGAACATTTCATGCAAAGATGGGCTTGATCAAGGACAGAAATGGTATGGACCTAACAGAAGCAGAAGATATTAAGAAGTGGCAAGAATACACGGAAGAACTGTACAAAAAATATCTTCACAACCAAGATAATCACGATGGTGTGTTCACTGACCTAGAGCCAGAAATCCTGAAATGTGAAGTCAAGTGGGCCTTAGAAAGCATCACTATGAACAAAGCTAGTGGAGGTGATGGAATTCCAGTTGAGCTATTTCAAATCCTGAAAGATGATGCTGTGAAAGTGCTGCACTCAATATGCCAGCAAATTTGGAAAACTCAGCAGAGGCCACAGGACTGGAAAAAGTCCGTTTTCATTCCAATCCCAAAGAAAGGCAATGCCAACGAATGCTCAAACTACCGCACAATTGCACTCATCTCACATGCTAGTAAAGTAATGCTCAAAATTCTCCAAGCCAGGCTTCAGCAATACGTGAATCGTCAACTTCCAGATGTTCTAGCTGGTTTTAGAAAAGACAGAGGAACCAGAGATCAAATTGCCAACATCCGCTGGATCATGGAAAAAGCAAGAGAGTTCCAGAAACACATCTATTTCTGTTTTACTGACTATGCCAAAGCCTTTGACTGTGTGGATCACAATAAACTGTGGGAAATTCTTCAAGATATGGGAATATCAGACCACCTGATCTGCCTCTTGAGAAATTTGTATGCAAGTCAGGAAGCAACAGTTAGAACTGGACATGGAACAACAGACTGGTTCCAAATAGGAAAAGGAGTACATCAAGGCTGTATATTGTCATCCTGCTTATTTAACTTATATGCAGAGTACATCATGAGAAACCCTGGGCTGGAAGAAGCACAAGTTAGAATCAAGATTGCCAGGAGAAATATCAATAACCTCAGATACGCAGATGACTCCACACTTATGGCAGAAAGTAAAGAGGAACTAAAAAGCCTCTTGATGAAGGTGAAAGAGGAGAGTGAAATAGTTGGCTTAAAACTCAACATTCAGAAAACAAGGATCATGGTATCTGGTCCCATCACTTCATGTGAAATAGATGGGTAAACAGTGGAAACAGTGTCAGACTTTATTTTTTGGGAGGCTCCAAAATCACTGCAGTTGGTGAATGCAGCCATGAAATTAAAAGGCGCTTACTCCTTGGAAGGAAAGTTATGACCAACCTAGATAGCATATTCAAAAGCAGAGACATTACTTTGCCAACAAAGGTTCATCTAAGGCTATGGTTTTTCCTGTGGTCATGTATGGATGCGAGAGTTGGACTGTGAAGAAGGCTGAGCACCGAAGAATTGATGCTTTTGACCTGTGGTGTTGGAGAAGACTCTTGAGAGTCCCTTGGACTGCAAGGAGATCCAACCAGTCCATTCTGAAGGAGATTAGCCCTGGGATTTCTTTGGAAGGAATGATGCTAAAGCTGAAACTCCAGTACTTTGGCCACCTCCTGCGAAGAGTTGACTAATTGGAAAAGACTCTGATGCTGGGAGGGATTGGGGGCAAGAGGAGAAGGGGACGACAGAGGATGAGATGGCTGGATGGCATCACCGACTCTATGGACGTGAGTCTGAGTGAACTCCCATGGTTGTTGATGGACAAGGAGGCCTGGCATGCTGCGATTCATGGGGTCGCAAAGAGTCGGACATGACTGAGCGACTGAACTGAACTGAACTGAACCTTATTAACCTTATTGTTTAGACTGCTAATTGCTATAGGATTGGCTTTTCCCTCAATCAAATTCCTCTTACACTAACCACTTCATAAGTTATCTGATCATTGGAGTATATGCATGCAAGCTAAGTTGCTTCAGTAGTGGCTGACTCTGTGATCCTATGGACTATAGCCCACCAGGCTCCTCTGTCCATGACATTCTCCAGGCAAGAATATTGGAATGGGTTGCCATGTCCTCCTCCAGGGGATCTTCCTGACCCAGGGAGCAAACCCGTGTCTCTTACATCTTTTGCATTGCCAGGTGGGTTCTTTACCACTAATACCTATCACCTGGGAAGCCCATATTATAGTATATAAGAAGTACAAAAATAAAATGAAACTTAAAATATAGTCTAGTTCTACTGTATTTTTATGAAACATTTCAAATGGTTCTGTTTGTCACCTAGGTCTGGGACCATTAGTCATTTTGGTTTTGATTTTATTGTTGAAATCATAATTTTCTTTGTGTGTGTAGTTCTAATTTTTAGTTCAGGTACAAGTTTACTCTTATTTATATGTGTGTGGTTTTAAGAAGAGAGGGGTAAATAATTCTTTGAAATCATATTGTTTATACTGAAGGAGAAGCTGTCAATTTTAGCAGCTTATCAGTTACATCTGTTTCTCATAAACATAGATAACCTTGGGATTCTGTGGTGGCTCTGTTGGTAAAGTATCTACTTGCGATGCAGGAGACCCAGGTTCAATTTCTGGTTCAGAAGATCCCTTGGAGAATGGAAGGGTACTGGCTCCAGTATGTTTGCCTGGGAAATCCCATGGACAGAGGAGCCTGATGGGCTGCAGTTCATGGGGTTGCAAGAGTTGGACACGACTTAGCAACTAAACCACCACCACTACCATAGATAACCTTGTACTGTCCATTCCATAGTTAACCATGCTATGTTCTAGTTATTCTTGTTATCATATCAATAATCTCACACTATTCATTTTAATATTAGCTTATAGAGCAAAGATATAATGTAGATTGCTAATTTTAAGAAGTTGGTTTAAATATGTTTTATTGTGACAGATTAAAGTCAAAAGTAAACATTTATTTTTTAGAAAATGATTAAAATTGGAAATGAGAGAAAAAATATTTAAAATGTCTTCAGATCTCCTATTCAAATTTTCATTTGTTCTTTCTTGGTAATTTGATATGTCATTGATGGATTTTTATCAGGAAACTTCTGTTATTATTAAATCTTAGTTAGAAATACTAAAATTGCTAAATATATTCTTGTGAATTTTATCATTTGATCTAGTTGTTTTGTCTTGGGAGCAGAGAATGACTTGAATAATTTATGCTTTTTAGAGTTAACTTATACAAAATTTGATGCAATATTTGATGAAATGCTTTAAAGCTTTATAGATACTTCAAAATGAGATGTAGTCTCTATAAAAATGGATATGAGTTATGTTTTGAAGAACCTCCAAGGTTTTTAAATTAATTGGATATGGTAGATGAGGGTAGGAAAAACCTTTGTATTTATTTGAATTTCTACAAAGATAATAGAGTCCTTTCAGGCTGAAGAAGCTAGAGTTAGGTGTGGGTTTAATTGGAGAACAGAGGGGAGCAATCTGCAGCCCTGAGTAATCTATATTAAAGTGAAGTGAAAGTGTTAGTCATTCAGTCGTGTACAACTCTTTGCAACTGTAGCTCACCAAGCTCCTAAGTCCATGGGATTTTCCAGGCAAAAATACTGAAGTGAGTAGCCATTCTGTTCTCTGGGGGATCTTTCTGACCAAAGGATCGAACATGGATCTTCTGATTTGCAGACAGATTCTTTAACAACTGAGCCACCAGGGAAGCCCAATCTATATTAAAGGGAATGTCAAACAGGAATTTGGGTAAGTGATGTAGAGATCAAGAGTAAGATCTTAATTGGTAAGTCATTGACACAATGTATAAAAGTGTGAACTCTCATAGTCATAAGACACAAATAGAAAGCATAGAACAAAACCAAGGGTCGTAAATAATATGAATAATAGACCACTGAAACATTTTCTAAGCACTTAATATGTGTCAGGAAGTACAAGTATTTACATGATTAGCATCTGATTTAATTTTTGCAAAAGCAAAATGAGGTCAGTACTATTATCATGCCTAATTTACAAATGAGGAAATTCAATCATGAAAAGTTAAGTAACTTGATGAGGATCACACTGAAAAATTGTATTGAAATATGCAGATATGATCACAGGACACACATTCTGATACTCTTTTTCACTGCAGTAAACTATCTCCATACATATCTATTTATATGCAATTCGAAGAGAGAGAAAGTCCTCTTTGTTTTTCTTATTTATTTGTTTGGTTTTGACCTTAAATTAGGTCTTTTTTAAAGTTGAAGTTTTTTAAAGTTGAAGTTGTCTCCTTCAAATTGACACTTGCCATGTACCTCTACAAGGATCAAGTTATGAGTTGCTGCAGCTGCTGACCTTCAACACCCCCTGAAAGAAGTTCAGAATGTAGATCAGGAATGAGTAAACATGTGCTCTGGGAGAAACTGGCTGAACAGGTCTTCAGGTAGTTGGATATTTTCAGGTGATTTTATGAGCTCAAGTCTTGCAGCTCCTTGCATCTGGAAAAGCACTAAAATCCTTCACGGTGACTCCTGACTAGAAGTAACCTTCACAAGTCTAGCAGAAACCTGCAAAAAATTGTACTTGTTTGCATGTTCTCCTCTTTCACCAAAGTCCCACATACACTGACCTCTCCTGCTACCTCTTTGGAGCAGTTTCTGAGAGCTATCTGAAATGCTATCTCCCAGGCAATAGTCCCCATTTTGCCCCATATAAAACTTACCTCACAACTCTCACATTGTGAATTTTTTTTTTTCAGGCAAAAATGTTGTGTTAATTTCAGGTTTACAGCAAAGTGATTCAATTATATATATTTATATACATTCATATTATTTTCCCTTATAGGTTACTGAAGTGAAAAAAAGTGAAAAGTGTGCTAGACACTCAGTTGTGTCTAACTTTTTGTCCCATGGACTCTAGCCTACCAGGCTCCTCTGTCCATGGGATTTCTCAGGCAAGGATATTGGAATGGGTAGCCATTTTCTTCTCCAGGGGATATTCAATAATCAGTTAATGTAGGCATTTTCTTTACCATCTAGGATTTAAGATTATAGAAAGAAAGACTATTAAGTACAAGGACTTGGAGGGAGTTCTGCAGAATATTAGGAGATCTCACCATTGGGGCTTCTAAATTCAGTGAAGTTCCTGGAGAACTTGAGCTCAATAGTGTTGGGTGTATGAATAATCAATTATTGAATGAAAAATTAGAAACCAGTGCCTCTGCTGTCTTCCTAGATAGATGACTATTTTTCCAGTATTTTGCATTTGCAACATAATATGCTCATTACTTTGGAGTATTTTTTTCCTGTAAGAAGTATCTAGGAATTGCTTCATTACAAAATTTCATTAAACAAAATTAAAATTTTTTCAATATTATTTTAATATTACAAAAGCCACAGTCTCAATGGAATGCTAACATTAGATTTAAATAATTCCCATAACCATTGGCATAATAGAGCAGGCACCATCATATTATGTGAAAAATGACAAATTTTCTTTCCTTATATTATTAGAAATTCTACAGTATTTTACATATTGTAAATTTTTGATTAAACCAAAATATATAAATCTGTATCAGTATAAAGAATATCATGGAATATTGAAAATGAGCACTTCTTTGCTTTTCATTGTTTATAATTGAATGACATTCCATGAATATATTAAATTATGTGCAGTGTAATTGAAAGGACATTAAAAAGTCTGCATGCATTTTCATAGCATGTGTTATGCATCTTAGGATAGGTGTTTGCATCATTTCATTCTTGTTTTTCCATCCAGGATTTATAATTCATTTCTGGTACTTTGAGATATACCAGCATTGTGAGGAAAGCTCTAGATTAAGGAATATATCAACATTTTAATCAAGAAAAGGTCAGAATAATCCTGAATATTTTAAATTTTAATTTAGGAGGAAACATACATGTGATCTCTGAGATGCCTTTAAAACAGAAAATATCCCAGAAACTTCAGGAAATTTTTTATTAAAATATTTTTATTGACTGACTGATCAGTGTATTCTTTCTATAAAATTGTATATAAAAATATACAACTTTTACTGATCCAGACAAAAGGGAGTTCTGCTCAGCTTTTGGTATAGAAGAATCTTGACTGTCAGTAACCCAAGAAATAGCTTCCAGTTTAAAAGATTTTATATCTTATCATATTATGGCTATTTACACAGCAAAGTTTAGTATTTTTTATACTTCCTTAGTTTCTTGAGGTTCGTCTAATAAGTGCTAATTTCTTAAAATAATTTTCACTGTCTACAAAGTAAGAAGGTCATGATGAGGAACATGGATTATAAACTAACTGAAATGAGAGGACTTTAAAATGTTCTAAGCAAATTTGATAAGGAGAGTCAAGGGCCAAAGTATGTGATTAAATACTTAATCCCAGTAGGGGATTGTAAATAAAGAAAAATGTATGGGAGAGCCCTGTAAGTTAATGACCACTCAAGAAAGCAGGTTTGCTTAACCATAAAGCCAAATGAGCTTGCTTAGCATCAAAACCATGCAACAGAAGCATGAGACACACTCCCAAACAATACAATGGTGGTATGATACCCACTTTCTTTCCAGGAGTTCAATAATTCAACAATTCCTAGGAAATGCTCCTCTGTGCACATTAAAAACAAAAATATACCGAAAAGGTGACATTACAGTAAAATTGGAGATGATTTACCAGGTTTAGCCTGTCAGGGGAGTGTGTAATTTCCTTGGTTCTGTCTTGCCACAGCAAAAGTTTGAAATAATGGACGGACCAGTGTTATAGCTCAGTTTTATTGGCAAGCAAAGGAAAATACATCCTCGAGGCATGAGAGCTGGCCGACCCAAAAGACATGAGGAGAAGAGAAGGCCCCGCCTCAATTTTGACTCTTTTTATATGCTTTTCTCCTCCCCCTGAGCCTGCCCTATGTAAATTGTGCTAGCCAGGAGGGCTGCTTGTCACTCTCATCCTTGGGCCTTCCGTTCTTCTATTTTCGCAGGCTTTTCCCTTCTCTGTCTTTCAGCCACCGCCATTTTGGTCTTCATTTTCCTATTCTAACTGCCTAACATTCCTCCCTCAAGAAATGGGAGGCCCAATTTTTGGAAATAGGGGCGTTGAGGTGTCTCTGGCTACTTCTTGCTGAACTTGGATGGAGAGGGGCATTGGGCCTCGACTCTTGCTGTTCTCAAGCCTCAGAGTCTTTATAGCAGTGTCCATCTAAGGGTGGGTGATATTTTCAGTGGCTGGCTGTAGTTTTATATATCCTTGTTAAACTGGCACTGCATGTTGTAGCTTGTTGACCTGGGCAGAGACAAAATGGGTTAGACAATTGATAATACATTAAACCATCTAAACAGCATCAATACAGTGATAACAGGATTAGTAGGGGCATTCAGTTCAGTTCAGTCACTCAGTCGTGTGTGACTCTTTGCAACCCCATGAATCGCAGCATGCCAGGCCTCCCTGTCCATCACAAACTCCCCGACTTCACTCAGACTCACGTCCATCGAGTCAGTGATGCCATCCAGCCATCTCATCCTCTGTCGTCCCCTTCTCCTCCTGCTCCCAATCCCTCCCAGCATCAGACTCTTTTCCAATGAGTCAACTCTTCGCATGAGGTGGCCAAAGTACTGGAGTTTCAGCTTCAGCATCATTCCCTCCAAAGAACACCCAGGGCTGATCTCCTTCAGAATGGACTGGTTGGATCTCCTTGCAGTCTAAGGGACTCTCAAGAATCTTCTCCAACACCACAGTTCAAAAGCATCAATTCTTCGGCGCTCAGCCTTCTTCACAGTCCAACTCTCACATCCATACATGACCACAGGAAAAACCATAGCCTTGACTAGATGGACCTTTGTTGGCAAAGTAATGTCTCTGCTTTTGAATATGCTATCTAGATTGGTCATAACTTTCCTTCCAAGCCAATTCCAAATTCCCCATCACCAGGAGAAGGATTCCCCAAAAAGAGATATGTAGCCACCCCAAGAAATCTCCAGCTTGTTCTTTTAGGTCCTGTAGATCTAAAATGCTTTTCTCGAGGACTGTGAAACTATCTTTAACATAGCTGGAGGTATTTACCCAGAAACAACATGTCTCATTCAAGATGGCTCAAGTCCCTCCTTGTTCAGGGATCAGGAGATCTATCTCCTGTCTATTTTGGAGTACAACCCCTGCCAAGATGTGTTGGCCATTTAGATCTGTCCTGAGAAATCTTATTCCCAGAAACCTAATTCTGGGGGTGTTCATTAGAATGGCACTCATTGGTAGTCCTGAATAGGTATCTGAGATCTCCCAGGGGCTCACAGGTATATTGAGTGTCCTCTTCTGTTTTCTTCCACAGCTTGACTCCTGAGTCAAGGAGTTGTGTCCTGGTACCTTGACTGCTATGGGGGTAGAAAGTATTGCAGGGTAGGGGACCTTCCATATGGGCTGGAGTTGAGCCTTTGGGGATCTATCTTTCCAGACTTTAATTAGGACATGTGTCCCTGGAGCATATAGTGGTGGCTCTTTAGAATATTTTGGGTCCTGGTTCACACCCCACAAGCATATATCCTGTTGGAATTGTCCAATGGCCATGGTATAAAAAAGGAGGGATTGAGCCTCTGGATCCAGGGAGAGGTCATTGAAATAAACAAAAGGTATCCCATATAGCATCTCATAAGGACTAAGACCACCCTGTTCCTTGGGGGCAATATAGAAGCAGAGGAGAGCTATTGGTAAAGCCTCCTTCCATCACAGTGAGGTCTCCTGGGTTATCTTTTTTATCACTGATTTTTAAGAGTTGATTGGCTCTTACTACTTTTCCTGACGACTGAGGCCTCCAGGCACAATGGAGGTAATAAGCAATGCCCAATGCTTTAGAGACCCCATGGGTGACCTTAGAAGTAATTGATGTCCCATCGTACTTTGTAATGACCTGGGCAGACCAAATCTCAGAATGATTTCATAGAACAGTTTTTTTTACTACCTTCTCTGCCTTCTCCTTCTGGGTGGCAAAGCCTTCAATCTATCCCGTGAATGTATCTATCATGACTAATAGGTATTTATACCCTTGAGAAATTGGCATCTGGGTGAAGTCCATCTGCTAGTCCTCTCCTGGGTAGGTCCTACATCATTGGGCAAGTTGGGCCAGCTGGGGTCTTTGAGCTTCTTGGGGGTTGTTTAATTGGCAAGTGGGACAAGAGGAGACCACCTGTCATATAGTTGTTTGGAAGCATGTTCCTCTGAAGGACCTTTCTAGTAATCTTTGGAGGGCCTTCTCCCCTAAATGAGTGGTGGCATGTAAGGAGTTAACCAACTTCCATTGGAGGTTCCCAGGCAGAAAAAGGAGTCCCTCCTTTTGGAACCACCCCATATGATCTTCTTGAAAGCCTTCCCTCTTTTAGCTTTAAGAGTCTCACCTTCAGCATATGAAAGAGTTTCTGGTAAATTAGTCTGTGGAACTAAGGTGGCAACCCCTATTAGGTCCTTGTTCTGTAATGCTGCTCTCTTAGCTACCTGATTGGCTGCTTGGTTCCCTCGTGCCACTTCTGTGTTTCCTTTTTGGTGTCCTTTACAGTGGGAGACTGAAACCTCAGCGGGAAGATGGACTGCCTCCAAGAGCCTAAGGATTTAATCACCATATTTGATTGGAAACCCTCAGGTGGTCAAGTTACCTCTTTCTTTCCAAACAGCAGCATGTGCACGTAGCACCAGAAAGGCATACTTGGAGTCAGTGTAAATGGCTACTCCTTTTCCTTTTCCCAGCTCTAATGCTCAAATTGGGGCTATGAGTTCAGTTAATTGGTACCTGGTGGCAAAGGTGTAGCTTCCATGGTCTCAAAATTGGAGACAGCTGTGTATCCAGCTCTTCTTTTTCCATCCAACACAAAGCTGCTTCCATCAGTGCACCAGATTTCCTCAGGATTGGTCAGAGGATCTTCTGACAATCCCTCTCGGGGTTTTGTCCAGTGGTCCAGTTTCTAGGCAAGACCGAAAGGGGAGAGAGCCCTTGGGGGTAAGCAGGAGAGTGGCAGGGTTAAGAACCTCACAAGGGGATATAATCAGGACTGGATTTTCCATCAGCACTACTTGATATCTGAGGAATCAGACAACCATAAATGGCCTGTCCCATTCAGGAGTTGTTTTACTTGGGGGCTGGTAAAAATAGTTTTCCCCCCAAAGAGAGTCTTAAAGCATCTTCTATCAGGACTTCAAAAGCTGCAAGATTTTTAAGACAGGGAAATATTTCTTCCCAATAAGGGAGTAGGACACTCAGGGATCACCAGAAACTGGTGGGAAAATATTTGTCCATCACAGCAACAAAGACGTGCTCGGGTGAATATTTTCGTAATTGTTTTTCCTGTAGCACCGAAAATAGTACAGGCTTGGGAGGAGAAGGCTCCGGAGTAGGAGGTCAGGACAGAGTAGGTAGCCCCTGTGTCAACCAAGAAATTCTCGGACCTACCTGCCACATCCAGTTTCACCCTTGGCTCCAGCCCCATGTTGGTTATCTGTGACAGATGGGCTGGATGTAGCAGGCCACTTTAGTACTGTTGAACCACCCTGAAGGAAGGTTTGGCGCTTGACCTTGAGGCTCTTGGGTCCCCAGGGCAGAGTGCCACCCAATGTCCCAACTGATGGCATTTGTAGCAAGCCATTTTAGGAGACTTGTCACAGTTTGGATACTCTTTAGCCCAGTGTCCCACCTGACTACAGATTAGGCATTTGCCGCGTGCCTTGTCCTTTAAAGACTCAGGGTTTGCCTAGAGGGTGGCCAGCATCTGGCCATGCCTTGTCTCTTTCCTTTTCTTCCTTTCCTGGGACTTGTCTTCCCTCTCCTGTTCTCTCCTACAAAGGATATTGGTGGCTGTTTGGACCATCTCATTTAAAGAGGCAGGAGGGTCCTGCTGCTGTAGCTGTTGTAACTTTATCCTGATGTCTGATGCACACTGTGACAGGAATTTGTCCTTTAGAGTCACCTGTCCCTCATAAGAGTCTAAGTACAGATTGGTAAACTTTTGGAGGGCCTCTTTTAGCCTTTCCAGAAAGGCAATGGGGTTCTCGTTGTGCTCCTGAGTTACTGCCAAGACGACACAGTCCCACAACTAATAGGCTTCCTTTCGTTTCCGTGGGTGGACTGGGTTAGGGGTGAGTCTTTCTGAAGCTTATCCTACCCTGTACTGTTGCAACCTGAGAGCCAGGCGTCTGCGGGTCAGGGTGCAGATCCCCAGGCAGGTTGAGGCGTGACAGTCTCCTGGAGATTGAATACCCGGGCTTGTCAAGGCATGTCAGCCTCCTGAGAATTGGGTCCCTGGGCAAGTCAAGGCATGTCGACCTCCTGGAACCCCTGAACTGGTGGATCCCCAAACAGGTTGAGGCGTGACAATCTCTGAGGACCAGATCCCTAGGCAGGTCGAGGTAGATTGACTTCCTGGGACCCCCAGACTGCCAGATCCCTGAGCAGGTTGACATGTGACAACCTCCCAGGGACCAGATCCCTAGGAAGGTTGAGGCAGGTCGACCTCATGGGACCCCTAGACTGGAGTTGGGCATCCCAGAGGTCTCCAACGTGACCAGTGCTGGGTAAGATTTTAAGGGGTTGTAATCTTAACTCATTGCTGGTTTGTCCACTACAGATGGGAATGTAAAGCAACCCAAGCCTGTGACCTGAGACTGGAAACCTGGGGAAACAGCCATAAGCCTTATCCTCTTATTGCTCTGAGAAAATGTCAGTCACTGATTTCTTCCCCTACTCCTCCATAAGAGCAGTTTAGGGTGTTTCCAATGGTAAAAGTCTCATTGTCATAGACCCACTTTAGGTAATAACGGAAGTAATAATAAAGGAGTGGGTTATCTGGTTCTGTTAGGGGTATTAGGAGTATTTTAATAGTAAGTGGGATGAAGCGATGTTGTTTACAAGGGGGCAGGGTCCTATTTGTAGGAGTTCGTAAGTTGCTTAAGAACAAATTGACAAGAGGCAACAAACCAGATGTTCCATAAAAGTGAAGTGGAGATTTGATCCGTTTGGGTATGTTTGTAAGTTTAGGAGAAGGGTGGTAAGGATTTGGGCCCAAAGGGCCTGCAGGGCTAACTCCCAAAGTGGTAAACATTATCGCCAGAAGCCAAATTGCCCTTGAAAGGATGCCACCAACAGATGGACTTCTGGCAGGCATTGTGTGCCTGTCACCAGCCCTAGGGTATTCACTGAGAGATGCTATTGTTGCACATGTTGTAAGAAACATGGAAGATGAAGGTCTGAATATATAGAGTGATTGGATATTATACAGTATTTCTCTCCCAAGGGCCAGCTATTTTCTGTTCATTCCTCCAGAAGATTGTAGAGGCAACACTGTGGGCCCAGATGGGGCTCAGGAAAAGAGCGTGAAGCAGAAGGAAAGGGGGCAGGGCACAACTTTTGAAAGAATGACGTAGCCCAAGAGCATAACATAAACTGATTAAAATCAAATGGATCCAAGATGACAAGTCAAATTCAATTAAACCTTGATTCTCAATCTGCAAGCTGAATGACACACCCAGAAGCTCCAGGACAGTTCCAAGGCACTGTCAAAAGACAGGAGTGTGTGGTTCCCTAATTGTTCAGGTGATCCTCTCACTCGTTAACATATGAAATCACACAACTCAAACTAACCACAGGACATTTTATGGCCAACACACTGCACTCGCCCTCTGTGATGGCCCACACCCTGTGGAGTGTGCTTCTCTCTGAATCCAAACAAATCCACCTCTTAACTATTGCTGTGTCTTTTGCTGAAGTTTATTCAATGAGACATCAAGAACCTGAGCTTCATTAGGCCCTGAAACTAGGCACTGAGGGTTTTGGCCAAGAGAGAAGAGCTGAAGGACTGGAGGAAAAAGCAGTGGGAAAAACATGCTGAGAAATCCCCTTCATAACCTGCTGGAAAATATGATAAATACCCTGACCTGTGCCCACAATTCTCATTGGCCTGATCCTTGGCACAAAGAAGATTAAGGACAGAAGAACCCCTACTCGCTTGGGCAACAGCTACTAGGGCACCTCAGATAGCGGAGGCTTCAGGACACCCTGGGGCACCCACTGCTGCTCACTTATTTGCAGGTGGTTGGAGGAAATAAGAAATGAGGGATTGTAAAGGAATTAAGATTTTGTCAGCCATATGTCCTTCCAGCTGTAGGAGCGAGGACTTCCTACCCCAACCGGAGCTCTGGAATAGGAGACTGACCCGTGTGAGCTTTCTGCTGACTTTGTTTTTGTTGTCCTGGTTTCCAGTATGGTGGGCTTCTTGTCACTTCCACTGCGCTGGGTTTTCTTTGCGTTCAGTTTCCTTCCCAAGAGCTTTCTCTGAGTTGAGCTTCTGCTGTGCTTGTCCTCCGCCTCACAGGGGCCAAGCTGAGGTTGTTTGAGCCAGGCTAAATCTGGGAAGTGGCACCATATATGTCAGGGGAGTGTGTAATTTCCTCGGTTCTGTCTCCCTGCAGCTTCTGTCTCTCTGAAGCAACGGATGGACCAGTGTTATAGCTCAGCTTTATTGGCAAGCAAAGGAAAATACATCCTCGAGGGAAGAGGATGGGTTAACCCAAACTACGCAAAGAAAAGAGAAGCCCCCAGCTCAATTTTGGCCCATATTGTTATATGCTTTTTCTCCTCCCCCTGAGCCTGCCCTATGTAAATTGGGCTAGCTAGGAAGGCTGTTTGTTTTATCCAAGGTCCTCACTCCAGTCCTTGGACTTCCCTTTGCTCTAATTTTGTGGGCTTTTCTCGTCTTTGTGTTTTAGCCACTGCCATTTTGAACTCCTTTTTCCTACTCTAATTACCTAACAAGCCTATGTTACCACCCCTCTGCTAACTTACATAGAGCCATTACATACATTTGAAGTGAAAGTCAAAGTCACTCCGTTGTGTCCGACTCTTTGCGACCAATGGACTATACAGTCCTTGGAATTTTCCAGGCCAGAAAACTGGAGTGGGTAGCCTTTCTCTTCTCCAGGGGATCTTCCCAACCCAGGAATCAAACCAGTGTCTCCTGTATTGCAGGTAGATTCTTTATCAACTGAGCTATCAGGGAAACCCATTATATACATTTGGTTATATAAATATATATAATTTAGAATATCTATATTAAACATATATAATTTGAATATTTCTCTTCTTTCCTAAAGAGAGTTCAAAAAGTAAATGTACATTTGTCCTCTCCTAAGTTTGGGCCAGAATTGATCAAAATGTAGAAAACACCTATCTGTTTTAACCTCTTCAATTTACAGCTGAACAATTAGAGGATCTGAGAAGTTCATTGAATTTACCTCTGTAAACACAGAGAAGTAAACTCCCAGTAAAGAATGAGGACAAAGACTTGAAATTGTTTTTAACAGTTCCCATCTGGGTGAGGAAAGATCCATTACTGAGTAATAACATAAATTTTATCTGGAAAATAAATTGTCAGTCATAAAAATTTAAAAGGCTGTAATTTCCTAATACATAAATTATTTTAGAAAAGACTAATAACATTTAAGACTTATTCTGAGTCCATCCTGTTCTGCCACAAAGTATATTACTCTCAGGCAAATTAGCTCACACATGATTGGTAAATTAGTATAAATCAGAAGTCAACTTGTATAGGAACTTTTTTCAGGGACATTAATGTTTTAAAACTGAGCTTGCCAGACCTTCTTACAAGGAAAGGTCAAGTATTTAACATGAAAACCTTAAGAAACAGCTAAAAATCCTACACAAGTGCCTTTGTTTCATAGAAATCATATCTGTTTTATTGCTTCAAGATCATCTTTGATTCTGTTAAATTATTTGAGGAATCTACACAGATGAGGATGATGTGAACATATTTACTCCATGTTTAAAAAAAAAAAAAGATGAAAGAGCCATACATATCTGGGATCTGATAGTTTAAAATGTTGATGACACTGGTCCCTTTTGGAAGCAAATCCTCTTAAGGCCCCACATTTAATGAGGGTAACAGAATTGAGGTTTTAAGTCTACTAAGTATGTGATAGAGGTTTCCAGGTGGCTCTAGTAGTAAAGAATCCGCCTGCCAATGTCGGAGACTTAAAAGAAGAGTGTTCAGTCCCTGGATTGGGAAGATCGCTGGGCTGGGAAAGATCCCCTGGAGGAGGGTACAGTAACCCACTCCAATATTCTTGCCTGGAGAATCCCCATATACAGAGTAGCCTTGTGGGCTACAGTCCATAGGGTCATAAAGAGGCAGACATGGCTGAGTGACTTAACAGGCACACAAGATGTGACGCTTGTTGTGAATGTCAGCAGGGTGCTACCCGTGTTGTTGTTTTTCTTTGAATTCTTGTTGCATCTATAGGGCAGTGTAGAGTTGTGTGAGTTTTAAGTGGTCTGTTTAGAACCTCATCTCTTTTTGTCATAAGTCTTCCAATTTTAGTGTGCAATTTAGCAAAATGTGAGATTATTCAGGTACACCTATATAGTAACACTACATATGTTATATATATATATTTTTGTACATGATTCTTAGGAGTGGGCTGAAAAATAGAAATGCAATGTCAGGAGGTCTATAATAATTCATAGTTTTCTTCCTCCATCTTCACCTTTTTCTTTCTTTTTTATATATCTTAAACTCTTATGGCCTTATCATCTTATAGAGGACAATGTTCCTTCTGCTGGAACCAACATTTCTACCATTTAAATTTGTTTTATTCTTTCAAGTACCATCTTCAATGAAACTTTCTCAAGGAGGTCTTTTCAATGTACATCATCAATTTTAATCATTGGACTCTGAAATCAGAAGTTTTTTAAGACAACTTATGAGATTGTCACATTAATTAAGCAAGACATTTTCCTTCTCTATGCCTCTAGCATATAAATGGTGTATGTTTTACTGTGGCTATTAGTGACAACACATGTAAAGAAGTTAACATATGTGTCTGGCACATTTAAAGCATTCACAAAGTTTTAATTTTAGTATTAGAGTTGGGCTTTTTTTTTTTTCTACAACTATGAAAATTTTATTATTGGTGTGTAGCTGTTTTATAAATGTTGTGTTAATAATAGTTTCTGCTGTACAACAAATTTAATCAGCTGTGTGTGTGTGTGTGTGTGTGTGTGTGTATCAATTTCCTCTTGAACCTTTCCCCTACCCTCCCATCCCACCCCTCTAGGTCAACACAGACCACCAAGCTGGGCTCGCTGTGTCATACTGCAGCTTCCTACTAGCTATCTATTTTGTGCATGGTAGGGTATATATGTCAATGCTACTCTTTTAATTCATTCTACTCCCCTCCCCTCACACATACACATCTGTTTTCTGTATCTGCATCTCCCTTTCTGTCCTGCATTTATGTTTATCTGTACCATTTGTCTGGATTCCATATATATACATTAATATGTGAAATTGTCTTTTCTCTTCCTAACTTACTTCACTCTGTGTGATAGACTGTAGGTCCATCTGCATCCCTATAAATGACCCAGTTGAACTTTTAATATTCATCTTTATTAATTTTATCCAGAATGCACACACAAGCTGTACCACATCAAAGACAGATTTATTATTACTTTAAAGCAAATATATATGTGTTCTTCCTCCCCTGCCAGTCTTTACCCCATGGGGATATCACCAGAGTCAATAATGGGAATTTTCCTGCATGAGTAACTGGAAATCTCATAGCAAACCATGAGTAAATTATTTCTCTCTGCTTATAAAGTTTCCTTTACCCCAGAAAAGCTCTCCTCCTTCCTTAAGCCCTTTGAGATGGGAGTAGAATCTCGGCAAATGTCTAATAACTCTGTGTGTCTCAGCCTTTAAGACCTAGAGTTATCTCCAAGTGTCTGGGCCTTATTCCTCATTTATATATAAATCCAAAGAAGATAAAGTACCAGTCTCCCTGGCCACCTCATGTATTTAACTTAAGGGCCTAGTTCATGGCTGTAACAGTTAAGGCCTTTCCAGGAAAAATAAAGAGAAATATTTTACTACACTTCTGGATCAGAGCAATTAACTAGACAAATGTCCACACAACTCATGGCATGTGAAAATGTTGTAGGAAGCTGGGACTTTTTACAAGAACACTAATAAATTCAGGGAAGTTTTCTTTTTCCATGATTAGTCTAAACTGAGTATCAGTACATGTTCTTATTATGTGCTTTCACAGCAAACTTCTATTTCATAACATTCATCACTATTGTAGATTTATTTCTGTGTTTATTATTTTTGTCAAATGTGTATGTAGACTGTCAGGTTGCAAACCCCATAAGAGTACAGATAACATATATTTTGCCCAATCCTTTGTCCTTGGCTATCAATTCAGTGGCTGACACAGTAAGCACATGCCTTTTGTATATCTTAGGTCCTGAGCTGTGTTGACTATGCCACGAAAACTGTACTGCTCAAGTTGAAATTGTCATGTCTGAAATAATTAATTTTTAAATATATTTTTACCAGGGCACATAATGGTTTATGACTTTCTTATTTAATAGGATAATAAATACATCAATGACATATTGGTTGATAAATGTGATGGTATTATAACAATCTTCATTAAAAACTCAGAGGAGTTAAATTTTTCTTCTATTTCCTTTATATTGTTAAATTCACTAAAATATGCAAAGTGTCAGTCTAATTTATTATGACATTCTATATTTATAGGTCAGTAATTAGCATTAGAAGGCAATGGCACCCTACTCCGGTACTCTTGCCTGGAAAATCCCATGGATGGAGGAGCCTGGTGGGCTGCAGTCCATGGGGTCGCTAAGAGTCGGACACGACTGAGTGACTTCCCTTTCCCTTTCAATTAGCATTTAGTAGTTGCTCAATAAATAATTGGCTGAGTGAATTCATAAATTAGGTAAGCGGTTTAGTTGAAATTTAGTTTAAACCAATGAACAACTTATTAGGTTGCCTTAAATACTTAAGTAGTTATTATTAATAATTAATTGTTCTTTCATTTGCTAAGGTTATCCAGGATCATTTTGTTTCACCTTATTTTATCATGTTAAAATGGGACCAGTATCTTCCCAGAATGCGTATGATTATCATTCAACAGGTTTTATACTTCTTTTTACTTAGACTATAAGATTTTAAAATCATTTTTATTAAAACATACTTTGCATCATAGAAGGACATTTAATCATGTGTATAGCTTGATAAATTATCACAATGTAAACATATTTTATAACTACCCCCAGGTGAGGAAATAGTGCATGACCAGCAATATATAACCTCCTCATATGTTCAGTTAAGTTCAGTTCAGTTCAGTCGCTCAGTCATGTCTGAGTCTTTGTGACCCCATGAATTGAAGCACGCCAGGCCTCCCTGTCCATCACCAACTCCCGGAGTTCACTCACACTCACGTCCATTAAGTCGGTGATGCCATCCAGCCATCTCATCCTCTGTCATCCCCTTCTCCTCCTGCCCCCAATCCCTCCCAGCATCAGAGGCTTTTCCAAGGAGTCAACACTTCGCATGAGGTGGCCAAAGTACTGGAGTTTCAGCTTCAGCATCATTCCTTCCAAAGAAATCCCAGGGCTGATCTCCTTCAGAATGGACTGGTTGGATCTCCTTGCAGTCCAAGGGACTCTCAAGAATCTTCTCCAACACCACAGTTCAAAAGCATCAATTCTTCAGCGCTCAGCTTTCTTTACAGTCTAACTCTCACATCCATACATGACCACTGGAAACCATAGCCTTGACTAGACGAAACTTTGTTGCCAAAGTAATGTCTCTGCTTTTCAATATGCTATCTAGGTTGGTCATAACTTTTCTTCCATGGAGTAAGTGTCTTTAATTTCATGGCTGCAGTCACCATCTGCAGTGATTTTGGAGCCCCCAAAAATAAATCTGACACTGTTTCCACTGTTTTCCCATCTATTTCCTATCAAGTGATGGGGCCAGATGCCATGCTCTTCGTTTTCTGAATGTTGAGTTTTAAGCCAACTTTTTCACTGTCCTCTTTCACCTTCATCAAAAGGCTTCATCAAGAGGCTCCTCGTATGTAGGCTCCCCAAATCCATATGCTTCTGTTTCTCAAAGAAAACAACCTTCATAGTTTCTAACAGTGTAAATTAGTGTCCTCTATAGTGAGCCTCATATGAAAAAATTAATAATATATTCTTCTGCATCTCACCACTACAACACAATATGAAGTTTGTACTAGAATAAATAATATTAGAATTCATCCTATTTCCAGGTTTTGGTCTATTAATGATAATGCTGCAATAAATATTCTTGCATATTTCTTGGATGTACATGGAAGGGTAATTCTGTCACTGACATATTCCCAAGGGAGGAATTATTGGTCATAGTGACTTCCCTGGTGGCTCAGTGGTAAAGAATTCACCTGCAATGCAGGAGATGTGGGTTCGATCCCTGGGTTGGCAAAGATCCCCTGGAAAAGAAAATGGCAACCCACTCCAATATTCTTGCCTGGGAAATCGCATGGGCAGAGGAGCCTGGGGGTCTACAGTCCATGGGGCCACAAAGTGTTGGCCAAAACTTAGTGACTGAACACACACGTGCACATGTACACATATATTTATTTGTTTAACATCTGGTCCCATCACTTCATGGGAAATAGATGGGGAAACAGTGATGACTTTATTTTTGGGGGCTCTAAAATCACTGCAGATGGTGATTGCCACCATGAAATTAAAAGTTGCTTACTACTTGGAAGGAAAGTTATGACCAACCTAGACAGCATATTAAAAAGCAGAGATGTTACTTTGCCAACAAAGGTCCGTCTAGTCAAGGCTCTGGTTTTTCCAGTGGTCATGTATGGATGTGAGAGTTGGACTATAAAGAAAGCTGAGCGCTGAAGAATTGATGCTTTTCAACTGTGGTGTTGGAGAAGACTCTTGAGAGTCCCTTGGACTGCAAGGAGATCCAACCAGTCCATTCTAAAGGAGATCAGCCCTGGGATTTCTTTGGAAGGAATGATGCTAAAGCTGAAACTCCAGTACTTTGGCCACCTCATGCAAAGAGTTGACTCATTGGAAAAGACTCTGATGCTGGGAGGGATTGGGGGCAGGAGGAGAAGGGGACGACAGAGGATGAGATAGCTGGATGGCATCACTGACTTGATGGACGGGAGTGTGAGTGAACTCCGGGAGTTGGTGATGGACAGGGAAGCCTGGCGTGCTGCGATTCATGGGGTCGCAAAGAGTCGGACACGACTGAGCAACTGAACTGAACTGAAACTGAACTGTGGTGTTGGAGGAGACTCTTGAGAGTCCCTTGGACTGCAAGGATATCCAACCAGTCTATCCTAAAGGAGATCAGTCCTGGGGGTATTCATTGGAAGGACTGATGTTGAAGCTGAAACTCCAATACTTGGGCACCTGATGTGAAGAGCTGACTCATTTGAAAAGACCCTGATGCTGGAAAAGATTGAAGGCAGGAGGAGAAGGGGACGACAGAGGATGAGATGGTAGGGTGGCATCACCGACTCAATGGACTTGAGTTTGGGTAAGCTCTGGGAGTTGGTGATGGACAGGGATGCCTGGCGTGCTGCAGTTCATGGTGTTGCAAGGAGCTGGATACAACTGAGTGGCTGAACTGAACTGAACATGAAAATGATGTTAAAAGTTTTCTAAGCATCATTTTAGCATCTAAGCATCATTTACAATCTCTCCAACATTCCAGTAGTTTTACTTCCTCACCAACACTCAATATTATTAATTATTCTTGGTCAGTGGTGTATGGTAGTATCTCACTGTATTTTTAGCATGGCTTTTCCCTAACTCCTACTGAGGTTGTGTACAAGTGTGTGTGTGTGTGTGTGTGTGTGTAGTATGCAGGTTGCCTCTTTTGAGGAATGCCCCATAGTCCCTTCTATATTTCTACTGGACTTTTTTTCCTTTCATTTTGTAAAAATTCTTTTTTTATTATTATTATTTGCAGATATTTTATTTTATTTATTTATTTTTTACTTTACCATATTGTATTGGTTTTTCCATACATCAACATGCATCCACCATGGGTGTACATGTGTTCCACATCCTGAACCCCCTCCCACCTCCCTCCCCATACCATCCCTCTGGGTCATCCCAGTGCACCAGCCCCGAGCTTCCTGTATCCTGCATCAAACCTGGACTGGCAATTTGTTTCTTATATGATATTATACATGTTTTAATGCCATTCTCCCAAATCATCCCCCCACTCCCTCTCCCACAGAGTCCAAAAGCCTGTTCTATACATCTGTGTCTCTTTTGCTGCCTCGCATACAGGGTTGTTGTTACCATCTTTCTAAATTCCATATATATATGTGTTAATATACTGTATTGGTGTTTTTCTTTCTGGCTTACTTCACTTTGTATAATAGGCTCCAGTTTCATCCACCTCATTAGAACTGATTCATACAACCCAGCAATCCCACTGCTGGGCATACACATCAAGGAAACCAGAATTGAAAGAGACACATGTACCCCAATGTTCATCACAGCACTGTTTATAATAGCCAGGACATGGAAGTAACCTAGATGTCCATCAGCAGATGAATGGATAAGAAAGCTGTGGTACATATACACAATGGAGTATTACTCAGCCATTAAAATTTCTTTTATATTCTACATATTTGCTCTTTGACAATTATATGTATTACAAATTTATTCACCCACTCTTTAACTTTTCATTCATTTAAAAAAATTTGTTTATTTTATTGCAATATAGTTGCTTTACAACATTGTGTTAGTCTGATGTACATTGAAGTGAATTAGCCATAAGTATACATATAACTCCTCCCTTTTGAGCAGCCGTCTTGTCTCCCTATCCCATTCCTCTAGATCATCACAGAGTTGAGCTTCCCACGCTTCCCATTAACCGTCTACCTTACACATGGTAGTGTATATATGCCAATCCCAGTCTACCAATCCATGCCACCCTCCTTCTTCCTCCCTTGTTTCCAAAGACCTGTTCTCTACATTTCATTCTTCATGGTGTCATTTGATGAACTGAATTTTTATTTAATGCAGCCTAATTATTTATAGCTTTCACGAACAATTAGTATTTTTGTTCTAAGAAGATTTTCACTACACAAAGGACACGAAGACAGTTTCATATGTGACTTTTTAGAAGTTTTATAGTTTTACTTCTCAAATTCTAATGTACAAGTTACCCAAGACATATCTCTCTGTCTACCTAACTGGGTCTTTTATTGAACTCCCTATGTGAGTGTTTATTTAATAGAATTTTTTATAATGATGGAAATGTTTTATGTCTGTTTAGCCTCAATACAATAATCACACACTGTTGAACACTTGATATATGTGTAATACATTTGAAGAAATGAATATTCAGTTTTATTTCATTGAATTTGAAATTTAAACTACTACATGCAGCTGGTAGCTACCATATTGGACCAGACAATGAGTTCTGTTTCATTGATCTATTTTTCTGAATTTCACACCAAATTCATAATTACCATATGGTTGAGGAGGCCTCCAAGATAGTAGTCAGGTGCATAAATAATAGTCTCACAGAAGTCAGTAGAGTTGTTATACTCATGGTTCCAGTTCATTACAGTGAAAGGATACAGATTATGACAAGCAATAGGAAAAGGCATATTGGGCAAAGTCCAGGACAGAATAGATACAAGACTATCTGTTGTCATCTCCCACAAAAGTGGTGCAAACAGCCTGTATTTCTCCCAGAAATGATGTTTGACACTTCCTGTAGAGTATTGCCAACCAGGAGAGATCATACAAGTCCTGGTGCCAATAGATGTACCAGAGATTGTACAGGTAGACATGGCTGACCACCCCCATAGGTGATGCTAATCTTGTACCCCTCCAGAGGTGGAGCTGACACCAAATGGCCCAAAATCCTCACTATAAATCATGTTATTGGCATCAATTAAGTGGCAAGGCCCAAGATGTCCTGGTAAACAAAAAAAGTTAATTAGATAAGCTTAGTGGTTACCCTCTAAGACATGAGGACAAAAGACCAAACTTTACTTTAGACAATGCTTATCCTTTATTGAGGGGCTTCCCTGATGGCTCGGTCAGTATGGAGTCCTCCTGCAGTATAGGAGATGTGGGTTTGATTCCTGGGTCGGGAAGATCCCCTAGAGGTGGGCATGGCAACCCACTCCAGTATTCTTGCCTGGAGAATCCCATGGACTAAGGAGCCTGGCAGGCTACAGTCCATAGGATCACACAGTGTTGAACACTGACTGAAGTGACTGAGCATGCATACTTGTATCCTTTATTGCACATATATCTTGAAATTCAATAACTTCTGTCCAATTTTGCTCTTCTTTCATCCTGATTTCCTTTGACACTGTTGGACCTTTGAATTTTCACATAAATTCTAGAGTTCATTTGCAAATTTCCCAAACAAACTTTCTTGAATTTTTCAGCTAGGGTAGAAATAAAATTAGAGATTGGATAAGAAAAGGTACAGATTTTTCAAAAATATTCCTTCTGCCTTTACATTTAGCCCTAGTTTAAGGAAGAAGAACATTAGTATAGAATTTGGAGAACAGTTTATGATGAAGTTGGTGTTTTAATCAAGCTCTACATAATGGCAAGTTTAAAATTGCAGAGACATAGAGCAAGCACAGTGGCCATGAGTATGACAAAAAAATTACCCTGAAAAATTGTTGGATATAAAATTCTTCTCAAATTCTACAACTTACATCATAATACTAAAATATTGAAGCAATTTGAATAGTGATAGTTAGTTCAGTCGCTCAGTTGTGTCTGACTCTTTGCGACCCCATGTATCGCAGCATGCCAGGCCTCCCTGTCCATCACCAACTCCCAGACTACACCCAGACTCACATCCATGGAGTTAATGATGCCATCCAGCCATCTCATCCTCTGTCGTCCCCTTCTCCTCCTGCCCCCAATCCCTCCCAGCATCAGAGTCTTTTCCAATGAGTCAACTCTTAGCATGAGGTGGCCAAAGTACTGGAGTTTCAGCTTTAGCATCATTCCTTCCAAAGAAATCCCAGGGATGATCTCCTTCAGAATTGACTGGTTGGATCTCCTTGCAGTCCAAGGGACTCTCAAGAGTCTTCTCCAACACCACAGTTCAAAGGCATCAGTTCCTTGGCACTCAGCCTTCTTCACAGTCCAACTCTCAGATCCATACATGACCACAGGAAAAAGCATAGCCTTGACTAGACGGACCTTTGTTGGCAAAGTAACATCTCTGCTTTTGAATATGCTATCTAGGTTGGTCATAACTTTCCTTCCAAGGAGCAAGCGTCTTTTAATTTCATGGCTGCAGTCACCATCTGCAATGATTTTGGAGCCCCCAAAAACAAATCTGACACTGTTTCCACTGTTTACCCATCTATTTCCCATGAAATGAAGGGACCAGATGCCATGCTCTTTGTTTTCTGAATGTTGAGATTTAAGCCAACTTTTTCACTCTCCACTTTCACTTTCATCAAGAGGCTTTTGAGTTCCTCTTCACTTTCTGCCATAAGGGTGGTATCATCTGCATATCTGAGGTGATTGATATTTCTCCCAGCAATCTTGATTCCAGCTTGTGTTTCTTCCAGTCCAGCGTTTCTCATGATGTACTCTGCATAAGTTAAATAAGCAGGGTGACAATATACAGCCTTGACGTAATCCTTTTCCTATTTGGAACCAGTCTGTTGTCCCATGTCCAGTTCTAACTGTTCCTTCCTGACCTGCATACAAATTTCTCAAGAGGCAGATCAGGTGGTCTGGTATTCCCATCTCTTGAAGAATTTTCCACAGTTTATTGTGATCCACACAGTCAAAGGCTTTGGCATAGTCAATAAAGCAGAAATAGATGCTTTTCTGGAACTCTCTTGCTTTTTCCGTGATCCAGGAGATGTTGGAAATTTGATCTCTGGTTCCTCTGTCTTTTCTAAAACCAGCTTGAACATCAGGATGTTCACGGTTCACATATTGCTGAAGCCTGGCTTGGAGAATTTTGAGCATTACTTTGCTAGCGTGTGAGATGAGTGCAATTGTGTGGTAGTTTGAGCATTCTTTGGCATTGCCTTTCTTTGGGATTGGAATGAAAACTGACTTTTTCCAGTCCTGTGGCCACTGCTGAGTTTTCCAAATTTGCTGGCATATTGAGTGCAGCACTTTCACAGCATCATCTTTCAGGATTTGGAATAGCTCAACTGGAATTCCATCACCTCCACTAGCTTTGTTCATAGTGATGCTTTCTAAGGCCCCCTTGACTTCACATTCCAGGATGTCTGGCTCTAGGTCAATGATCACACCATCGTGATTATCTGGGTCGTGAAGATCTTTTTGTACAGTTCTTCTGTGTATTCTTGCCACCTCTTCTTAATATCTTCTGCTTCTGTTAGGTCCATACCATTTCTGTCCTTTATTGTGCCCATTATACAACATGGCAAAGTCCTCCGGAATACCAGCCTACTGTTTGAAAAACCTGAATAGTACATTTAGTGAATCAAATCATTCACAGGACTCAATCACACCTAACACCACTAGTTATTTAGGGGAAGTAAAAGAACAAAAGGGGACTTCCCTCGTGGTCCAGAGGTTAAGACTTCCCCTTTCAATGCAGATGGTGCAGGTTTGATCCCTGACTGGAGAGCTAAGATCCCAGATACCTCGTGGCCAAAAAACCAATACAGAAACAATATTGTAACAAATTCAATAAAGACTCTAAAAATTATCAGCTTCAAAACAAATCTTAAAACAAAAGGAAACTAAATTTCCTTTTAAAAAAAAAGAAAAAAGGAAAGTCATACCCAAAATATGAAATAAATTTTATTCAATTATTTGTGCAGGTAATGTAATAATTTTGAAGATATTTGTAACTTTCATGTAGTAACTCTTTCCAATTTTCAACAACTTGTGCTGTACTTTTTAAATGTCAGGCACTGTACTAATCACTTGATCCATTTCAATTTCACTAGCATTGGTAATAACCCAGTGAGGGTTAATGAAATCAATATTTCCTTTATCCTCAACACAGGTAGTGTAGGTATCTCTTCTGTGTATATATTTAGAATATTGTGAGCCTATTTCTCTAGTTAATTGGGTATACATTCAGTGATCACTGGTACATTCATAAATTATTAGAAGGGCAAGAGCACTTGGTTTCTTTCTCAAGAGGTAGTTCAGGAACTTTGGAGATCTATAAACCTCCAGAAAGTTAAATTATCCTACATACTACCCATAGGTACTATTAGAACACAAATGTTCAACCTTTCTGAAGAATACACATTTCACTAAATCTGTAGGCAGAATTGTTATTTTACATAGTCTACTATGTGATTTGCAAGAATTACTGTTACAACAACCAAGAAAGCACTTGAAAGGTATCTGAAATTATTTTTCACACAGGGCTATATATTTTTCTATCTAATATGACAGCATGTCATTCATATAAACATATTTATGGCTGTGTCAGTTCATATCAAGCACATTGGGACAGTGAAAAAATGTAATCTAGATGAAAAAGAATTTCATCTGATTCTCAAGATTCCCCACTCCTCTGTAATGCATTAGAAATTATGATCAGAATGATATAACTTGGACACCATCACATCTCAGGAATCATCCATTATTGTAACAGAAGTGCCTGAAGCTTCTTTTATTCTAATACTATCCTTGTAAAGCACCTAAATAAAAGGCTGGTTAGTGTAAATATAGTTTGGGACTTGCTAATTATGATTTCTGGAAAAATAATACTGGTAGAACAGAGATAAGCTTGACACATGTTTCTGTGCCAAAGATGAATGCTGACATAGATATTCAAAAGGAGCATTATTATTTTTCAGACACAGTGTAACTTTGTTCTGTTATCGACGTTTAGCTTTTTCATGTTTGGCTCATTGCATCACCTTCACTTTCTTGTTTTGCAACCTCCTTATATCTTCTTCAGTGTAATCTGAAACCAGCCCTGTTATTGAGATGGGATGGAGAGGGGGTGCCATGAAGGGAAGGGATATATCAAATAAAGAGTCATGCAGCTTCGGCTTGATAGGCAGCAGTTTTTAATAAGCAGGGGAACTTACCAGGCTCCTCTCAGGTCAGAGGTCCCCAACATTTTTGGCACCAGGGACCAGCTTCATGGAAGACGTTTTTTCCACAGACAGGAGGGGGCATAATTTCAGGATGATTCAAGTATATTACATTTATTATGCACTTTGTTTCCATTATTATTACATAAGCTCCAACTTGGATCATCAGGTATTAGATCCCTCAGGTTAGGGGCTCTGTCTTAGAGGAGCTCAAGATGAGTAGATTTCTCCACCTGCCCACACATCTTAAAACTTTATATAGAGAACTTAATAGGGCTCAGTCAGGTAACCAGTCCAGGTGGCTTCAATACCACATTGCTGTGTCAAGGACATATCCTTGAACAACTCCTGGAAATGGGAAGAACAGCAGAATTGGAACCACAAGGAAAGAGGGGTGGTGGAGTCTTTAATTCATAAGGTCCAGCACTTGGGTCTACTGATCTATCTTTTTGATGGTTTCCTCCAACACTTCTTTAAGATAAACCACATTATTTCTTTTTTAGAACTTTTTTTTTCAGGGAGTGCTTGTAGATATTACTTATCTTAATCTTTATACCTTAGCATAAATTTTCATTCTGTATAGGTAGAGTGGGGAATAATTTTGAAAAGGAGCCTCAATGATGTTATGTGTTCTCTGTCTAGGAGAGACTATGTTATTTAATTAAACAAAAAATATTCTAAGGTCATCAAAATAGTTTGTTGCTTTATATACATTATATATTATACATTACATGGATAGGATATGATTTTAAATAACTTAATTTACCTTTTTAATAAAACCAAGGTATTGGCCATTACAAATTATTTTAATACAGTCATTCTTCTTTTCTTTATACAATTAACATGAATTGAACTTCATCATGAAGTATCCTCAGTATATGATTACATGCAATTTCAGAAATTCTGCCTATATTTTGTTATTTGTACAATGAGTGCTTTTCACGTAATGTATATTTTTGTCATCCCATTTAGGTCATGTATTTCTGAAGACTGATTCCATCACATCTTCCTATTCTTCATCTGTTTTTGGATATAGCAGATGGAAATCCAATGAATTTTTATCTTAAAGCCTTACTTCTCTCTCAGAACATGGAAACATTTCAGGAGAACCATATTGAACCTGAAAAAGAATGGTGTTTGAAGATCAGATTCAGAAAGAATGAAGTTGGATACCATGAGGAAACTATAAAATTACTTTTCAATAATATTTTTGCATGATTGACTTCATATGTTCAAAGAAACAATTGTTTCACTAATTTCTCACATGTTCTTGTTGCTAGTCAGATATTTATGCTTTCACTAATCTCATCAAACTTTTGTGACCTTTAAAAATATAGAATCACTGAACTGCCTGTTAAAGAGAAACTTAGGGAACATTCTAGAATGAATCTTTCACATTTCAGGTCAGAGTAACTAGACTTTCGCGCATTTATAGGTAATATTATCTACATGTCAGTGCTCATCTCTCTGTTTTAGTTTCTATTTTTATCTCTAATCCATTACTCTTTTTTTAAAAATTTCATTAAAAAGATGCTAACTCATTCCTTAATGATAGAAATTCTTCTCTCCTATTGGTATACTTGTTTCATCTCATCTGGTGAGCAATAACTCATAGCATCTCAATTAACCCCTTCCAATTTAATTATTGTTTGATTTAATAGCTTTTATATGGATTAAACATTATTTCAAAAATACCATGTTATATTTAAACAGAACATTTATTTCAATGTAAACTGGTACTATATATTCCTTATTGAGAACATAGTACAGGACACTACAAAATAGTTTAAATTTTTGCGTGCAATCAACATCCAGAAATAGCTTCTTTGGATTCAGTTCAGTTCAGTCACTCAGCCATGTCCGACTCTTTGCTACCCCATGGACTGCAGTACACCAGGGTTCCCTGTACATCATGAAACTCCTGGAGTTTGCTCAACTCATGTCCATTGAGTCGCTGATGCCTTTCAACCTTCTTATTCTCTGTCATCCCCTTCTGCCTTCAGTCTTCCTCAGCACCAGGATCTTTTCCAATGAGTCAGTTCTTTGCATCAGGTGGCCAAAGTATTGGAGCTTCAGCTTCAGCATCAGTCCTTCCAATGAATATTCAGGACTGATTTCCTTTAGGATTGACTGGTTTGATCTCCTTGCAGTCCAAGGGACTCTCAATAATCTTATTCAATACCACAGTTCAAAAGCATCAGTTCTTTGGTGCTCAGCTTTTTTTATAGTCCAACTCTCATATCCATACATGATTATTGGAAAAAACATAGCTTTGACTAGATGGACCTTTGTCAGCAAAATAATGTCTCTGCTTTTTAATATGCTGTCTAGGTAACCTCATATATGCAGATGGCACCACCCTTATGGCAGAAAGCAAAGAAGAACTAAAGAACCTCTTGATGAAAGTGAAAGAAGAGAGTGAAAAAGTTGGCTTAAAATTCAACATTCAGCAAACTAAGATCATGGCATCTGGTCCTATCACTTCATGGCAAATAGGAACCATGGAAACAGTGGCAGGCTTTATTTTGGGGGTTCCAAAATCACTGTAGATGGTGACTGCAGCCATGAAATTAAAAGATGCTTGATCCTTGGAAGAAAAGCTATGGCCAACCTAGACAGCATATTAAAAAGGAGGGACATTACTTTGCCAACAAAGGTCTGTCTAGTCAATGCTATGGTTTGTCCCATAATCATGTATGGATGTGAGAGTTGGACTATAAAGAAAGCTGAGTGCTAAAGAATTGATGCTTTTGAACTGTGGTGTTGGAGAAGACTAGTGAGAGTCCCTTGGACTGCAAGGAGATCCAACCAGTCCATCCTAAAGAAGATCAGTCCTGGATGTTCATTGGAAGGACTGATGTTGAGCTTAAACTCCAATACTTTGGTCATCTGATGTGAAGAGCTGACTCATTTGAAATGACCCTGATGCTGGGAAAGATTGAAGGCAGGAAGAGACGAGAATGACAGAGGATGAGATGGTTGGATGGCATCACCGACCTGATGGACATGAGTTTGAGTAAGCTCCGGGAGTTGGTGATGGACAGGGAAGCCTGGCGTGCTGCAGTCCATGGGGTCACAGAGAGTCGGACAGGACTGAGTGACTGAAATGAAATGAACTAGGTTGGCCATAGCTTTTCTTCCAAGGAACAAGTGTCTTTTAATTTCATGGTTGCAGTCACCATTTGCAGTGATTTTGGACCCCAAGAAAATAAAGTCTCTCACTGTTTCCATTGTTTCCCCATCTATTCACCATGACATGGTGGGACCAGATGCCATGATCTTAGTTTTTTGAATGTTGAGTTTTAAGCCAACTTTTTCACTCTACTCTTTCACTTTAGAAAAAGAAAGCATTTTTAGGTATTTTATTTTACCTCTTACACCACTGAAATAATGGAGATCATACTAACTCCATTTTCTAATATAATTATATTTTCTTCTTCTTTTTTAATATCAGACATTCTCTTTACATTTAAAACCTTAAGAAGTCCCTTCAAAACTATCAGAATTTTATTAAAGAGTAATTTTTGTCATGTTACCATATAGTCAAAGATCTGTAAGATAAACTACATGCTTTACAATTTCACTGAAATAGAATGGCCATCTTGTATTTAGTATACTTTCTCTTCACTAAAAATGTTGTATTTACTAGACATTGTTCCAGAAATTGGGACCACATTAGTGAACAATTTTGATGGAGACCCTGCTTCAAAAACTTTGCAATCTGATGGAAGAGATAGCTAACAAGTAAAGATGCATAGAGATGTCATAATTTAAAGAATAAAATATGCAGTGAGAAATATAAGGTGAAGTAAGTCATTAGATAACCTGGGAATGATTGTGTAAAAAGATTTCATAGACTTAGAAACATAAACCATTAGCAGGACTAGCCATATTGACTCACTGAATTAATGCACTGTATCATCCATTAAACTTACATGCCTCATGCTATTTAATCTACATTTGTATAATTGAGGAAATGATGCTCAGATAAATTAAATGCCATGCCATGTGCAACTATAAAGTAGCATAACCAGGATATGACTATAGGTTTAACTGATGATAGTCTATTGTTTATACATTGCCCTGTTTTCTGTGGTCCCGTTCTCTGTTTTTATTTTTTTTTTTCCTTTGATAACTCTTCTACTTTTCAACTTACTTTCACTCTGAGAATAAATTTCAGTGCAGAAAATTGGTCCCTATTTTCCATGCTTAGTTCTGGTCAAGAGGTAAGGTCAGAAGTTTACATCTAGAATGGGGCATGTTTTGTTGCTATGAAATATGGTCCCTTTGGAGTTGGTGCAGTTGAGGAGTCCCCAGCTCAAGATTGGCCACAGAGCCCCTACCCTGGAAAAGTAGGATTGGAGAAAAGGGGAAAAAAAAAAAATCCTTTTACTTGCCTAGAATTGGATGATTCTATTTTTCTTGTCATGTGCATTAAATAATATAGAATGCTATTGTGCTAGAAAAACTGAAAGAAGCCAACTCTAAAGAATTAGATATTACAAAAAAAAGTAAACTCCCAGGTTCTGTGTTTCTGATAGCTCTCCCTGTTTTGTTCACAGTCCTTCCTAAGCCCAGGGGCTTTTCTGTCCAGGTATGACACATCCTTTTGTACTTAAAAAAAAATGCCCTGTTTTTCTTAAGGCAGCTCAAGTTAATTTCTGAAAATTGAAATCCAAAATGCCAAGCTAAAATATTTAATTATAACATTATTGAAGTAGTGGCTAGATGCAAACTATTAGACAACATTGAGGTATGTATGTTATTTAAAAATCTGTAGTAATAAGAGGAAAGAAAAGAAGTTGAAATGTGTCATGCAAGCAATGTATAAGACCTATCAGAGGAAACCACCAGTAGAACCACATATTTTTTGAAATACCTAGAGACACCTCCGGAGAAGGCAATGGCACCCCACTCCAGTACTCTTGCCTGGAAAATCCCATGGACGGAGGAGCCTGGTGGGCTACAGTCAATGGGGTCGCTAGGAGTCGGACACAACTGAGCAACTTCACTTTCACTTTTCACTTTCACGCATTGGAGAAGGAAATGGCAACCCACTCCAGTGTTCTTGCCTGGAGAATCCCAGGGATGGTGGAGCCTGATGGGCTGCCGTCTATGGGGTCGCACAGAGTCGGACACGACTGAAACGACTTAGCAGCAGCAGAGACACCTCTGTCCAGCTATAAAGGAAAATTCTCTACAGGTTACTTTTATGCAGCATATACAATGTAAATATTAAGGATGAGTTGTTTATTTGAGAAGAATTTTTGATAATGAAATTTTAGTATTTTTTTTAACAATTTAAATAATTTATTGAGCATAGTATTCTTGATTATGTACATTTCTTTTTTTTTTATTTTTTATTTTTTTATTATTTAAATGCAGAGTGGGATGTTGTGAGGGACAGGACAAGCAGAAGACAATTACTTACTACAGTGTTTGGTTAGGAAATTCAGGTTACTGATTGACATTTGTGTGACTGAAAGCTATTTTCTGGATTAATAATTTTAACAAATTTTTATCTGATTCCAAGAGCCATTTGGGCAAGGTGGCCTATATCACAGGGGAGTCATTAGGTTATAGCTTTAAATTGCAGCCGCTTATTGCAGAATATGAACTGAGGGATGTTTGAAGAAAAAAATTAGAGTTAATAAGAGCTGGCAGTGGCAAAATTTGACCTTGGTGATCTAATATGTAATTACCAGGTGCCAAAGGAAATTGCAATAACCTGGCTACAATACTTTTGAGAACACTAAAAAGCAAATCAACAAGCAAGCAAAATCAGAAAAATCTCTCTTTTTAAGGTGAATAGTGAAACACTGATAATTAAAATATCAAGCACTAGAGTTAGGTGGTTTCCTCTCAATTTCATAAGTTTCTAACAAAGCAATGAATTGCTCAAGTTCTGACAGATAATGTATTTTGATCCAAGGGGTCTGTATCTGATTCCATGATTTAATGCAATGCTTGTTCTTTTTCATTTTCCATCTCTGAGAGGTACCATATTTGTTTAATATGATAACTTCATCAAAATAGAACTGTCAGTATATTTTTTGTTTTAGTGTTTATTGGATTACTGTAATTAAATGTTATAATTCTGGACCTTTTTTTTAGCAAAAGTAAAAGATAAACCAGTGATAGCATTGTGGAATATGTTAATTTTACAATATGTTAGAAAATAAATTTATGTTCTTAATTTTAAAACATTTTAGTCTTACAACATTGTGGTCATTACGTTATCATTGTATTTTACTAGTATACTCTGCATGCCTTCTATGTGATAATCTATTTTAATGTTGATTGTTATTATATTTAAACAACTTTTATAAAATGGGTCCTGGTGTTTTTTATATTAAAAATATTCATATTCTTAATTACTCAATGCTAAGTTAATTGAGACATTTTAGAATTCCCTAGATCAGAATTAAATTAAATTTAATTTCTACAAGGTGGCTAAAAGGTCATTAGCATTTTATTGTACTATCTACTATGCTATGTTACTCTTCTGCCAAATCAAATACCAAACAATGGTGCCACACAAAAAAGTCAATATATAGTTGCATAAAATGCAAAATAATCAAGAAGTTATAAATATATAATTTAAATTTAATCTCATGTATTAAAAACATAAATAATCATGAACATTCAATCACATTTTAGTTGTGGCCATATAATAGCTGTTTAAATGTTTTTCTTGCAAAATATACACTACTATATTTAAAATATTAAGAAATAACCAAGAAGGATAATGACCTACTGTGTAGACTGGGAACTGTGCTCAATAGTCTGTAAAAACCTAAAAAGGAAAAAAATTTGCAAAAGAAAAATTACATGTGTGTGTATAACTGAATCACTTTGCCGTCACGTGAAAGTAACACAACATTGTTGACTACATTCCAAAGGGGGGGAGGAGAACCTCAAGGACTTATCTCACTTCTGAATTGTTTGATGGATGTTTCTGATTTCCATCACGTTATTCTAAGTCCAGAAAATCCCCTATTAAAGTATAAATAGAAGATAAAAACATAGGATTAGAAGCATATCCTACATAAACCTTTGATATTCTTTACCTCTGTATTTAATAACATAAGCTGCTTATCTAAGCCAAGACAGAACCTGGGGGGATGGGCTTATGACAGGTGAATTTCAGTGAGAAGTAGAGAGAGTGTGAGTGCATGCTCAGTCCCTCAGTTGTGTCTGACTCTTTGTGACCCCATGGACTGTAGCTCATCAGGCTCCTTTGTCCATGGAATTCTCCAGGCAAGAACACTGGAGTGGGTTGCAATGTCCTTTTCCAGTGCATGAAAGTGGAAAGTGAAAGTGAAGTCGTTCAGTCATGTCCGACTCTTAGCGACCCCATGGACTGCAGCCTACCAGGCTCCTCCATCCATGGGATTCTCCAGGCAAGAGTACTGGAGTGGGGTGCCATTGCCTTCTCCAAGATCCCCTAAACCCATGAGCCCAGTTTGCCTTAGAATGACCTTATCAGAAATCGTGTTGCCTTTGTTATCATATCTTGTTAAGATACATTTGAAAACCACAAAGATTGTAGGCACTCTTGGCCACAGAGTTTTGGATAAAGGTGGGAAATAAGATAATCCAATATTTTGAATATTTTTAATTCAACAGAAATACAATCATTTTTTTATAGTTGACACTTGTACTGAAGAAGGTCTTTTTTTCAGAGTTTTTTTTTTTTTTTTTTTACTTTCTCTTCTTATACTGTTCCAGGAACAAAGTAATGCATTAGGATTACAGAATTCCTTTTAGGACAATGGTTCTAAACATTTGATACAATTAACTGTAATCAAATACCTTTTTGGTTCTTTCATTTCTTCCTTTAAATTCATGACTCAGGTATAATTTAAGACTTGGTTAAGCAAAAATCTCTGGGGATGAAACTGAGTCATGAATCCTAAAAAATGTGTAAGCTAAAGCTATGGGATGTCACGCAACAATGCTAGAAACAGACGGGGAAATATGCAAGTATAACATGGAAATGGTACTCATGACAACAATTAAACTGAGATTACACACAAGATACAGGGGGAGCTTAATTACTTCTCCCATCCTGGAAATAACAGATTGCTAGTGTGGAAGGTAGATTGCTAATCCTGAAGGAAATAGTGTCGGCTGATATTAAAATATACGGAGTTGGAGACAGGATAGTAAGAAGGAGAGAATAAGTTTTATGAGCCCAGAGAATAGCATGTGAAAAATCCAAAATTTCTGAAGTCAGTGTAGTTACAAAACCATAGTGGTCCTGGAAATAGAATTGTTTCTCTGACATAGAACAGAAATGCAGGTGGCAGGGAAAGTACACAGGTGTTACACTGATAGGCATTGAAGGGAAAAAGTTTTGATTTTTTTCTCTGAGATTTGGGGAAACTAAAGATAGTTTTTACATAAAATTGTACAATGATCAAATCTGCATTTTAGATGTGTCTTTTAAGCAGATTTTAAATTAGGATAGTGTGTTTATGAAGGCAGGGAAATAAACTGCCAGTGAGATATCACTTGCATAGTGATGTGAAGCAATACAATTTTGGCTTAATATTATGTATCAAAAGCACTCTTACAGCAAAAATCACTTACCCTATGTTAACTCTAGTCTTATTTGCTGAAGTTGTTATTGTAATTAACAGCAATCATTTTCTTTTCTTTATATGTGCAAATACTGCCTCCCTTCAGTTGTGTCTGACTTTGTGACCCTATGGACAGTACCCTGCCAGGCTTCTCTGTCCATTGGATTTTTCAGGCAAGAATACTGGAGTGGATTGCCATCTCCTCCAGGGGATCTTCCCAAACCAGGGATCAAACCCATGTCTCTTGTGTCCCCTGCATTGCAGGCAGGTTCTTTACCAGCTGAGCTATGGGGGAAGCCATCCAATTCCTAATTTCTACTAATAGTTACCTTTGTTCATAATGGTCATGAGTGGCTTTATTATGCCATATGTTCATTATCTTGCAGGTAAGAGGAAATTTTATAGCTTTCTTTCAATGTCAAAGCCTCTTATCAATATCCGTAGTACCATTTAAGATTTACTCCAATACTGTGGCCACATGATGCCAACAGCCAACTCATTGGAAAAGACCCTGATTCTGGAAAATATTAAAGGCAAAAGGAGAAGAGAGTGGCAGAGGATGAGACGGTTGGATAGCATCACTGATTTAACAGACATGAACTTGGGCAAACTCCTAAAGATAGTGAGGGACAGGGAGACCTGGTGTGCTTCAGTCCATGGGGTTGCAAAGAGTTGGACACAACTTAGTGACTGAACAACAACAACATAAATAGAAAGAAATGGCAACCCACTGCAGTATTTTTGCCTGGAAAATCCCTTGAATGGAGGAACCTGGTAGGCTACAGTCCATGGGGTCGCAAAGAGTCGGATATGACTGAGCGACTTCACTTTCACTTTCCAACTACTTGTAACTAATGAAGAACATACATTTTCGTCAAGGGAGTCTTCTGTATCCTGGATTCTTCTTCCTTGCCACAGGTTTGGGTAGTATAATGTTTGTCTATGATGATTTCTGGGATAAAATTACTGTCCTTTAAAATAGCCCACTTTTCCAAACAATTGACGTTGAACTAAGAACTTACACAATGGAAAAAAAAAAACAAACAAAAAACACACATCTACTAGAGAACTTGATGACATTAAGCAATCAATAAATGTTTCAGTCAGTTCAGTTCAGTCACTCAGTCATGTCTGACTCTTTGCAACCCCATGAATCACAGCACGCCAGGCCTCCCTGTCCATCACCAACTCCCGGAGTTCACTCAGACTCGCATCCATCGAGTCAGTGATGCCATCCAGCCATCTCATCCTCTGTCATCCCCTTCTCCTCCTGCCCACAATCCCTCCCGGCATCAGAGTCTTTTCCAATGAGTCAACTCTTCACATGAGGTGGCCAAAGTACTGGAGTTTCAGCTTCAGCATCATTCCTTCCAAAGAAATCCCAGGGCTGATCTCCTTCAGAATGGACTGGTTGGATCTCCTTACAGTCCAAGGGACTCTCAATGTTTAGAAGCATTCAAAATTTATTTTGTTTTAATGTTGAAGGGTGAGTTGGAGAATCCTTCATGGCAGTGAAGTAAGGGTACTAGAGAGCATATTTTAAGGCTCTCAGACACCAGTGAGGAAGGAGTAACTGACTGCCTGGATGATAGGACACATTATGTATGAGGGGGTCATATTAACGAAGGCTTTGAAGCAAAAGTCAGGTTTTTGTATTTTAATCTTAAGGAACTTTGGGAATAGCATCCTAGTAGATAGAGCAGGATAATTAAGGCATGGAGGAGCGGGGAGTAAGGTATTTGAAAAACTGGGAATATATATAGTATGGTGTTCAATGTTTCTAGAAGAAAGCTTCATCTAAAAAAACAAATCAGAATGACTTACGAAACCTTCCAAATCTCTACTTCATCTCCTTCCATTTTATATCTCAGCTTTCTTTTTTACTATTTCTTTATATTTCTAGAAATAAAGAAAGGCAGACAGAGATATTGATATAGATAATGTCATCTATATGCATGTATAATAGGCATACTACACATAATCCATATCTGTAGATTTACATATAATTACTACATTTAAAATGTATGGCACATTTTATTGTCCTTTATTTCTCTAGTTAACTGTAAATTCCATGAGGGCAGGGACTCTGTTTTAATATTCTATGCCCATGAAGTAGAAAAATTCCTGGTATATAGAGAGTGCTTAATACATTTTTTAAATTTTATTTTTAAACTTTACATAATTGTATTAGTTTTGCCAAATATCAAAATGAATCTGCCACAGGCATACGTGTGTTCCCCATCCTGAACCCTCCTCCCTCCTCCCTCCCCATACCATCCCTCTGGGTCGTCCCAGTGCACTAGCCCCAAGCATCCAGTATCGTGCATCGAACCTGGACTGGCATCTCGTTTCATACATGATATTTTACATGTTTCAATGCCATTCTCCCAAATCTTCCCACCCTTTCCCTCTCCCATAGAGTCCATAAGACTGTTCTATACATCAGTATCTCTTTTGCTGTCTCGTACACCGGGTTATTGTTATCATCTTTCTAAATTCCATATATATGCGTTAGTATACTGTATTGGTGTTTTTCCTTCTGGCTTACTTCACTCTGTATAATAGGCTCCAGTTTCATCCACCTCATTAGAACTGATTCAAATGTTTTCTTTTTAATGGCTGAGTAATACTCCATTGTGTATATGTACCACTGCTTTATTATCCATTCATCTGCTGATGGACATCTAGGTTGCTTCCATGTCCTGGCTATTATAAACAGTGCTGCGATTTTTGATGAATAAATGGGCAAGAGAATGAGGAAATTAATGTGTGAATGAAATCAGATGGAGGTTTTGCTTTACCCTTAATGGACAGAGCCAGCAAATGTATTTTCTCCTGGATCACTTTGGAGCCAGTTCCTAAATTACTGCTTCTATCAACTTTATTGAAATTAACATGCACTCTAAATCATGATCTCTAAATCCAGATTATTTTGTTTGAAACATGCAGTTCTTTTTGTGTTGATGGCCTGCCTGGTCTTAGCTTTGAGCATCTCTTATGATTTTCTTTTTCCTGCTGATCTAACTGGTCCCTGGCTGCACTTTTCTCAGTCTGGTTCACCTAACCCTAAAGTATTCCAGTTACTTCATCAACAATATGAACTGAATTTGTGATCACTAGAATTCAGTGTCTGAGAAGACAAGTCTGTTTTGTTTACCCTTGTACATCTTATGTCCAGACAAGACCCAGACAAGAGGATAAGCTCAATATTTGCATAATCAATAAACAAGTTGTCAATGAACCCTGATCTATTATTACTACAAGCTGAAAAAAGATTTAATAAGACCTTATAGAAAATCACAGACAGGCTTATCACATGTTTGACTTTCTTTGGAGAAGTAAACTCAAATGACCATTCTGAATTATTTTAATTATTTAATTTAAATATATTATTGGATGTTAGAAATAGTGCAATTTTTAAAGAATTACATCAATTTTTGAATGGGAGTATTAATTTATTTTTAAAGTTTCATTTTTTAAAAATCAAATAGATGAAAATAGAAGGTGACTGAGTGCTTATTTTATAAGATCACTTCAAAAGGATGTTTGGGGGCAAAACTAGAATAGAATTTTAGGAGAAAAATATATTTCATTTGGACATCTTACAGCAAAGCTTTAACTTAGTAATAATAGAATCATTTTTTTTTTTTTCTAGGAGTTTATATCTCTTCACGGCTGCTCCAGCAAAGTGCAGCCATTGCTCCTTACCTGGGGTGAGGGGTACCTCCTCACTGCCGCCCTTCCTGACCTTCAACATGGGATAGCTCCTCACGACCCAGATAATCATGATGGTGTGATCACTGACCTAGAGCCAGACATCCTGGAATGTGAAGTCAAGTGGGCCTTAGAAAGCATCACTATGAACAAAGCTAGTGGAGGTGATAGAATTCCAGTTGAGCTATTCCAAATCCTGAAAGATGATGCTGTGAAAGTGTTGCACTCAATATGCCAGCAAATTTGGAAAACTCAGCAGTGGCCACAGGACTGAAAAAGGTCAGTTTTCATTCCAATCCCAAAGAAAGGCAATGCCAAAGAATGCTCAAACTACCACACGATTGCACTCATCTCACATGCTAGTAAAGTAATGCTCAAAATTCTCCAAGCTAGGCTTCAGCAATATGTGAACCGTGAACTTCCTGATGTTCAAGCTGGTTTTAGAAAAGGCAGAGGAACCAGAGATCAAATTGCCAACATCCACTGGATCATGGAAAAAGCAAGAGAGTTCCAGAAACACATCTATTTCTGCTCTATTGACTATGCCAAAGCCTTTGACTGTGTGGATCACAATAAACTGTGGAAAATTCTTCAAGAGATGGGAATACCAGACCACCTGACCTGCCTCTTGAGAAATTTGTATGCAGGTCAGGAAGCAACAGTTAGAACTGGACATGGAACAACAGACTGGTTCCAAATAGGAAAAGGAGTATGTCAATGCTGTATATTGTCACCCTGTTTATTTAACTTATATGCAGAGTACATCATGAGAAATGCTGGACTGGAAGAAGCACAAGCTGGAATCAAGATTGCTGGGAGAAATATCAATCACCTCAGATATGCAAATGACACCACACTTATGGCAGAAAGTGAAAAGGAACTCAAAAGCCTCTTGATGAAAGTGAAAATGGAGAGTGAAAAAGTTGGCTTACATCTCAACATTCAGAAAACGAAGAACATGGCATCTGGTCCCATCACTTCGTGGGAAATAGATAGGGAAACAGTGGAAACAGTGTCAGACTTTATTTTTCTGGGCTCCAAAATCACTGCAGCCATGAAATTAAAAGACACTTGCTCTTTGGAAGGAAATTTATGACTAACCTAGATAGCATATTCAAAAGCAGAGACATTACTTTGCCAACAAAGTTTTGTCTAGTCAAGGCTATGGTTTTTCCTGTGGTCATGTATGGATGTGAGAGTTGGACTGTGAAGAAGGCTGAGCGCCAAAGAATTGATGCTTTTGAACTGCAGTGTTGGGGAAGACTCTTGAGAGTCCCTTGGACTGCAAGGAGATCCAACCAGTCCATTCTGAAGGAGATCAGCCCTGGGATTTCTTTGGAAGGAATGATGCTAAAGCTGAAACTCCAGTACTTTGGCCACCTCATGGGAAGCGTTGACTCATTGGAAAAGACACTGATGCTGGGAGGGATTGGGGGCAGGAGGAGAAGGGGACGACAGAGGATGAGATGGCTGGATGGCATCACTGACTCGATGGACGTGAGTCTCAGTGAACTCCGGGAATTGGTGTTGGACAGGGAGGCCTCACGTGCTGCGATTCATGGGGTTGTAAAGAGTCAGACATGACTGAGCAACTGATCTGATGTGATCTGAGGAGTTTATATAGCTTTAACTTTATTAAATCTAGAGCTGTTTTTGAGTTATCTATCAGTTTAGACTTTGACTTCCTTCAGAAATGACAGCGACCTTTTAAAATGCTCATTTTGCTGCCATTCAGTATTTTATCTGTAGCCACAAAGACGCATTTATTAAACATTTGGGGTAATTATTATTTCTGAAGGCATGTATTCAACTTCATCATCAACATGTTCTCTACTATTTAGAATCCTTTTTAAAGACTGCAACCAAAACTGAATTGCAATGCCATAGCACAAGAATAAACACAAAGTCTAAATGAAATCTTTACCTCCGTTGTTTGTATTTCCATAAGGTCACCTCTCTATGTATCCAAAATTTGATGAGTGATATCATTTCTGGTTAATGCCTCTTTTCCTAAAGAGACACGTTAGATTTCAAAATAAATTTCGTGAGAGATTTGACCATAATATAACTGCCTTTGTAGGTATTTAAATTTAAGCTTATATCCTGCTTTCTGAAGGAAAATTTGAGGGACAAAACACCCCACGAATCTTACTTGGGCTTATGAGTTTACTTATGCTGATCACCACCAGCCACGAGGAAACCTGATCACAGATAGCGTTTGG